>NC_065541.1:9654000-9972000 GCF_932294415.1 Quercus robur
AGTACAACAAACGTGTGCAAACACTTTACAACTAAAGATACAAAAACATAACAATTCACCATTCACATGCCAACAGCTGAGCTGCAAGAAGTAGACATTCACTTAGCTACTATCAAAAACAACCAAAGGAATGTTCCAAAAACTACAGAACACCCTATTTTGAATTGAATTTGTTATGTTTTTATTTTTTACACAAAGACAGATTGTATCTCACATTCTGCAGAATAGCTCCTACAATTTCACCTTCATTTATTATTTCCATTATGCACTTTTGCATTTTGATCAATTCAAAATTCCAAATGTGATGAAGATCTTAATATTGATCTCAGTATCACACACTCCCTGCTGTTTACATGTGACAAGCTGCAACATCTTCCCTTTAAGCTTCATTATTTCCCATTCAAAAGCTTATCATGTCTGCATGTTATTCTTACCTGCCTATTAATCAAACTCATCATGAAGATCTCCAACCAAATCTTGCTAGAGAATGAACATCTAAAACATGGAAAATTCATAGGTACTTTCAAAGTAAGGAGAAATGGTGCTCCCTCCTCTCACATTCATAGTGGACCCCACCATGAATTTAATGAGTAGATCCCACTATGAATGTGAAAGGAATGAGCATCATTCTCTGTGATCCGAAAGTACTTAAAAATTACTTTTAAAACACACATGATTTTTCAGACTCAATTCTAGCTCTGTGGAAAGTATATAAGATGTCATTTGGATAACCCTAACTATGGTCAATCTTTCTCTAGTTGTCAATAAGCTTATTCTTCATTACCAACCATATGATTAGAAAAACATACTTAATGTTAAACGCTACTTTAGGAAACAAAACAAGCTTCCAACAATGAACTCTGGAGATTCAAACAAACTTGAGAGTTGTCGAAAGTGGAGTCTGATGTGTTCATTTTTATTAGAAGGCATTTTAGTATAGGAACATTGCACAAATTGCATATTAAGAGACTGTAAGTGATGTACTCCCATGTGTCAGCAACGATTAAAGGCCTGGTGCGCAAACATTGTGGCACTTTCCATTCTAGAATTGGCATAGTTTTAGAGACTAGGAAGTACAGTTACTCAAACTTATTCCAACACAAGTGGGGGCATAGTCCATTGAGTTCATTGAGTTTTTTTTTTTTTTTTTTTTTTGATGAGTGAGTTCATTGGGTTAACTCAAAGAGGTTTTTGCACATTTTCGGATGGGGATCGGCTTCCCAATCACAAGCTTGGCTAGACAAGGATATAGGCCAGTTTAGTGCTTTGTTTTTTTGCCCAATATTTTTTTTGGGTTAAAGTTAGAGATGTGCTCGTCTCTTTAAAAAAAGAAAATATCCAATGTCCAAATATGGAGAATATGGGGAAGGGTCCAGACACCCATTTAGGCTGAACTTTGTGAAGCCCACTAGTAAATGCTACACTTGTTTATATATTTGATTTTACACATATATATACATTTAAATTATGTTAGAGTATAATTTTATCTTGTATAAAAAAATTTTTAAAAAAATAAAACCTTGATTAGTCACTGTTATTTAATTCGAGGGTTTTTTTTTTTTTTTTTTTTTTTTTTTTTTTTTTCAAAATATGGTATTTTGAGTTGCAACATTTTCAGAAGTGTTTTCATATTGACAACACACACACACACACAATGTTCTTATTCTTGCCAAACAATTTAATGATGTTTTCAAGCAAGGGCGTAACTATGTGCAAGGGTGGGGGCTATGGCCCCCCAAAATTTTGAATTTTTTTTTTTAAATATATAATTATTTTAATATTTTCAAATTTAGTCTACAAAAATAAGATTTGGCCCCCCAAAATATTGGATTTAGTCCAATAATGCTCTTAAAAAAAAAATTGGTCTAATAATTATAGAGACATGACTTTATCTTTCGCAATTATATATTTTTTATTGTAAAATGTGTTATTATATTTGTTAAATATTTGATAAAGTTGGGCACCAAATATGTTTAAATCTATATTTTTTTCAACCTGTTATGTGGCAATTAACAAGTTATTGACTCATTAAAAAAATATTGTTACTAAAACTATACATGAAATGTCTCTTTAGTTGTCACATAATGGGTTTGAGCAAGATAGTTTCAAATACATTTGGAGCCTAACTTATTACTCCAAGTTTTGGATCATTTATGTTTTTGAAAATTTTATTAGTTCAATTGAAAAAAAATTTACTTACTTTGGTATAAAATTTGATAATCTATATCAAAAATGAAACTTTTAAAGAATTTTACTATAAAAATAGTAAATATGAATTTTATTTTATGAAAGATCGCCATCAAACATAATTTTGATTGAAAATAGGGACGGAATTAGGATTCGAAATCGAGGGGGGCAAATATAATTTTCTTGAGAAGGGAAAATAAAATTTTTTGTGGACTTATTTTCTAAAATCTTAAATATATTCCTATTATTTAATATTTTAAAAAAATTGGGGGAGGGGGGGGGGGGGGGGGGGGCACAGCCCCCCTCTACTTGTACATGGTTCCGTCCCTGATTAAAAATAATAGCTTTTTTTTTAGGTGTGTGTATATAATAAAAAAATGTGTGTATATATGTGTGTGGAGAGTTGTCTTGATAAATATATTAGTACTGCAACTTGGTCTTTCAAAGCAAAAATTCTTGACTCCACTCCTATTTTTAAGAACAATTTTTTAAAATTTGTTATAATAACCCATTTAACTAAAAGATGCAATGGTTCTAAAAAATAAATAATAATTAAATCGAAAAGATGAGATTCAACATTTAAGGGCAGGAGAAATGTTGGAAACGACCCACGAAGGTTTGCATTTTTTTTTTTTTTCAAAGATATAATCGGTTTGCTTTTTGTGATATAGTTTTGCGGATAAAACAAGTACACATTTTCTTTCTCAAAAAAAAGTACACATTTTTTAGACATTCTTAGCAAACTAGTTGAATTCGAACTAACTCACTTAACTCGTAATGATCCAAATTCACCTTATTAACGTTCATGCTATTCTGACCTATTTATCATAATTTGACCCATCTATCCTACATAATAAATGATACCTCTCTCCAATATACGATTGAACTTCTTCGAAATCATTTCATTGTCTTAATAATTTCTAAATTGTTGTGCAGTTATGTATTTGGTCCTGATTTATATGCTTTTCTAAATTTTTTAGAAGAATTATTTTTTTAATACAAAACACTAATAATACGTTTGAAACTCTGTTTATATAATTGGCATATATATATAAACAGAGTATCTTATTTCAATTCAATGAGATAAGAATCTCTCTCAAAGTTTTCACCCAAATTTTATCAAGCAGTGGGTGGGGAAAGGGGGATGGAGAGAAGGAGAGGGGAGGGGAGGATACTAGTTACCGATTATCTTTATTTGAATATTTGAAAGATTAAGTAGGGAAAAGAAGAATAGATATTCATATAAACTAATTAGATGTTTTAAATTAAGTGGGAAGAGAAGAGTGGGAGGGAAATAATCATATAAATTGACAAATATACCCCTACTTTGCTAATTTTAAAGAAATAAATATAAATTAAAATCATAAAGGAAAAAATTGAAAATTTATTTATTTTTATTATAACTGGAACCCCCCTCCTCCCACTTTAAATAACACCAAAATAAGGTTCATTAAAATCTCATCCTCATTTCCACCTCTTTTTCCCTCTCCTCTCCCTCTATTCAAACACATTGAAAGGAAAACATTGTAATAGTCTGGAGGATTTGATTGTATTAATATGTGTAGTGCGTGTGCGCGTGTGTGTTGACTTCCAAATCTAGTGTTTGCTTGGTAGATTTGAAATATATAAACAATTATGAAGACTCGTAATTATAATTTGACTAACTTATTTAGGATATATCGTAGATACAATTTCCACTTTTTGTTATTTTTAGTAGTTGTGACCAATAATTTCCAAATCAAAGTTACCAAATGATTAGAGGCGTGTAACTTTTTTTAAGTGGAGGAAATTATAATACACCGCATTGAATTTATTGGTATTAAATTGGATATGAGTGTGGATTAAACAAACATTTGTTGAGACTTGAGACCAACATTGAGCATGTATGAGGTCAATTTGGATTATTTAAATAATTCTAGTCTAGTCTGATTAGAGTATAGTCACATAACACGAATGTGATTTACTGATTTTACACTTTCTTGGATTTGTGACAAACACGAAAGTAATAACATGGAAGTGGCCATTAACAAAGAAAAAAACAAGTCACTTTTGTGTCGTGTTAATCGAATTGAAAGTTGTATATAGTCATATGCCCTTTAACACAATTGGGCAACACAAATTATTACCCTTGATATTACATAAAGTTGTATAGTCATATACCCTTTTAATTCAATCTGGCAATACAAGTTCCTACACTTGGTAGCAAATGCAAATTACAATCCTTAATAATACATATGTACCGTGTATAGTCAAATAGCTTTCAACAAAATCCGCAAAAACAAATTGTCCCCCTTGTAATCATTACATATGAACCAGGGTTTTCTTCCCCTGATTTCAATAATTAAAAATAGGTGGAAAATTGTGATCCAATAGTTATATTTCATTGTATTCACAGTACAACCCACCAATGAGAGTTGTTCCCCTAGTGTGCATGATCCAATAGATCAAATATTGTGATTCAGATTCTATATTTTAGTTATTTTCCGAATTTTAATTCAAAAACTCTATTTTTTCTTGCTTTTCCACACCTTTTTTCTTGTTTCCACGAAGGCGGCTCAATACATTCGTGAACTTATTAAATACAATTCCAAAAATATTTAAAAAAAAAAAAAAAAATCTTTATTTGGTTTTATGCTGGCTTGATTATCCAGTGGCTCCCCACCTGAATAGTGTCAGGTGGCCAATGACTTCCCCTCGAATCCTTGATGAAAGGATAATGCTATCCAAGTCAAAGGCCCGTGGAGAGAGAGAAGTAATCTCCATGATATGAAGCATTACAATGGATTCGCTACAAAGCCATTAAAACACAACCACCAATAAAGATTAACTACTCAGTTTTTGTTTAATTAGATACCTAATAACTATTCCTTTCACCATTAAGCATTGCCTGAATACAACAACGTCAAACAGACCCCACATAAGACATATTTTGAGAATTTTAGAAAAAAAAAAAAAAAAAGACATATTTTGAGAAGCAAAAAAAAAAAATGAAAGGAAAAAGAATGTGCATATTTCCTTCCAGGAACTCTCCTTGAACCATCATATTTATAATTTCTAGCCAGCAGCCAAAGCAGTAAAGAAGGAAGAAAAAAGAATAACAAACAAAAAGAATCTCCATGGGCGAGTAACACACTCAGCAAAGTACAAGAAAGGAAAATGCCATGAAAGTCCATCTGGGTCTTCTTCCTATTGCTATTAGTCCAAGTTCAAGTTCTAAGTTCAAAATTGTGCAACAGCAAGAGGGAAGTGAAGTGATAGGTGAACTCACACCACACCCTCAATTCGTTGAACTCAAGCAAACACACATGGCTTCACATTAGAGGGCCACAACAACCACCCAGTTAAAACAAAAATAAACCCAAAAAACCGAACTTATATTTGGTATGAAACATGTCAAAAATTAAGATTAATGTTCCTCGCGTTAAAATTACTGGCACCTAAATCAAATTTCATCTATTCATAAATCTTGTCTTAAGAGCAAAGAATAATACATAAATTCAAATCCTATATATCTATAAAATAAATGATATTACAAATTAAATGGATGTTTATTTTCTCAAACAATTAACACAAAATTTTATCACTTCCCATTTGAATTCTCTTTACATTTCCATTAAAAAAAGAAGAAGATAATATGGGTTTCATTGTTAACGATCTCACATTATATGATCACTCTAGATCTAAACCAACCATCCCAATATTGAAGCAAATAAAACATACCCAAAATATAAGGAAAAAACAAAACAAAAATAAAATAGCAGATATAAATAGAAATTTTAACTAAGTTTTAGCACCACGTAGACTACCTATTTTTACCCAAAAAATACATAATCAAACAAACCCAAAGTGAGCATAACCGTTATCCTAAAATTTAAGATCATCAATTTATAATAATCTTTATCTCATAAATTTCTTCTTTTTTTTTTTTTTTTTTTTTTTGATTTAATAAAAAAAAGAAAGAGATACAACAAAATTAAAAAAAGAAAAAAGAAAAATCATTGATCATCATAATTATAATCATAATAATCATGGAGAATAAATTAGAGACACAAAGCGGTGGTGCAGTTGAGATCATCACCAACAAAGTCAACGTCGTGATCCAAATCCAACGGCGGCAGATTGAGATCGAAAGGCAGCGGAGTTTTCCGGCACAACAAATTAGAATAAGACGACGACGCGATATCATTGTCGTCGTTGTCGTTGCCGTTGTTGCCGTTGATGTTGTTGTTGTAGTTGTTGTTGTTGTTGCCGTCGATCACCGAAGACGACGAGTCGCAGTCGCTGTGGCAATCTTCCGGAACGACAGGAGGAGTCCTCGGATGGTGCCGTTTCCGGCGATCCATAACTGTTTCCATGGGCCGCGGCGCCTTTTGCGGAGTCGGCCTGGGCCCGCTAAACGACTCCACCGTACTGCTCATACCGCTACACGTCGGCCTCTGCGGATCAATCACCATCCTCTGATGCTGCTCATCATTTCCATCATCGTTGTCGTAAAACCGATGATGATCTAAAAACGGCGGACCACCGTAGTTGGCGGTGCGGTTAAGGTGTTGCTGTTGCTGTTGTTGTTGTTGGTGATGAATATTAGGGGAGGAGGAGGAGGAGAGAGGGAAATTAGTCTTGGCCTTAGGGCCGCGGAGTCTACGAGCCGCGGCGTCGTAGGCTCGAGCGGCGTCTTCGGCTGAATCGAAAGTGCCGAGCCAGACTCTCGTTTTTTTCCACGGGTCTCTGATCTCGGCAGCGAATCTTCCCCACGGTCTCTTCCTTACTCCTCTATATCTCTGTTCTTTCTCGGCCGTGGGTACCGCCGCCGCCACCGCCGGTACCGGTGTTTTATTAGCCGCGGTTCCTCTCCCCCTCTTCATAGTTTATAAAAAACCAAAAAAAAAAAAAAAAAAAACACAAAGAAACAAAGAAAGAAACAAAGTGTGTGTTTGAGAAATGAAATGAGTTGATGGAGAGAGAAGGTGAGGGATATGGTGGGAGAGAAAGAACTGGATGTGGAGATGGGATGGGATGGATGGATGGCACAAACACAAGGAGCACCTTCTCTTCTCTTCTACTCACAAAATAAAATAAAATATTAATATTAATAAAAAAAAATTTTGGTTTTTTTTTTTTTTTTTTTTTTGGGGGGTGTGTGTGGGTTTCTCTGGCTGGTAATGGCTTTTTTTTTTTTTTTTTTCCTTCCTTTTGCTTTCTCGATTTCCCTACCTTCTCTCGCCCCCACAACCGACCCGGACTCAATTGCTTGCTGCTGCTTTATCTATATACTAGTATTTTTTTTAATCATTTTTTTATTAACTTTAAAAAATAAAAAAATATGGGATGAGTGAAATGACCGGAGGGTCCTTGTTGCCATATTTAAGATTGTCCACTACTATTCAATTTTTTTTGCTGAGAAATGCTTCTTGCTTTTTAGGTCACGTCCCTTTCATTCTTTTGTGGGGGTGTACGTGGCCATGTATAGGGTTCTGGGTGAAACAAAGTTTTTATTTTTTGAGAGAAAATATCACTAAGCCAAAAAGCTTTGGGGTATAGATTTTTTTCTCCATAACGAATCACATGTACCAATGTGAGTTTAAGATCACGTCAAAAAAAAAAAAAAAAAAAATGTGAGTTTAAGATCAATACGTAATAAAAATAATAAAAAAATGGTATTAAACTATTAATAGTGTATATCCATGTGACATCGTAATAAAATATAAATATTATAAATTAAAATTAAATGTGTAGTTGTGTCTTGTGTCATTGAATATATTGATAGATGTGAAAATTAAAAATTTTAATCTTAAAATGGAGAAGATTGTGTGTTTTCTGCGAGTGATTTTATTTCAATTAAAACTTGTCATCATGATATATTGTTAAAAATTTTGTGTCTTTAATATTTTTTGTGTACATATTGTTAAAAATTGTATCTTTAATATTTTTTGTGCTGTGAAAATATGATTTTGGGTTTTGATTTGGTGATGTAATAATAGGCGGTTGAGATGTGCATATTATTGCCTTATTGGCTTAGTCTTATATGGAAAACTATTGGATTTGGATAGATATTTTTATCATATATAAGATTTTTTTTTTTTTTTTTTTAATTTCAAGGATGTTGGCCAGGCCAAACTTGACATGGAACTCACTCGATTAAATTAATTATGCACGTTTTCTTTTCACCTTATGGGGGGAAAAATTATTGTTTGGTTTTTTGTTTTTCGCCTTCTTTTGATAATTATCTACATTACTCAACAACTCATTTTGCTAATTCTTTTGAGAATTAATGGGATAAAAAAACCTTTTATCTGGCGCCAATTTATACATAAGAATATTTAATTAATCAAATAATGAAAGAAAGCAAGCAAAGGCTAAATATAAAAGAATCCAATTCGTTTTAATTCAACTCATGATTAGCTCATCCAAAGGACCTAGACTCGCTAAATAAAACCATCTTGAGGATAAATAAACTTTCACTCTTTTCTCCCCCTCCTAACCATTTTTCTCTAGCCAAAAAATAAATTCTCTTTTTTTTTTTATTTTATTAAAAATAAACTTTTACTCTGTCTTGCTTTTAGAGTGAAGTTACACATTACTCCATATTATAGGGCTTAGTTACATTTGCATTTGTTGATATTAAAATGTATTTAAAGGGTATTTATTCAAGATGTAAGATGAAGCGACAAATTATGTTCAACAAGTAATACGTAACATTTTACTTTTATTTATAACTTTTATATATATATAATAAAAAGGTTAAAGCGTGTATGGGTTTTAAGATAAGATTTCACCTAAGCTTGAGTTTGTTTGATAAAAATATAACAAATCGATATTGAATAATAAATCAAGATCAAGTTGAGGAAGTCATTGTTTGGATAGAAGAATGCACATCTTTTCTCTTTCTAATTATACAACATGATATTAAATAAATAAAATTCATTATCGATTCATAAAAAAAATAAAAAATAAATAAAAAATAAAAAAAAAGTTGATAAAAAATATTGATCAAGATTAATCAAATCACTCACATTTTAATTTGAACTTAAAGTCCAAGCTACTTGAGGTTATCAAGTTTACCAGCCTGTTTGACTACAACCAGATAAGTTAGATATTTTGAATTATTCTGAGAAACTTCTATTAATAATGAGTTGCACGCATGACCTCCTAATAAAATAGAAAAAGATGGCACCTAATTTGCCTAAAATGCTGTTGGCATGAATAGTTTGGAATGGATGATAATATGATATAAATATAAAATATCCTTCTTCAAGTGTGGCAAGGAAATACAAAGTTTGGGTTGCAATATTTTATGGAGAGCTCTTTCTTTCTTTCTTTGTCTCACTTAGATCTACTGCAAAGAAATTATTGAGGTTGCATTTGGAATATGATAAAAAGTTAGCTTATTTTTGCTCTTAAAGTAGGTTTCACTGTACTGTTAAGTGGATCTTATTGTTCCAAAAGTCAACTTTTAGCGTTTTTTTTAAACATACTTTTAATAAAAAGTTTTTAGTTTCTGTAAAATAAATGGTTCTCAAACAAATCCTGAGTGATCCTTTTCACTCCCTTAAGAAAAATCCCAAATCTTCTCACCAACAAAAAGATATTAAGAGAATTTTTCTACTAGAGTCTAGCAAATTTGTAATACCTTCTCTATCAATACCTTCAATAATTATGTTTGCTTTTGCTATACATTGAAAACTAATACCTCCGTAAATAATATTCATAGCTTTATGTTTTTGTGTTATTGTTTGATTCTTTACATCAAAAAGAATTTATATTCTAATTCTCTTTCCAGATAAAAGAATAAAAAAAAAATAAAAATCCAGAACTTAAATTACGGAGGCGACACTTGAAATCTTTTAGTTTATGACATATTCTTCTAGTCTATTAAACTTACGACACCGAGTGTCTTGCAGAATTAAGAAACTATGGTATAGAAAGTTAGTAGAGTTACTTGCAAGTTACATCAATAATGATCCTGATGAATACGGTATACTCAGTAGATGATACTTTTAGAATATTAAAGCCACGCTATTTACGATAAGTCAATTGACCAAAGTGAAATAATTCAAAAAGGAAAAGTTGATGCCTTAAGCAAAGCATTTGTGTGCTCTCTAGTCCCACGTACATGACCACTTGCGAAGTTAGCCAAATCCATTGCGAATTCCATAAAACCACTCTAGAGAAATAATAATACAAATATTGAGGGCAAAATTTCAACCTTTCCCGTTAAGGAAAGAAAAAAGAGTCCATTTTTCCTTACGGTTTATACTATTTATTTATTTATTTTTATTTTTTATTCAAATATAAATTCTACTTTTAACTTAATGTAAGTGTATATGTGTATGAAATTTCTCTTTAGAAACTTGAATCTCGGTTCTTACCCCTCCCTCCACGCCACAACCATTTACACTTAAAAAGTGATCATCATGCTAAGGGTACGCAATAATTTTACTTAATTTTTATTTCTAGACGAATCACTAAATTTTTGTTTTGGCCAAAAAAAGAAATCGATAATTGGCAATTTGGCTACTAGAGTTTTTAAATCACTTTATGATCTACAATTTTTATTTTCAAGTTGTTAACGTACCAAACTGTATATATTTTTACATTAATTTACATTTTTACATGATCAAATAGAACAGTTAGCTCCTTCTAGTTTGATCATCCATAATCAATAACCAAATTATACTTTATGCAACAATTTTCCTGGGATCTGATGGAGTGGAGACGCTGTGGGAGGGACTTTATGCAACAATTTTAAAACATAATCAATGGTTGATATTCTTATTTACATTTTATTTATAAGCCTTAAAAAGTCATTGCCGCTATGACCAACTATCCATAAATAATTTAAAAAACTCGATAATGATATTCCTACTTCTTAGACCCCTTAAATTATTTTGTAACTTATTGAAAATTTTATTAAAGGAGGAGAAAAAAGAAAAAGAGTGGGAGACCGAAGGATTTTAAGTACTTTTACTATTGACCCTTGAAAGAGCCAACAAAAATAAAATTAAAAAAACATCATAATGAATAATGTACCACCAACTTACTTTTTATTTTATTTTTCTTCACATCTCGTTGAAAAAGGAACTTATTGCCCACCATTTACAATCATTTATTCAAAATAGTCTTGAGCTACCTGATCGTGAATTTTGAATGGATCAAGTGTAAGTAGTCCCAGCCATAGATTATATAGATCCAATAACAATTATCATTTGTTTTCTCAATTCATGAATTGCAATTCACTGGACCCATTCTTTTACTGAAAAGAATTTATTTGTAATGATTTTGCGAACCCAAAAATCTAAAGATTTTCACCTACTTCGTTAGATGGGCACTAAAGACTAAAGTTTGGCTTCAAGCACAATACCAACCCTTACCCTTTAGACCAAAGCTAATGTTTGATGTTCCATAGCTACGTTGTTTATTGTGAAAATCAAGTATATCTAAATGAATTAAAGCTCAAGGTTTTGTCGCCTCTATCATATCATTCACAAACCCAGAAGCAATTTGGGTTGTTGACTTGTTCCCATTAACAATTTTACCTTATACAAAAGCGATTAACTTTGAATGAATAATTACTTAAAAATACAAAAATAGATTTTTTAGCATAAAATTAAAATTGGGCAAAGGCAAACACTAATTAAAAGATGAGCAACTATTATATAATCCTGAATTGGAACCCTTCAATCCAACAAAAGGTCTCAAAGCTTCTTTTCTTTTTCTTTTTTTTGCTGAAGAAAATATCTCATAGCCTTTATTGAATTTAATAAAAATCTTCAAGTTCAGAAGACCAAAATATATATTGTTCATGCTTATTCATAAATCAACAGCTTGTGTCCACAAGCATGGTACATAAAGTAGAATTTCTCATTCTCTTGATCTACTAGATTGATCATTTTGACAACAATAGCTAGCTAATGTCAAAAAAAGCAGGCATGTGATTGCCAAGAAGTTCTTTGTTTATATGTATACACAACTATTGCTTGCGAAAATTGGGTGAACTTGACATAGTATAAGTTGAGATATCGGCCAAAGAATTGAATATGCTTTCAAATAACAAATTTTTTAATGAACGAACAATTTATTAATCTGCTAGCTAGAGAGGAGAGATTTTTTTATTTTTTATTTAAAAAAAGGTTCACTCTCACCCAAAAACATTTTTCTTTTCCTTACTTTCCTGGTTCTAAGTTCTAACTATTGATTTTCTAGGCAGACTTTGACAATAATTTTCAGCAAACCCATGATTTTTTGGTGCTAACTAAAGAACGAAATGTATTACAGCTGTAAGATGCTTAAATAGAAGCTAATTGAACATCGGAGATGAAAGGTAAGGCAGTGTTTTATCGCTTGCTTTAGGGTTGTACCATTCTGGAAGAAAAGCAATCGGTATGGACTGACTTATAATCAGATTGGGACACAAAATGATTCTTGTTAGAAATACTGGAAGATTGTATTGTATTTCTTAATGAGAGAATATACATCAGAGCCTTATATAGGAGGCGTAAGTGTGCGGTACAAGTAAAGTGTAGTACAAGTACAAGTGTGCTATACAAGAAAGGTAATTGGGCCTAAAGCCCATAATATAATATAATATACATTAACAGCCCCCCTCAAACTCAAGGTGGATGTGAGACCAACTTGAGGTTGTCAACTAAATCACGAGTGCGTCTTTTAGGAAGTGACTTGGTGAAGATATCTGCAAGTTGATCTTTGGAGGAGACGGAGAAGAGCTTAAGAGCACCATGGACAAGATGATAACGGATAAAATGACAATCAATCTCGATGTGTTTAGTCCGTTCATGAAAGACATCATTGTGAGCAATATGAATGGCACTCTGGTTGTCACAATAAAGGGGAGTAGCAGAGGAGGTGGACACACCCAAATCCTTAAGAAGCCAGCGTAGCCAAAGGAGCTCAGATGTGGTATCAGCAAGGGCACGATATTCTGCTTCAGTACTAGAGCGGGCCACAAAAGTTTGTTTCTTACTTCGCCAAGAAATCAAAGAAGAACCAAGGAGAAAGCAATAACCTGTAGTGGACCTGCGATCAGTGGGATCCCCTGCCCAATCAGCATCAGAAAATGCACGAAGTACAAGAGGAGACTGAGCTGAGTAGAAAAGGCCATGGAAGAGAGTGCCCTTCAGATATCGAAGAATGCGCAGAACAGCAGCATAGTGAGTAGATCGTGGAGCAGACAGATACTGGCTCACCTGATGAACAGCATAGGAGATGTCTGGACGAGTAACTGTGAGATAAACTAGGCTGCCAACCAATCGTCTGTAAAGAGAAGGATTAGACAATGGTTTCCCCCCCGAGGGTGTCAAATGCGCATTAAGTTCAACCGGAGTGTCAACAGTCTTGCTGTCAGTGAGTCCAGCTCGAGATAAAAGGTCAGAAGCATACTTGGCTTGAGTAATATAAAGACCATCTGTGGAATGAGTAATTTCAAGACCCAAGAAATAACTGAGATGTCCAAGATCTTTCATCTCAAATTGCTGACTGAGAAAATCCTTGAGTTCTTGAATGCCACTGAGGTCATCACCAGTTATGATCATATCATCCACATATAGAAGAAGCAAAATGGTGCCTTTATCAGTACGACGAAGAAATAAGGCAGAATCATACGGACTGGCAGTGTAACCCAAGCGAAAGATAGTGGAGCTGAACTTGGCAAACCAAGCTCGTGGAGCTTGTTTAAGACCATAAAGTGCACGTCGAAGATGACAAACCTTGTTTGAGTCAACAGAGAGACCAGGAGGAGGTTGCATATAGACTGCTTCACTCAAATCCCCATTAAGGAAAGCATTTTTAACATCCATCTGAAAAAGATCCCATTTACTAGCAGCAGCAACAGCTAAGAGGGCACGAACAGATGAGATACGAGCAACTGGAGCAAAAGTCTCTTCATAATCAATCCCATACTCCTGTGTAAAACCTTTTGCAACAAGCCGAGCCTTGTAGCGCTCAATGGACCCATCAGAGCGAGTCTTGATCTTATAGATCCACTTACAACCAACCACAGACTGTCCAGGAGGAAGAGTGACCAGATCCCAGGTATGGTTTTTGGTTAATGCATCAAGTTCCTCTTTCATTGCAATCTGCCATAAAGGGTCAGTGGAGGCCTCACGATAGGTTTGAGGCTCGTGAAGTGTAGCAAGGGCAGTGTAACAATGATAGTCAAGTAAATGTGTAGGAACGGATCTTACCCGGGTTGAGTGGCGATGTGGAATGTCTTGTGGAGGATCTTCAGGCGGAGCAGGAGCAGGGGACCCAGGCTCAAGGTGGGGTAGCTCGTCATCAACCTGTTCATCTTCAACCTGTCTAGGAGAAGCATCAAAAATATCTGGAGAGAAGTCCAAAGAAGGATCAAAAGTATTTGTAGAAGGAACAAGAGACTCGTCTGGAATACAATACAATCTTCCAGTATTTCTAACATGGTATCAGAGCCTTATATAGGAGGCGTAAGTGTGCGGTACAAGTAAAGTGTAGTACAAGTACAAGTGTGCTATACAAGAAAGGTAATTGGGCCTAAAGCCCATAATATAATATAATATACATTAACAATTCTAAAACGGAAAAAGAATGACTATTCTGGAAGAAAAGCAATTGGCAGGGACTGAATTATAATTAGATTGGGACACAAAATGATTCTAAAAAGAAAAAAGAAGAGGAGGTTCGGACATAAGATAATCACATTTAAATAGATTTGACTTATTTCTAGTATTTAGTTATACTTTAAGCGAGACAGTCACAAAAACTTGTATTCAAAATAATTACGTGTCAATCTTGTATCTCATTATATTATAAATAAGACAGACGTAACTCGTATTCAAAATGATAACGTGTCAATCTTGAATCTCGTTATACTATAAACAACACATATATATCATGTATCCAAAATGAATACATGTCAATCTTGTATCACTTTTTATTATAAACAATACGGAAGTAACACATATCCAAAATAAGCATATGTCAATCTTGTATCTTATTACACTATAAACAACATGGACATAACATGTATTCAAAATGAATACATGTCAATCTTGTATCACATTATATTACAGACAATACGGAAATAACACGTATCCAAAATGACCACGTGTCAATCTTGTATCTCATTATACTATAAACGACATAGATATAACACATCCAAAATGATCATGTATTGATATTGTATCTCATTATACTATAAACAACACAAACATAACACATATCTAAAATGATCACGTGTCGATTTTATATCACATTATACTATAAACGACACAAATATAATACGTATTCAAAATGATCATGTGTCAATCATGTATCTCATTATACTATAAACGACACAAATATAATACGTATTCAAAATGATCATGTGTCGATATGCTTTTAGACATAACACATATCCAAAATATTACGTGTTAATATTATATATCGTCCAACACAAAGCCAAATGTAGGAAGAAAGTAGTAAGTTTCGAACATAACACGTATCCAAAATATCACATGTCGATGTTATATCCCGTCCTACACAGAGACAAATGTAGGGAAAAAATAGTAAATTGCAGACATAGTATAAATCCGAATTATAACGTGTCAATATTATATCTCGTCCAACACATAGCCAAATGTAGCCAAATGTAGGAAGAAAGTAGTAAGATTGATCACTTAGGTGGAAACTCATAATTGCTATTATAAATGTTCTAGGTACATTGGATCTGTGTGGAATGCATAAACAATAATGCAATGTATGAGAATTTCAGGTCAGCCTGTCCAACTAGTACCAATTTTGATGTCCTCCACACTCCACAGCCCTCTCGTCAATCAAATTCCAAATTGTGGCATCTAATGATTAAGCCCATGAACAGGAAAAATGGGACATGGATTCTTTTCTTAATATCCGTGTTCACATTTTCTATTTTTAGTTTGATACATGTATTTGTGTGATCCACCAAAAGTGAGATATCTAGGTCACTAGTAGATAAAGTTGTCAATAGAAGGATCCAAATTCCGCCTAATTGTCTCTCAACTCTAATTATCATGCCCAGTAGAAAGATCTTTATCTTATTATTGGGAAAAGTTGGGTGGATAACTAAGCCTTATAATAGTAATAAGATTTTTTTTTTTTTTTTTTTTTTTTTTTTTTTTTTTTTTTTTTTTTGCAAAACAATTTGAACCACGCATAATTTATAAATTAAGTATTTTCCAAAAACTCTACCCTAGATCTTTTTATTTGTTAAACTTTAATCTGTCATACCTCATATTCATAGGGAAAGACAGGTACATGCTATTTGGTTTATACTTCACATGCCATTAATAATTGTAAATTAAAACCAAAAAAAAAAAAATAATTGTAAATTAACAATACATTTTTTTTACCCTTCAAGTGAGGATTAACCATCAAATGATAGTTGTACTCTATTTTTTGGGGTAAGCACTAAGCAGTAGCCTCTTTTTGGATTGTGATGGTCCAAAAATCATCAAAAAAGAAGAAGAAGAGAGAGGGTGCACCTAAAGGACTCAAATGTCACGAGCCCCAAATCCATTGCCCCTCAAATCAAATCCCAGATCTTCTTGAGTCCTCTTGACCTGCTGTGTGTGGGCCCTACACACCTTGACCCACCATCCTTAGTCCCTTCAAGACCTTGACCCCACCAAACCCACATAGACTCACACCCACTGCCTCTCCAACTTTGCCCAACCCCAACTAGACTATAGAGCATGGCCAATAAATTTCAAACCATTTTTCAAATCGATTTAGAGGAAACTCTTCCTAATTCACCGTGTACCGGTTAAAAAGACTAATTTTACTATATATGTTTTTAGAGTATATATTAAAAATTATTTTATAAAAAACCGAAAAAATTAACAGTTTTTTCAAATTTTCTCAAAAAAACTGAGAAGAGAAAATTGGTCAAAACTGGTTTTGTGGCCTTCGATTAGAAAAAAAGGAAGGAGGAAAAAAGAATTCATATATACTGTGGGCTCCACCCACTCATATAGGCACGTCAGCCACTTGTCATTAGTCCACTGGTTTTGACAGTCTTTGCCACCCAAAGGCATTCAATTTTTGACCGGCATCTACCGGTAACACTGTCACCCTTTTTACCGGGTGGTCGGTTTTTGAGACAAAATGCAGGATCACTGGGCCGGTCACCCAAACTCTTGCGTAACTCGAGGCTGCGTTGTCTTTTAGACGGCGTCAATTGATAGATCACTGACACGTGTAAGTGATTTGGACCAATATTTATATTTTTTAAATAAATAAATAAATGGTCCTTGGAGTTGGACCTTTGACTAGTTTACTTCAAGGTTATATTTGTCTTTTTACTATTTTTTTATTAAGATTTATTATTTTATTATTATAAATTTTACAATTGGGGGTTTTGGTGTTGGTGGCTATATGGGAATAGAGAGAGAAAAGGAAGGGTGCGGGGTGGGTGCCATGTGGGTCCACATTGATGAGTCTGGCTCATGTCCGGTGAGGTCAGGATAAGCTTACCAGTTGACCACTAAGGCCTCGCCATCTCACCATCTAAACAGGTTTAGTTGCCAACTTTGGAAGAAGATGAAGATAAGCTTACCAGACAATCAACTGTTCAGATGTTGGGGACCTCGAATTTTTTACTTTTTCTTTTGTTTATTGCTTGGGTAGGAATTTTTTTTTTTTTTTTTTTGGTAATCAGTAGGAAGAAAAATCTTATATATTGAAAATCGGTCATACTCATATTTACTTTCTTTTTATTCATTCTTTAGTCTTTTTGATAAAGTAATTTACTAATTTTTAAAATTTAAAATTTTAGTATGTTTTATTTATTAAGAAAAGATATAAGAGAATTATATTGAACCTTGGAATAATCTAGAAAAAACAGGAAAGGTCAAAAAGAAAAAGTATGGTTACGAATTTGATCATTATTATCAAACACTATGTCTTTTTATAAGTAATTTTCCTAACAAACTATTGTTTCTCAAATTTGATATACCCCCCTAATTATACAAGTTTTTCATGACATATAATTTGTTTCGTCCCAAGGGAAATTAAAAAAACAAAAAAAAGATATACAAGTGGCATATTTTTATCATTATTATTAATAGGCCAAAATACACGGTTTTGAAAGCTTCAATTGCGTTAGAAGAGAGGTAAAATCAAGCGGCTAATGTGCTTGCTAACTGCTAAGTGGTGCTTAGATTAGTTAACCATTGGAATGGATTATCAAACAAAGAAAAAGATAACACCTGTAATGGTTTTGTAAATTTTGTGGCCTTACTTGTTGGTTGCTATATGTGATCAGTGATCATGAAGATGCTCTGAGTTCTGGGTTGTACGGTTTCAATTTAGTTATTTTTAATAAATTTTGGTTTATTATCCCAAAAGAAAAAATTTACGATTTGTCTCTAAAGTATAATAAATAAGAACTTTTAATTTTGAAGTCTAAGTAAACGTTATTTGTTCTTATATTAGTTATTATTAGTCTCTTTATTTATGTAATCAACGAAGTAATGACGCAATTTTTTAGATGACATGACAACATTTTTAATATGAAAACAAAATCTGTTACCGCATTAGAAAACTCATGGCCTAATAAAGACCTAAACCCATTAAAAATGGGTCTTACCCAAAGTAGTTTTTATTTTATATCCCGGTGATATATCAAATTTCTTTCACAAAAACATTATACCTTCTCCAAATAAAGGAACATGGAAGGGGGTTAGGGATAGACAACAAGCCTATTTACAATCTTTGGATTTAATCATTCCTGCAAATTGCCATTATTTTTCTGAAATGCGAAACAAACTTTGTCACAGACAGAAGGGACATTATAACATTGGTGGTCCTTACTCCTTTTTTCTCTACAATTATTCATATCTCGAACTCAGTCATCAATTCCCCCATATACAAATACATGAGCAGGGCTCACCTAGCATTAAATTGATGGGGGTGGTAGCAAGTAGCAACACAATAAGAGTGTCACACTGCCAAAATAATCAAAGAAGTAGGTTAGAAGTTTCTTAAATATCACGCTTAGTGATTTAGTGGTGGTGGTGCGTGGTGTGCATAGCATAGCATACATAGCATACGACAAAACAATACTACATTCACATTCATTCACAGCCACTTTCTCACGTAAAGGCACACGCTAGCTCCGGGAAACGCAGTCTCAAAGTGACAGTGCATACAAATTCACACACGGCTTTGCCTTTCCTTTCGTTTTTTGTTTTGGCTATTGCGATTGTGATCATCATCAATAACGTGTTCACACAAACGCAATTTCTTTTTCAATAAGACTCGGTGCGCTATGATATTATTAGTCATACATGAATCCAAGGGGTATATTAGTCGAATGGGTCATTATGGATACTTTGGTAATTCAATATATTTCATTAATATCTATCTCAAAAATTATTTTTAAAAAAAAGGAATATATTCATATAATATAACATAATGTTATGTTTATAGGGAACATAGGTCACGAGCATAGTTTTATGTATTTTTTTATTTATTTTTATAAATGTATCGTGGCATCACTCGGTTGCTTGGTGGTGGTGCTGGTGGGTGGGCCTACTGATATTTTTTTTGCTTAATGGTTGATAGTGCTTTTTAGGCATATAGGAATTGAGATCTACTCGGGGCCCATAAGAACTAACTCAACCTAAACTGGGTACCCCTTCTGCAAAAGGCCTAGGCCTATTTACTCCAAACCTAATGCTTTTCTTTTTCTTTTTTGCTTTTTTTAATGAGTTTTTTTTTTTTTTTTTTTTTTTTTTTGGCTTTTGGATTAGTCATGGGACTCACAAAATTTAATCGTGTAGTCTCTTTCATTTTTGAGGTAAACTGACAAGTATGGACCATTTGTTGTATTTTAAGTTTGGCTGAGAGAGAGAGAGAGAGAGAGAGAGAGAAAACCATGTTGGCTAACTTACACAATCACTATGATCTTAAAGGTTTACATATTAAAAACAAAATAATCTTTATTCGTAAACCTAACCTTGTTTCATGTAGTTTGGGCTTAGGCTTTAGGTCAAGTAGCCCATAAATATGTTTGGTTTGCATTGAGTCACGATAACTTAACCCCTTTAAATGGATTTGGAGCAATAATCAGGAGATTATTGGAGATTTTAGCTCGTCGCAAGGCCATTGAATTTGCTATAGAAGCTGGCTTTACAAATCTGGTCAATGAAGGAGATAACTCTAATGTCATGAAGACCATTACTGATTATGGGTCTCATGTATCTAGATTGGGTCACATTGTCCTTGATATCCAAATGTTCATGCAAGGCCTGCAATGGAGTTCAGTCAATTAGATTGAGTCACATCGTCCTTGATATCTAAATGTTCATGCAAGGCTTGCAATGGAGTTCAGTCAATTGTATTTGGTGTAGTGCTAACTCTATAGCGAATTCGCTAGCTAAATATGCTAGGAACGTAGTAGATGAGGTTATTTGGATTAAAAATTCCCCTCCCCTACAATGGAAGCTCTGTATTTAGGCTCACTGTTAGTATTAAGCCTTCTTAATGATAGATTCAGTTTTTATTCCAAAAAAGGCCCCTTAAATGTTAATTTCCTAAGTCTAGCGATGTATGGAAAAAAAATCATAACCTTTTTTTTAATAATAATTATTGAGATGTCATGTTATAATTGAGATGAAATAAAAATAAATTAATGGTAGACGTGTTTAGTCAATTACAACTTATTTCCTCAACAAAAAATGAAATATGTTATCTCTCTTTCATTACTCGATAGAATTAGGAAACGAGACTAATCCAGGATGTGAGTTGTCCACTATGCAAGGTGGGAGAAGAGACATGCCTACACTTATTCAAAGAATGTGAGGTGGTCAGAGTTTTGTGGTATCGTAGTAGGTAGAACTTGAGGATAGATAATTGGAATACTTTGTCAAGTTTTGAACTAGTGCAACAAGTGATAAAGCCTCCTACCACAGTGGTGCCAAGTAAGATTCCGGAATCTCATTTGCAAATCATGGCAGCAATAATATGGGAACAAGTATGGCATTTGAGAAATAAATTCAGATTCCAAAATGGACAAGTAAACATCAACTTTATGTTGAATACAATGAGAGGAAGTTTCAAAAACATTCAAAGCTAGAGGAGGAACTAAAAATCATTTTGTCATGACTAGGCAATTGGAAAGCACAGGTACGCCGATTGGGTCGTCACACCCGAGTCTAATATGCATGGATGCATCATGCGAATACACGTGCGTCCAGGGACACGGCTGCACGCACGTTCGTGACTTTTTTTTTTTTTTTTTTTTTCGATTTGGCTTGATACGGTCCAATTCGGGTCAATTTGGTCTGAAACAAGGCCCGAATTGGTCCAATATGGGCCGAAATAAGTGTTAAAAAAAAAGAGCTAAAATTATTTGTCAAAACACACAATTTTGACATACTAGTTTAAAGAAAAAACCCTAAACTCATTTCAAACCCTAAATTTTGTCACTTTATTATCTACTATTACACTTAAATTGGTATATGTTTACCGTTTTATGAAAAAAATATGCTTAGCAATATATAGAAAAAAAAAAAAAAATTTCATAATTTATTAATAAACGTATTCTATCGCACCCGCACCCTACTTTTTCAAAAATTATCGAGTCGCCTCATCGCACCTACACCCGCACCTGAACCCGAATCCATACTCATACTTCCTAGTTAGGCAAATACCTCAATGGCAGGCCCCCACCGATGGGATCTTCAAAATCAACTGTGATGTTGCAGTAGCAAATAAATGTATATGTATTGCTGTTGTGGTAAGAGATTGGAAGGATAGAGTAATTGTTACTGGCACAAGGGTGGAAGGCAACACTACAGTGTGTGCTATTGAGGCAAAATGATTTAGATGGACAATTTTGTTGAGTTAAGATCTAAATTTGAGAAAAGTAGTAATTGAAGGAGATATATGCTATTAACAAAGTTTTGAAAGGAGAAAAACCTATCTTTTTTCCTTGGGAAGCTTTGTGTTTTATAGAAAACTCTTATGATATGGCCAAAGAACAAGATTTAGTGAAATTTTCTTAGATAAAGCGCAAAGCAAATCTGCCAGAGACATGGAAGATTTTCCCCAACATTTTCCCCATCTCGCCCCTCCACTCCACCAAGAGTCGTTTCCAGGCCAATTCAGCTATCCAAATCTTCTCTTAGGTGTACACACACTTCTTCTCTACCATGATATCTAAAACAGGTCCATGATGTTGAAAACCCAAACTTAATTTTTAGATTTTTCAGTGAATCCTATAGATTTTTATTATGGTCTCAGGTATTGGATATGAAACTCGCTCATACTAATGTCTTAATCAATCCATATACAATGGATATTGATGTTCAAGCTAATGTTGTGCGACCCGGTTTTGCACCTTTCAACTACACTTGTCCTGCCCTCATTATAAGTCCATATATCTAATGCCTACAGTTTTTATAACCTGTTTGCGTCTCTATATTTGGTCAGAAATTCGACCATCTACCTCTATGTATTTACCAATGAAGGCGTAGGCCAAATACTTTAGAACTATGCTATTCAAGGTGTAGAGCTACGTTATTTGTGTTTCAAAGATTTTGAATATGTTTTTAATTCATATATGTCATGAGCCAAATTCATGGAACATAGATTTAGATGCATGACTAACTTGCTGATCTTGTATAACTCAATAAACATAATAAATTCCAAAATTAAATAAAACTACAAATAAACAATGCTCTTAATAAACCCCTTACAATATCTAAAATCCAGAATTTAGAAATAATCTCCAAATACTGTAAAATCTTAAGTGAAATAAAAATAACTAAAAATCCTATAAGGTTTCAAGCATTATTGAAGTCGCCTAAAAACTCTCACGCTCTACCTTGCACCTTATGAAGTGATCCAAAGGTTATGTTTCCCAACTAAATTTTAATCTAAAAATTGTAATTGATGGGGTGAGCCACACATTTAGTAAGCAATTATACACAATACACAACAGAATAGAGTCAAGCAAAGTACAAGTATTTTGATTTCACAAATTCATTCAATGATATCAAATATAGTTTTCACAAATATAGTATTTTGATCAACACTTATTCTCACATACAACCCTGTGAGCGGGCTTACACATATATCTAATCAATTTTTAAAAAAAATTATTTCGAGTCACATATCACAAAAGCAAAGTTTATACAAAATTGAATAATTTACTTAATATTAACAATTATTCCAAATCCAGAGGCATATCAAAGATCACAATATCAAATTGAAACATAAATTAAAGAATGCTTGACTCTCTTAGGGAACGAATAGGAACTAAAGAGTTTATATAAATATTTTTACAATTCTTGAGTATGTCTGAAAATTTAATTTGCTAAAAGAAACATTTTAAATATCATTTGGAAAATATGAATATGACTTATATGAATATGACTTTGCAATGACTTGGTTTTAAACAAATTTAAAGAACAAGAACCTTTTTAGAAAACTTATCTTGAAACTCAATTCTTTTCTAAAAAATAGTTTAGTTTATAAATCACATTTTAAATGAGATTCGGACGTTCAAAATATTATTTTAAAAATTAAAATTTGAAATTTATCTTCAAAACATTATAAAAATGCTTTTGATAAACTTTAGAAAACTTATGCTTAAACATGTATCTTGAGAAAATCTTTGACTTCTAAAAACCTAACGAACAAAACTTGTGCATATTATGCATAATTACTTACCTCTCTTGCTAATATTTCTTAACACAACCGAACACTTTAATCTTCTATAGGCTCTAAACAAAAGAATGCTTTAATCAGTAAGCATGAAATCTACTCATTAAAAACCTTTTCTTTCCTAATTTCCTACAAAACTCAGGTATGGAAACTACTTTCGTATGTACCATTGAATTAAGCAATTTAATATTCCTTATCAAAGTCCCACCGCAACATATTTCCCCAAAAACTAATCTGTAACACTAGAGTTCAAACGAACTTCTATAACCACAATTGATATTCTAGGCCACCACTTGATATTTAGGTGTTCAACCAATCATAGAATAATTAAGTTGCTCATACATGTTGCGGTTTAGAATCTATAATTGATCCAAGTTCACCAATTAATAGGTATACATAAGTAATAGCCAGATTCATAATAGTTTAAAACCCAACATCAATACTTTTAAATTGTACGCTACCAGTAATCCATGTTACTTCAACATATGTACTATGAACAGGCCTAGTTGTATATATAATCCCGGCCACAAGTGGTGATCAACGCTTAATATTAAATAAAAACCCGTAGAGAATTCTGAGTGAGATACAAATTACCTTGCTATAAACAAAATTTGCCTCTAATCCTTTTGCCGTAGCCTCTAGCATCCAACGTCTTTCTCTTTCTCTTTCTCTAACCTTTTCTTTTTTTGTAATCACTCATATAAAGAAGAGATCCAATAGCTTAAATATGCTTTCCGAGAATTTAATTCCAATTAACCTCAATTTAAAATGTTATTAACTACTGACCTATTTAGATAAGATGGAACTCGAAGAGATTTCAATAACTCTTAGACTTCTTATCCAAATAGGTTTTTATTCTCTTATCTTTTTCCTTAAATGATAAGGATACTAAAAGTTTTAATTTCCTTATCTTTCTATAACTGAAACAAAAATAAATGAGGACTACACGTTTTATACATATGCATGGAATGTATACAGTATCCTATTTGTGTAGGTTATTGTTTCATCTCTTAACTTTGGGTAGCATTCTTTGTTTGGCCACATAATTACACCTCACACCAGTTGAAGTAGCATATCCAAAAACTAATTATATAAACAATCCTATCATGACATCACGTGCTTATCCACATCACCTCTCAAAGCTAAAATAATAATTAATAATGAGGATAAAATCGGGGTATTACAATAGATTTGGCTGTTTATACTTGTTCTTTTTTTTTTTTTTTTTTGGCCTTTCCAGGGAGATGCAGACAGTGGGCTGGACTGTAGAAGAAGAAAGCTGAAGTCCAACAACTCTAGATCAAGAGGGAGAGACTCAAGTTTTTGCTTTTTTTTTTTTTTGTAAAATTCTGTTAAGAGAAAAGACTATATGATCTGTGAATGTTGAGTACTTTTAATCAGTTTTTCAGAATATTGCAACTAGCTTTAGCTCTTCCATGTGTTGCTGTTTTAATGTGGCTGTTCAACAATTAAAATGATTTTGCTAATGTGTTAAGGTTCTTTATACACATATCTCGCTCTGCTTATTGAACTATTGCTACTTGTTGTGGCCAATAAGGCAGTTGCTTTGAACCAACTATGTTGAATGTGCTTAACAAGCTCCAATTTCACAATTTTAACTGAAATAATGTTTTAAAAACATAATTTAAAAAATGAGTGTATATAGACAGTGCCAAATGGGGTCTTAATAATAGGTGGTAGGGGTTTATTAGAGTTTTGGGATCCGCTTATTTTGCTGAAACTGAAAACTTCTTATTGAAAGTACTGTAGATAAATGTTAAAGATAGCTAAAATAATATAGTGTGACTCATGAATAGTACCAAAAAGTTTAGTAGAACTCATAAATAATAGCAAAAATAAGCTGAATAGTAAAATAAGTTGGCAAAATTAATTATGCCAAATGTGCACTTAATGAATCATCCTTACTTGATTAGCTTGTGAATGTGATCATGAAGGATGCTTTGAACCGTATTTTGTAATGGGGTTTTTTTTTTTTTTTTAAATTTTTTTTTATAATGAAGCTTGTTAGGCCTTCAAAAAAAAAAAAAAAAAAACACGTTAGAATTAAGCTACTGGTTTTTTCTTCTTTTATTTTTTGGGCCCCTGGACTGGTCTTAAGGCGTGCAAACGAGCTTGTTCTAGTTATGACCTAGTGTTGCCCGATTCACTTGTATAGGGCCGAAGTCACGAAATTGAACAGAAAATTAATTGCTCTCTTGCTTGGGCTTGACATTTCTGGAAAGTTTTAACGGGTTACGGCAATAGCACCCACATACTAGAGCTACCGAAGATCACTTTGGTTACCAATCCACAACCTATTCGTAGAAAGAAAGAAGTCCATGCTAGTTTCGGCCTTTTGGGATCACAGAAAGTTTCTCACTTTCTTTTACAGCCCAATGAGCTTACATTTTTGTGTGATTATGAGGCTTAGCTCGTTCTTATGGACTGTGGTTTTGCAAGTCCAGTGAGATATGTTACATGACAAGACGATATTAAAATTCTTGAAAAATTAAGACACAACACCCATAATTAATTAATATATATGCGTATATTTTATTTATTTTTATACATATTTTAGGTTTGTTTTAGTTTTTCAAAATAAATAAAAATCACAATCTTTAAAAATATATCTAAAATTAAAGTAATTTGTTTTAAACGAAAAATTAAAGTTTATTTCTATTTTATTCCCTTATAACACGTTAGGTACACGCATATAAAGTGTCCTAAACGCTTTCATGTTTGACATGGACATGTTGAAGATTTTGGAATGTCTATAAACTATGATTCTTAGATGTTAGTTAAAGCTTGTTGAATTAGTAAGAATTACATTATTCTGCAAAAGATTTGATTTTGGCTTCCATCATCTATAACCAAAAAAAATAGACATTGTAGGGAAGAGAGATTACCTTCCCATATATAACCTATTTGATCAACAGGCCTCTACTGGACCAAGGGAAATTATTCCATAGCAGCCTTCACTAGCATAATCAAAGACATGACGATGGGAGAGTTTGTTTGTTGTATATAATAAATCAATAATGTTGTGCACATCTTGATTAATACTTTGGCTTTCCTCTTTCTCTTTTGTTCTTCTTTCAAAAAGAGAACTAGAATTTGAAAAATAATCAGCCAGAGGCAGCAATTTGGGGAGTCATTACCGAACCAATCTGCTCTGTTTGGTTAGAGAAGCATCTTATTCCTACTTTGGAATCTTTTGATAATTCATAGTTTACAAAGTTGCTACCAATACTCAATTACTCATTACTCGGCCAAAATGGCCAAAATTTACAGCAAAATAGTACTGTTCACAAACTATGTAGGAAAATACCACATTTTTGGAACTAAATTTTATGAAAATCGAATTTTGTATAAAACTCAATTTTACTGTTTTTTCACAGATACTAAGTTCCAAAAGAAAATTACAAAGAACTTGATTTTATAAATATCGAGTTCCACGTGGCATATTTTTTGAGAAAACATTTTTTGAGAAAAGCCACAGCATGTGGCATTTTTTTATGCCTGGAACTCAAAAAGCCAAAAAATTGAGTTCCCAAAGGATGATGATATTATGTTACATAGTTCGCAAATAATGCTATTTTGCTGAAAATTTTGAAAATCAGTGGTATTAGGCCATCTTGGCCCTCATTACTCATAAGAAGCTTTGAAATTTGTTTTGTGTTCAAACATTAGACCAGTAAAATCATTGGTCAATGCCCATTACTTCTCCAGTCTTACATAGGTGTGTCTTAATCCACATTTGGAAGAAAGTTTGTTTGCAAAAATCGAAAGAGCTAATTAAGATACAAGATTTTTGGCTTATATGCTGTCCAATTCTGTGCACTCTTGTATATTTGTTTCTTATACTATCAGTTATACTTATATAAAGGCCTTTTCTTGCAGAATCTACTAAGTTCATGAAGAATTATTAAAGCCTCAACTTGTTTAGGGGCTGCTAAAGTGAGAAACTAAACGAATTATTCGTGTATCAGAGGTAATACTTTTGAAAGAAAAAGAATACAAAATATTATCCAGAGGATCCATCAGGAAAAGAGACAAACAAGAAAGGACCAAAGACCGTTGTAATCAATTAGAATGCACAAAAGTCTTTTTCTTCCACCTCATTATCTTAACGTATATAACCACAAAGAAAATAAAAATAAAAATAAACATATACCTGAGACGTACGTAATCCTCCATTCAAAAATTAAAATGTATATATTAATAGGTAGATGATGATAGACAAAATAGTCAAGGAATTTGATAACCACTACACCAACACATCATATAATAAGCAATAAATACATAGGAAAAATAAAATAAATCT
The DNA here is from genome assembly GCF_932294415.1 of Quercus robur. NCBI lineage: Eukaryota > Viridiplantae > Streptophyta > Magnoliopsida > Fagales > Fagaceae > Quercus > Quercus robur. The sequence goes on from NC_065541.1 coordinate 9,682,190, forward strand.
CCTATTCGGTCCCCAAAGCTAGCTAGGAAAAAATAAGCTAAGCCCAACAAATGCATAGCTAAACTTCACCAAACTCCCCAGGTCTTTTTTGCAATGTCTTCAGTACCCTGTAGGGAACGTACAGGTTCCAAACTCTGCAACACAAGAAACACACTTTTTAGCCGAAAGTCAAATGCAGTAATGACTATAGGTTTGAAATGAAGAAAAAAGCAGAGAAATTTTGTGGTTTTGGTCACTTTTTGTTGTCAATGAAAACTTAGAAATTTTGTTACAACGAACCTGTTACTTGATCATGTATAAATGGGAGGACAAAGTTTTAAAATTTACATCAATTTTCAGCCCTAAATATGGCCCATTGAATTGACATACTACATTATTACTGTTTTTGAAATATCATGACCAGTATTCTGCAAAATTCTCTTCAAAAAAAAAAAAAAAAAAAAAAAGTTATTCTGCAAAATTTATTAACTTGCACTAAGTCTAAATGGACGGTTTCTGATGATGATCCCATTAATTGTAAAAGAGATCGAAATTATGAGCATAATGTATCAAGTAAGAGTGAACTACAATACATGAATAGGCACCGCACGTTTGTCACAACATCGAAAAGCATATTGGGATCAATAGGACTAGAACTTTAGCCAAACTTTGTTCAACTTTAGATATGATTATGCTTCAACTTTCAGCTCTCAATCTAGGTGACTTCAATAATTTCTTGGCTGTGGTGTAAACCACAGGTTATTAATAATTTTGGATTCATATGATACCGATACAAGAAATATCATGAAAATGTTAGTTATAAACTTATTTATATATTATTAACTGGTGAATGATTATTAATAAATAAATAAATAATATATTGGTGGACTCAAATGAAAATCAATAAGAATTTACTATATTAATAATTTGTAAAAATATTATTAAAATATTTGTAATTGTAGTATTCAATATAAGAAGGAGCATTGTTCCTACTATGCCATTGGAACATGTACTTTTAATTTTTGCAACATTGAAAAAATATAATATTCTCCACCACTTCATTGTCAACATTGTCAGGTAAACCGCGTACGTCAACGATTAAAACAAAAATCTTGTCTTAATAAAGCATTAAGTCATTAGTATAATCATTAGGTCCCTTTCATTTAGAATTATGTAACAATGTATCAGTATGACATTTTGTAATAAAAAAGGTTATTTGAATATATATCATTATTGATTTTGAAACCTACATATAAAGTGATACTAAATACAGTAATATTTTACTATATACGAATGAGTACAACTTTTGAAAAAAACAAGTATTTATTATTAGTTTTTTATAATAATATTAATCAAATCTTCAATTTATATTGCACAAAATTTAGCTACAAATTTAGTTGTAGTCTTAGGCTACAACCTTACTCAAAATTAAAGATTAATAACTATGTTATCAATAAATTATTTAAATGACAAGTTTTTGTAATTTAAAATTATGCATAAAATATAAGTTTATCGATTATATATAAAATAATATCCGATTAACATAAAATTTGACATGTGTATTAAGAGTATAAGGAATATGTAATTAAACAGTTAGATTTTAAAAATATATAGTAATGTTTATTTTATTGAGTAAGGTTGTAATCTTAAATTACAACAAATTTTATAGCTAAAATTTGTCTATTTTTATTTTATATATTGGCAACGAAATTGAAACGACAGTAGTTAAACCTTCCAACAGAAACCTAATATCACTATAAAAATAATTATGCAGAAAATATATATATATATATATATATATATAAATAAAGATAATTATTTGTGATTGAATACTTACTAGGAGCTTGAGTGACCACATAAGCCGCACCACCAAAGTCACACGTGCCAGCCCCACGACTCTTCTTCTGATAGTAACTATTAAACGCGTACGAGGCGTGGGCCACGAGAGTGTCAGGATCAAAACACGTGGCACCACCTTGAATCGGACGGCAATCAGCCCCACCTTCACCACAAGCATAATCAAGCCCAGCTTGCAACTTCTCCGAACCGACATTCCCATTGGCCACACACCAGGTCTGACCCGACCCGACAGCCGACGTGGACATATCCCCAGTCGTCGGAGCTTGGGCCTTGCTCTCGTTGGCCGGCGGCTTTGTCTGCGCAGTCGCAAGCTCAGCCATTGTCAGCGGAATATCGTAGACTTTCGCCTCGCTGGGATAAAACAGCCCGTAATTCCTCTCCGATGTGGGACCCGTTTTCTGATTCTCGTTGAACAAAGCGAACACGAAAACGTCGAGCGTGTCCTTGGGTCTCAGTGGGGTCCCACCACCAGTGAGTACTCTACGCACTAAGTTCCCATTATACGACGCCGCATTGGCTTGGCTCGCACCGACTTCGTTACTGTCACCCAGTGAGGGCCAGCCAGTTTCGGTGACGACGACCTTAACGTCGTCGTATTTGATTGCTGACATGGCGGCGAAAACGGCGTCGAGTTGAGCGTCAAACAAGTTGTTATAACGCAACCCGTTACCCGAATCCACGACACCCGGGTTTGCCTTGAACAGCGTGTAGTCCAAAGAGATTTGACCCGAGTTGCCAGTGTAAGCGAAGAATGGGTACACGTTAACCATGAAGTAGGACCCGGTAGAGCGAATGAGATCCAACATGGGTTTGATAACGGGTTCGATCAGTTCGGATTTGAACGATCCGGACGAAGACGGGTACGAGCTTTGGAGGGCACTGAGGGCTATAGGGGACGAGACTTTAACGGCGGAGTCGAGGTTGTACTTGACTAAGGAGGAGTGAATGTTTTTCATGGCGGCTACGAGGAATTGTGTGGTGTTGTTTGGGTCTACGAAGACCTCGTTGCCTACGGCAATGGCTTCGATTTTTGTGGCGGGGTAGAATTTTGAGATATTGGCTTGAACCCAATTGTCAGCGAATGATTGGTCTTTCGCTGTGGAAGAGAGGAGTTCGTTTGGGAGAGCAACAACTACTGATATGTTCGAGTTGGCTAGGGCAGTGAGAACGTCCGAGTTGGTGTCATAGAGCTTGACTCGGTTGAGTCCTTGTGTTTTGAGAAGCCGCACCACTTGGGTTGGTGTGGGCAGGTTGTTGGCGAGTCGGCCATAGTTGATTCCTATTGAACCTGACTCTGCAATCACAAACAAAAAAAGAAAAGCATAAAAACGTTAGAATGTTACAAACACGTATAGTTTTTGAAGGAAATAAGAGAGTGATTGATGAGAGAAAGACCTGCAACGGTTGAGATTGTGAGGAGTAAAAGAAAGCATGCGAAGCTGATGTGGGTTGCCATGGTCTGATTCTTACTAGAGAACCAGAACATGAGAGAGAGAGAGAGAGAGAGAGATTTGGTTAAAGGTCGGAGCAGTTGTGAATGTATTTATAGAAGAAAAACAGAGTGGGCTTAGTGGGAATGGGCTTAGTGGGAACGAGAGAGGTGGAGTGGTAGGGTTTCGAAGTGAGATCTAAACACGATTTTTTTATTTATTTTTAAAATTTATTAACGTGATAAATAATTTTTTATCAAAAAAAAAAAAAAAAACGTGATAAATAATTGGATAAGTTTAACCACACTTCAAATTTCATCATGTTTCTCATAATTAATAATTTGATAAATTAAAGCATATGAAGTGTTAGACCATTTTAGATTTACACTCTTAATTTTTTTAAGATTTTCTACTCTCTCTACGTGTGTTAAATACTTAGTATTTTTTTTTTTTTAAGTTACAAGATAACAATAAAAATATGTCAGAATAAATCTATATTTTTTTTAAAAAAAAAATAAAGATAATTGAAAATAAAAGTGAATTAATAGCAATCTTTCAATAATAAAGAAGAAAAATTTATTGATTCTCAAAAAAAAAAAAAAAAAAAAAATAGAACAACAATTTACAACCCTAACAAGTCATCAAGAAAAATTGCGAAAGTTATTACTATTATTATTACTACTATTTTAAAAATAGTTGTGAAGGTTTTTTTTTTTTTTTTTTTTTTTTAATTTTTAAACCGATACAAGTCTCTCTCTCTCTTTTTAAATTTTTTTGGAGATAAATCAACAATTTTATTGCAACATTACTTAATACAAAAGAAATAGTATATATAAACACAAAAGTATATTATGGGAGAACCCTTTTCAGAAAAAATATAGCCAAACCTAAATAAAGATCTGACAAGAAAAGAAAATTCAAGCTGACCAACAATTCCTTGAATCTCCAAGAAGAGTAATACAATCTAACCCATCTCCAAGACTCCAAAATCAATTAGGGGAAACCAAGTAGTATGCCAGGAGGAGACAATTGGTTTTGACAACCCATTCCTAAGATCTAATGGTAAACGCTAAAGGAAATCAGATTTGGATTAATCTGAGTTAAATTTGTGTCGACACGATACTCACTATAAAGACATTGAAAAGTACTTTTGAGGGTGGAGAAACCTCCGACGGGTTTGAAAAGCCTTACAAAAGGGTTGAGGGAGGTTATTATTAAGAGTGGCACTCGTGACTAATTCAGGGGATGACTCAGACACTCATTATTACAAAGATAGTAGCGTGTGTCGATAAACCCAATGCAAATCAATAAATTAAAAATAATTATTCTTAAAAAAATGTTTAAAATATATAAATTAATACATTAAAAATATTATTCTTAAAAAAATGTTAAAAATATTGTAATATTTTGAAAATGAGAATCTCTCTATTTTTTGTTTTTGTTTTTTTTGATAAGAAAGAATCTCTCTATTTGGTATTTACCAGAGACAACAGTTCATGCATGCCACCACATTGGGCAACGGTCTGAAACTGCGGAACCCACATAACTTGACCGTTACTCCATAGTATATATACTGTTGTTGAAATGTTTAGTTGATGTTAGATTTTGAAAATTTTACTATGTTTATCAAAAAAATAAAATAAAATTACAGTTCTCTAAAACTTTATACTTACAGTGTATTTGCAATATAAAATTACATTATAGACACAAAAAGTGATAAATGTGTACACATTTACAAAAAGTGATAAATATTGTACATTTTTTTTTTGCAATGTAAACATAATTTATTCTCTTTATTAATTCATTATCTCAATTTATTTTTCATATATCTGTCCCATTTTTTTGGTCTTACACGTCTCTAATTTGATAAAGATCAAATTGAGTTAGATTTGATAAGTGATCAGTTGGTGGCCTAATATGAACTGGCCAATAAAGGAATTTGCTGATGGTGAAAGTAAGCTCGTTGGTGCATAACGTTGTTGAGTTTGTCTTTTTACTTTGCAATCATTGTTAAGGAGAAGGTAAAAATAATGTTGCAGTGTTTTTTTCACCTAAATTCGAACGTTGGATTGCCAACTGAGCTGGATTGATAGTAATAATTGAAGATTCATGATATGATGTGTGTGATTGTGTACTTTCATCAAACATAATCAGTGCATGTTTTGAATTTTGATGTTACAAAACTGCCCACATTGTTTTGTTTAGTCAGTTCTATATATGACATAAATGTTGATAATAAAATATTTAAACCTATCGATGATTTTCGACTGCTGTATCTTCATAAATATAAATATATAAATATATATAAATATATATATATATATATATATATATTGTTTGTGAGTATTTTGACATAATAATAAAATTTTTAGCTGAATGAATGTGGTAAATATTAAAATGGTGAGGGACTAAAAATTATTAAAGAAAAGTCTGATACTGATATATGCTAATTATTCAAACAATTTGGCATGGTTTGAGAGACTCAAAGGGTAATGATGCAACGTTCTAACTAATTTTTTAGTTCTACTGTGTAGTCTTCGTGGCTTTTATGCTAATAATAAATTTTTTTTTGGTTTTAAATATTGTCTATAGAGTATTTTCTGGCATCCAAAAACTGGGCGAGAATAATTTTTTACTGTTTTTCTGTTGTATAGTTAGCATGGCGTTTTCGTACAGTTAAAAGGCAAAGGAATGACCATATTACTTTTTCAAAATTTGGATCAATTCAATCCATACATTTTTTTTTTTTGAGAAGACAATCCATACATATTAGTTGGGTCTTATAACTCAATTGAAACTTTTTGACTTTTTTAACAGAGATATTTAGAGTTCCAATCTTCCACAATCCTAATCCCACTGTAACTATCAAATTATCAAAAAAAGATTAATAGTAAGGAGTGGTTAGTCATAAAAAGCTTAATGTGATTATAATAATACTTACTCACTAATTGATGTAGAACAAACCGTCATGGCCTTTCTAGAGTCCCAAGTGCACCTAAAATCACGCAAGGCAAAAAAGACACTAGTAGAAATCATTTGGGCGATAGAGTCGAAATCACATGAAATTTGGTTAGTTGAAGAAAAACGGCCTTCTAAGCAATAATCATGGCTTAGCCATGAGGTACCTCTGAAAATGGCGAATTCCTCCATTTAGGCCCCGAAAATTTTGTTTTTTTTTTTTTTTTTTTTTCCTTTTTTTTTTTTTTTTTTTTTTTTTTTTTACTCAAAAGTCAGAATAAGACCCTACTTGTTTTGGGACGACACTTAAGGTTAGTAGTTTATGATTATGCATTTAACTCAATTTTGTCATTTTTGGTAAATTTCGATATTTTGTCACCTAATAACGTAATTAGTACGAATTAAGACTTTAAACATTTTTCTCAGTATTTGTATGTTTTGTAGCCGTCAGAGGCAAATTAGACTATTATCAATAAACACAAATTTTTGTCAATTTTCTTCTCTGATGGATTCCAATTTTATTACCTTGTGAATTCAAGGAATTTCTAGTGATTTCGAGGTTTACTATCCAAGAACTAAAAGTTTAGTTTCTGTCCATCAAAGAGAGTATCGTGTGTGCTTTCTTCAGACTTCCACGACATCACTAATGAACCAATCTTTTTTTTTTTTTTAATAGATATAGTAGATTTTAAAATTATGGTGTCCACTTCATGATGATTGTTTTGATCATCAAGCTAAGACACTAATTTGTTTTTCGTATAGATGGGGCTTGAGCTTTAGATCTCTTATTTAAGTCATTCGACGACAAGAGACTTTATTCGTTGAGCTGATGAACTAATCTAAGGGAACGAATGAGTTAGGTGTGGCAAGATTTGAGCTTAGGATACATGTGTGAGTGAAGTCACACATTGTATAATAATGATAAGAGTAAGTGATAAATATAATATAGTTTTTTTTTTTTTAAAGAAAGAATATAATATAGCTAAATCCAAACTCATTCACTTTTCATTCTCGGAAAAAAAAAAAAAAAAATCCTCATTCACATTATTATTATTATTATTTTTTTTTTTGGAGAAGGACTTAAGTGATAAATATAATATAGTTGGACTTTAGTTTCTTTAGCTTTTATTAGGTGTGGTGAAATTTAAGTTTGGGATAAATGTGTGAGTAAAGTCATACATTGTATAATAATGATAAGAGTAAGTACGTGATAAATATAATATAGTTGGATCCAAATTCATTCATTTAATTAGACTTAAGTTTCTTTAGTTTTTATAAATAAAATGTAATTTTTGGGAAAACTTTTTGTCACAACTTGTTAACGTGGCAATGGTAGAGTAACAGCGTATTCATTTACTTTTACGACATATATTTATTATCATGCAACAAACAACATGCCATTTTAGCACTTAAAAAAAAGAGTTAATTTTTTTTTTTTGTAAAAAGACAAATTTTTTGTGTAATTAAACATATTTATGGACATGGGAAAATTGGATTTGGACCTATTAACTCGATCAGAATCCACCAACCCCATTCCAAATTTTTGGATTTCGAGCAAACACAAGTTGATCTATATCCAATATGTTTAACTTTCCTTTTCAAAAAAAAAAAAAAAAAGTTAGCCTGTTTGGCCAAGGAAAATTCATCACTCAATTTCCGTCACTCAATTTCCATTACTCAATTTCCATCACTCATCACTCAATTTTTCACATCCGTTTGGCATCATCACCCAATTTCTATCACTCAATATTTTTCACACTATTCATGGGCCCCACACCTGTTACTGTGTCAGAGCACTTCTGTTTTGTTACCCGCGGAACATTTTCATCCCATCAAAATTTCTCTTTTCTCATTTCCCCTTCCCCTTCAGCCCTGTCACTCTCCCAAAGCAGAAACCCAAACCCAGAAAAATTTCTCAAGCTCCCTTGCCTCGTTAGGACCATCATCACTAGCGAACAACACCCAACTCTTCGACGTGTACAGCGGCACGATCTCCTCCGTCGTGACCCATTTCCCAGCGGCGCCGATGAGGAAACCCAAACCCATAAAAATTTCTCAAGCTCCCTTGCCTTGTCAAGACCATCACCAGTGAACAACACCCAACTCTCTGACGTGTACAGCGGCGTGATCTCCTCCGTCGTGACCCATTTCCCAGCGGTGCCGACGAGCAACAACAACAACGTCACCCATTTCCCTATTTTGTCACGGACGATCTCCTCCGACCCAAGACGGTGCTACTTCATCCCTTGAACGTACTCTCTCACCTTTTTTATTTATCTGATTTGTGTGATTTGCATTTGGGTTTTGAGAAAAATGAACATAAATAGCTTGAACTCAGTTTGCCTTTGTTTTTCCCTGTTGTTTGGTTGGTGAAAATATAATAAAGGGACATGCTTTTTTGGTTTTTTTTTTTTTTTTTTTTTTTGTTTTGTTTATATGATATTATTGTGCTTACCCATTGCCAGTTTGCTTCAATGGTTTGAAGTATGCAAATGGGTTTTACTCTAAATAACCCATTTTCCCACTGTTTGAAGTATGCCGATTTGCTTCAATTGTTTGATCTACTAAACTCCTGTGGTTATGGGTTTATTTTATTTATTTTTTAAATAATTTATGGAACTAATTTATGGTGCTTCTCTGTTTGATTTTTTTTTTTTTTTCAATTAAGCTGCTTGTTCTTGTTACCAACCAATTGCTCTGTAGATATTGATGGTGCTTCTTTGTTTGATTTTGTTTGCTATGAATTATGAATTATGAATTATGAATTATGATTTTGTTTGCTATGAATTATGAATCTTAAAGGTCCATTGGGATTGAAGTATTGGAAATGGTAAAAACTTGTTGAGGTAAAGGCTCAAAAACAAAGATATAAGAAAGGATAAGTTAGGATCAATGGAAAAGTGGTTTGGAAATTATGTTCTCAACCATGAGAAACAAAGAAAAATGGGAATCATATGAGGTTCGAAATTTTCATCACTTTTATGATAGACATGTATGATTTAGGGCCTTGTTTGGTATTTTGAAGGAGGCATAATGAAATTGATTATGTTGTGGTTAAAGGTGTAGAAGCAATAAGTAAATAACATAGTAAAAAAAAAGCAACAATCTGTAAAACAAATGGCATTGTATTTTTAACTAGAAGTTTGTTTATCACCAATTGTTAACATCTCTAGTACTTATCATGTATGTGAGGCAGTGAGATATTATATAGGGGGTGAAACAATCTCTTGTTTTCAAGTTATGGGTTTTAGAAAGTGAAAAAAAGTCACACTTTTTGGAGACTCAATTCTGTTTGGAGACTCACACTTTTTATGTACTGCCATATGTTAATGCAAAATTTTATTACTATATTTTTTGTATAGTAGCTATCAATCCTTTTCACTTTGTTCCACTAATTCTCACAAGTTTTCATTTCTTTTTCTTTTTTTTTACTACTACTATTTTTATACATGTGAATTCAAAAAATGACTTGGGCTTCTAGTGATTGTTCTCTAATTTTGGATTTTTAGACTAATGATTGAATTCTGGCTCTTATCATGATTATGATTATGCTGTTAATGCCGTACTAGACAACATCTGAGTTTGTACATTAGAATGGGGTGTCTTGTTACAGTTTATATTATTATGCACAAAGCAGTTGTAAATGCCTTCTTTTTGAGAGAAACTTCTGTTACAAAATACTTTGCCTACTTGAACTTACATAGGAATAGGATGATTAGTGACAATTATGGTTTAGATGTGTACTTTGGAAATTATAAATAATCATAGTTATCAAAACCAAATTTCACCACTTTTTGAGCTGGTAGGATTGTACCAACTATAGGATTTGTTTTGAAACTGACATAGTGCCTGACTCAAGTACATTATAGCATATTTTGTAGAGTGCAACTGTATTATAATTTGTGTTTTCAAGAATGTACCAAGCTAACATACATTGCCAACACACAACACTAGCACATACCAAAGCTCAGACCCCTATCATGTCCAAATCACAGAACCCACTGACCACTAGACCCAACTCACACCAAGCTGAAGCCCACATAAACCCAGAACTCAAAACTCCCTCCCTCCCTTTCACCGACTCTTAACCCCATCATCTGTTTCCAAGGAATAATCATAGCATGTCTTAATATATCTTAGAAGCACAATTTATATAAAAAGTGCATTCCATTAAAATATAAAACTGAAGTGAAAAAATTAGAAGGAAAATAAATTGGAGAAGAGGGAAAACAATTTGTTGTGGATATTTTATTTCAAGGAATCTGATTTGTCCATACACAGAGTCTGATTTAGTCCCCTGCTTGTGACAATTACAACACTCATTCACCAACTGTGACATGATCCTCTCCACAACCATCTGAGAACACCCATTTCCAAGCACCAAAAATCAATCAACCCACCCACACAATCATACCCAAAGACCCACATGAAATCCCATATCTAACACAGTCACACCCAAAAACCCAAAACGCTTAATACCTATAGATAGAGATAATTTTCAAAGTACATGGAACTCAAAACTCAAAAACACAACTTACAAAGTTTGGGGAGATGATTAATAATTTAATTTTCCCTCTTCTTCAATGCCCTTTTTGAACTTTTTATTAAGTTAAAGAACCTTTAGGCTTTATAAGCACCTCTAGCTCACGAGAAATAGGGTGGTTGAGTATAATTTTTTATCCTAGTGTGTTATTATTGGACTTATTGCATGAGTTTCATTTTCTCAGCCTGTAATATGTCTTCTGCCACTACTTATGAGTCCACTTCTAGTGGCCATATGTGCGATATGGATCGGTGTGTGGAAAGGACCTCCCTATCTATCCGTAATTTCGGTAGGAGATTCTATGGATGTCAGCAGTGGTCGCCGATTAGTATTACATGATTTTATTGTCGTTACATATTTGACTTGTCATATTCTTATTGTCTTTGCTGACCATTTTTTATATGCCTTCAATGTTGTATGCAGGACTCCGATCAGGCATGTAAGTTCTTCAAATGGTTGGACAAGAACACATGCCCACGTGGCCGTGCAACAGCACCACTTGTCCATGAAAGGTTTACCCGATATAAGGCCGAGGCCGTAGCTGCAAGAAATGAAAGGGATGAGGCTCATGCAAGGGAAGCAGAAGCACGGGAGCTCCTAAGGATAGCAAAACGCAAGGCTGAAAAAACTAAGCTCACATTCCGGATTGCTGAAGACAAGGTCTACAAGTATAGGCTAGCTTTATTTTTCTCTTGGACTATACTTGGCATTTATTTTGTATTCTCTACTGCTTTTGGGGGCCATGGCCATACGCAACTGCGTCTGCCATGACCCATTGACGATCACGTGTGTAATGTAAATATCTTTCATATTTAAGCTTCCCTTTTTGGTTGGATCATCTTTTTCTTTTCTTTTTTCAAAGAAGAGTTTGATCAGCTATCTAGTTATTGTGATCCAAAATTTTGCAATAGTGTATCTTGTTATATTTCTAGATTACTCAGTCTATGATTTGGTTTTACAGTAGCTTTTTATTTGTTGAATATTTAATGAATGATTCTCTCCTAGAATATTTGTTTTCGTTCCTTGTTTGGGGGGTATATATCAAGCCTATAATAAGAATATATCAAGGAAACTTACTATATACTTGTTAAATGATGTGGGGAATGATGAGGTGATCTTGGGGAAAGTTGGATGAACCAAATGTAAAGCAGCCTGCTTTGTGCAGATGTGTTCAATTTTGTGGGGCAAATTTATGGCTAATGCGTAAATTTGTGGGGCAAATTTAGCAATTCCCCCTCTACATATCCTAATTCCTAAACCGAATGTTATCCTTATTTTCTTCTAATAAGTCAATGTTATCCTTTATGATCTAAGTGATGAAGTAAAGATGTTCTTTCTTATTTACTGGTTTTAGTTCGAATATGAAAGTATTTTGTACAACAAAACCAAAAGTAATCCCGATCGGTAACTTCTTATTCAAATGGGTTCTATTTCATTTTTTTTAATAAATCTACAAACCTTGTATAAGTGAGGCATTAAACTGTATTAAAGTTATCAACAAGTACACTTATGTTTCTCAAAAAAAAAAAAAAAAAAAAAAAACAAGTACACTTATTTTCCTAAAAAAAAAAAAATACCCTCTTTAAGTTAATAGGAAAAACTCTATTTGATGTAGATATAATATCTAAGTGTATCATGGCCATTTGGTAGGTTTGAAGAAGTGACAAAGGAAACGACAAACCACTAGCATTAGTTTATGTTGAAGCATGGGAATGTGACTCTACAGCACAAGTATCAAAAGCTATTATAGACAGGCATAGGCACAAATGTCACGGGATTTAAAACTGATAAGTTTTATTTGGTTTTGTGAGTTTCTTAATTGAATTTGCATTCCAAGAAGAGCTGAAGATGGAGCCGGGTTTTGGATGGATGGTTTTCACAGCTTTGGTGGGCGGGTCTGTTGCAATATATTGATTGCTAAAGAGTGCAAATCAACAAATAATACAAATACAAATCCAAATCACAAAAAATGCATTATAAAAAAAAAAAAAAAAAAAATCCCTGCAACCTACATGCCTTTTGACGAGGGTCCAACTCAATTGCCTTATCGAATTTCGCTACAGAACCAAGAACATCACCCTTAACAATAACAAAGCATTCCAAATTACACAGACCCAAAATACTTATAAACCAAAAGTACATAATATTCCAAATTACACAGACCCAAAATAATGCAGTAAAATTACAAGTTAGGCTGAAAACCCATATCATCTACATTGTAGTGAAGTAAATGGTCAATTTTCATTTTCAATATATAATCATCTCACATTGCCATGAGCAACATAATCATTCCACATTGTGTCAGTTATATTGTCCTTAACTTGGCCCATCGCTCTCTTTGATGCACTTGACATTTTTAGTACATGCCTTTGGGTCGCTGAGCTTGTTGATGCTCCAACATCTCCACTGCCTTCGCCATCACTCTCCCCTTTTGTTCTGAACAATTCATCACTCCGATTATTCATGCGTATGAAATTGTGTAGAGCATAGCACACAATAACCACGTACCGCTGCCTAATTGGCTTGAAGTTTGGCATTAAATTCAGAATGGGGAAACAGGCCTTCAGCACTCCAAAGGATTGCTCAATAACCATCTGTAAGGACGAGTGCCTGTAGTTGTACAACTCTTTCTTTGATGTTATCCATCTACCGCTTAAGTTGAATTCTTGCGCATGGTACCTAGTTGACTTGTGAGGGGGGAGAAAACTAGTGCCAATTGGTAGACCCGAATCTAACAAGTAGTACGACCCTACACACATACACACACAAAATCAACAAGCATGTAATTAAGTTGTTCATAAACATACTACTTAGACGTGGAGGATAAAATAATTTTAGTTAAAGTCACAGTAATGTATAGTACTTGTTGGTGGCCATAGGAATCCATACTTCCGATCATTGATTGCTTCCTCGAAAACTCTTGAGTCATTCACACTGCCCTCCCACCCACCATGGACAAATGTGAACTGCATGTCCATGTTACACATACACAACACATTAGTTGTTATAAGGCTTTTGCGGTCCCTATGTGCTTGAGTCTCATTTGCAGGAGGTCGGGCACTCACGTGCATTCCATCAATTGCTCCTATACATCTCTACACATGAAAGTTTTCATTAATCTTAGCAAGCATATATCAAATATCATATTATTTCACAGTTATGTCCAGTTAGTTAAGTAAGAGAATGTTTTGTACCTTAAACCATGGCAGTACTTGTTCACTTGAAGATGTTCGAGGAGGCCTGTGACATTTTGATCAGGTTTAATTAAATGCTTCGCGTAGTGGTGGACAGCTCGCAACACCTTACGAAAATGCCGACACACGGTTTCTGTTGAGTATTGAAACCTGTCGGCAACACATCTAAAGCAGGTGTTGTGTCCAAGTATGTACAATAACATGGCCATGGCCTGAGTGGCATTCACCTCACCATGTCCGTCCCTCAAGTAACCATGTTGAGCCAACTCATCCATTAAATGTAATAGTAATTCAGGTGTCATGCGGAACATCTCGTAACAGTTCATAGCATTACCTTCAGTGACCTCGTCCATATACGCCTTGCCAGTCAATGCACTAGCACGCATTGGTTGTTTATCATAATGCCGCTTCATATACGCATACATCTCCCCGACTATAGGATTCATTAAATTAAACTCTGCCTCTTCTTCACGTTCGGAATCCGAATTGGTCCAATCATCATCATCAAATTCACAGTCAATGCTGGAACCAACGTTGTTGAAGTATGCATCATCAAAGTCATACTCTTGGATCGCCCGCCACCAGTCATTTCCGGACGCCATAAGTCATCTATACATTAGCACAAACACACTATTCAAGTAGGTTATGTAAAGAGAGATATAAAAGTAAATATGTTATTCTTAACAATCTACACCTCAGCATGTAATTCACCAAAGTGATGAGACCACCAACATAGGAAATAGAAATCTATCAAATAGTCCTACTAATAACATCAATCATAGATTATAATAAGACAAAAAAAAAAAAAAAAAAACAAGTACATCGCATGATATATTAGTATAATATAAACACCTAATTCAACCGTCACCATAATAAACACCTAAAAATCAACAAACCCAAAATCCAAATCCGTCACATAATATAACACAAATCATACAAACATCCCAAGTTCATAAATAACATAAACCTTTGTATTATCCATATGAAACACAAATCATACAAACATCCCAAGTTCATAAATAACATAAACCTTCGTATTATCCATACGAAACATAATATAAATGTAGATAGAACAACCCGAATCCATAGTATATAAAAACCAAATAGCTTAGACATAGGAGATACAATGCATCATCAATCTTCCTCCGGGTTTAGAATGTCCTCAATCCAAGACTTCCTCCTATGCTCCGGCATACACATAAACACTACCCTATTATCCTTTTGCTGCAAAACTTTTGACATCTTGATGTAGGCCTTGTTACTCAGATTTGCATACATGTTCAGCACGTCCATTGCCTTGGGAAGTGAACAAGGATCACCCCCTACAACGGATTGAGCGAATTGGTTGGATGAACCGCTAGTCCTGTTGAGTTTACCACTATACCTACGTTCGGACATTGCATTGTACTCCTTTAGGGCCGCAGTCATTTCACTTACCCTATCCGACTTCTTCGAGGCCTTCTTACCCTTGCCACTTGCATCTTGCACAAGACGTTTTTCCGCCCTCCGGGTTACCTCCTCAACCTCAGCATCCTCCACAGTTTGTGGGAAACTATCAAAGTTAGGGGTGTAACAGTCATCATCTAGATGAGAGGGTGTACTTGCATTGGCATCGGCATTAGCATTGGCAAGCTCTTCTTCTAGGGCACGCTCTTCGTCACTATTCAAGGGAGGAGTGTTTGAGGAGATCTGGAGGTTCCCAGTCGCAGTACTAGTGGCGAACAACTGTTGCAGTGATGGGTAGTCTAGGCATCCCTGTTTCGTTAAGTTAGCTGCACCACGATTGGCCTGCAATATCCTTGGAAACATTAGCACATTGAACACAGCAGTTCATATATTACCAACTTGGAGGCAAATTGCATAAATAAATAATTGCAATAGGTTTATAATTAATAAACAACAGTAAACATATCGCAATCATATTCTGCCACACCTCGTCAAAACAAGTCACTGTTTGGGTTTGCTTGTCCCACCCCAACCCCGTGTGTCTTAGCAATTGGCTTCACTTGCGTTGTTTAAGTCAGAGCCTATTGTGCTTCTGTTGAACTTGCTTAAAGACAAAGTCTTTCCTGGTCCTTCGGTTAAGTTCAGCTGTAATTGATGCCCATGTAGGACCCTTGAACACACCGCTTGGCATGTTACCCTTAAGTTGTTCCTCCAACATGATCTCAATAAAAATATGTTCTACATGTGGAGGCCACTTTTTCTCATCTATCTCTTGTGATTCATGTGCCATCTATTTGAAATATCTCACGTGGTAAGCTCATGATAGATAATAATTTTAAAAATTGATTAATAGGACTATAGGATTCATGTACCATGTAGATTTAAAGAGTCCAAAAAATAAAAAATATTCCACAGTTAAATCAACATGGATAAGAAAAAGCATGCACGAAATGTAAGAAATAGTGACAATATATAAGAAACAGTAGTAATATATAAATACTTCATCGAGGTTTACCACATATATTGTGTGACCAGATATACAAAAGATGGAAGATTGAAACAATGAGTTAGTAAACAGTTATAAGTGGCCACAAATACAACTAGGTTAGTGCATGGTTAAGTACATAGTAACCCATAACAAAGTACGCTACTGAACATAATGGGAACAAAATATGTCAGCAGTATATCAAAAGGGACATACACTACATTAGTTCGACTACGCATCCACCTCTTACTGAGGCGGGTCATCGGACAATCGGTCTGGAGAGGTCATGGGGGAAACATTGGGCCCAAGAGCTCTGGTATGGACCCCCATTGATCTTTGATAATTCCGTCGAGTATGCTTCCACCTCCTCATTACCTGCCTCACAGTAAAGGCCTTCCCTAAGCGGGCATTAATAAAGTTTGTGATCTCCTCCCACACGTGCGCATTGGCATGATAAGGACGCAAATTCCCACAAACAAAGTGTCCAAGTATGGAGTCACACAATAGATCCTCACAAGTGGCGTCCCATGTTCTCAACTCCGCATCCATCTTAAAGAACAACACACACATCTCATACACAATCATATCACAAGTGCAATAAAGATGTCCCAGTATTTTTAGAGGAAAAAATATTGAGCACAGGATCCATATTAATATGTATATATGACTGCAATGACATGTACTGACTTATGTTGTTTGAAATTCATAAACAATATTAAAGATATAAGACAAAAAAGAGGACACAAATCATCGTATCAGTTGTTAATAAATTCAAACCAAATAGTGTGCAGTACTGGAACTAAATTAATGTGATTTACAAAGGCCACCATAACTAAAAAGCAAGACTTTCCCCTCTGTCTAAGCAAGACTTTTTTTTTGTTTTTGTTTTTGTTTTTTTGCTATGTACTTTGTAGGAATTTCTTAGTACACGAAATTAATGTGATTTACAAAGGCCACCATAACTAAAAAACAAACATCAGAGACCAAACATTGTGTATTAAGTAGCATAAAAAAGGCAAGCACCAAAGTTTCCAACCTAGACCACAAGGTGCGGATGGATTAAGAAAAAAAAAATGCAATATTTTCTATAGTGTTTTTCAATTATAATTGTTTGTTATGTCAAGAAATGCCAAAGTGCCAATTCTTACATTAGAGACCCCAACACACATGCGCACCCGGGAAAAAAAAAATCCTTAATTCAAAAAAGGAAAGAAAGGCAAGAAGCTGTTGAATAAATTAAGCAAAAACAGATAATCAAATAAAAACTAGCAAATTTCATAAATTCATTTTTATTAAAAAAATAAAAACTTTGTTAGTATTTTTTTTAATATCATACATGAGATAGCATATAATGGCCTTTGCTAAAAAAGTATTATCTGTTCATAATATGGTAAGTTGGGATTGAAGCTACAATCTCAAACAGAACAATGTGCTAGAACCCTAATGATACAAACTCCTTTTTCTCTAATAGACAATGGGGGGTGCCATGTCTAAAATAGTTCAATGAAAGCCATTGCTAACATGATTTCTATATGATGGCCAATAAAAGAAAATGAAACAGAAAACAATTAGCAGGAGGTAGACAGGAGGTAGAATCACTCAGTGCTTGTTAGTAAGGCATAGCCTACTTGTGCTTTATATACCTCTGCCAAAATTTTCAAATTATCTTTATCCTTATGATGAACTAAAGCTTATACCAATTTTATGCATTTCCACATAGCTAGAATATTACTCAAAACACCTAGCCACATTAACATAGCATTTTTTTTTTTTTAATCTCATTTGAGAAAACACACACAAGAATCCAAGCCTAACTAAGTATTTTACAGAACAATCAACTTGTCAAATTAAGGTTGTCTTCAAACTTAAATTTAAAACTAGTGCAGAAATCAAACATACAAGACCAATCAATTTTAGGTCACTAAGACAAGCCAGAGCCCAGCCAAAAGCATGGTCTAACAAGCCTTTCAATCTTAATTAAAGGGCTCAAAAAAATGGGAGGGACAACTGTTACAGGTAGCTCATTGTACAACTGTTACAGGCCATTACCAAACTAGAAGCATATTCTAAAATCAAGATACATTTATAATTTTTTTAAAACAAAAAATGCATTGCCGTTTCCACTTAGGAGAATGCTAAATTTACTACATTAAGATTCAGAATTCATAGCAAACAAAATCAAACAAAGAAGCACCATGAATATCTACAGAGCAATTGGTTGGTAAAAAGAACAAGCAGCTTTATTGAAACAAAAAATCAAACAGAGAAGCACCATAAATTAGTTCCATAAATTATTTTTAAAAAATAAAATAAACCCATAACCACGGGAATCCAATAGATCAAATCATTGAAGCAAACCCAAACATCAAACAGAGAAAAAACTGCAAACAAATAAGCACAGGTTCACCACGGTTGAAAACCCATAACCACGGGTTTCAATAAATCAAATAAAATGCTTACCCAAACATCAAACAAAGAAAAAAAAAAAAAAACAAATCTGCAAACTTACATCACCACGGGTTGAAAACCCATCATCACGGGTTGATACCATCAAACATCAGAAGCGAAAACCCAAACATCAAACAAAGAAAAAAAATGGAAAAAAAAAAAAAAAAACAGAGAAGCACTACGTTACCGTGACACGGCGGTGCGGTTGGCTGAGCTCGGAGCGGTGAAATAGTGCGTTAGGAGGTGAGGGCAGTGAGAGCTTCTTCTAGGAGTATTGGAATGGAGATGAAGCTCTGCTTTACTGAAGTGAAGAGAGAAGTCTGAGATGACTGAAGAGAGCCGTTGAGGAGAGCATCAAAAGGAGCGCACCACGTGAATTTGTTCTGACTGTGGGACTAGGTAAGTAGTTTTATTTACAAAAATACCATTGAGTTATGAGTAATGGAAACTGAAAACAGCCAAAATGTGTTTTCAGTTTCCATAACTCATAACTAAAAAATCAGATAATTGAGTGATGGAAACAGAGTTATGGAAACAGAGTTATCGTTTGCCAAACGGATATTGAGTTATGGGTCCCACCATTTTTGAGTTATGAGTTATGGAAACTGAGAATTGAGTTACCAAAATTTGCAATCCAAACAGTCTCTTAACTTTCATGTAAGTTTTTTTTAGTTGGTTATATGAATTTGAAAGTAATTTGATTTATTTATAGAATAGTCATAGTTATAAAATTTTAATTCTTTATTAACTCACTTTCATTGTATGCTTAAGTTATATTAATTTTTTTTTTTTTTTGTAGTCTTAGTTGAAAATATTGACGAAATTATTTACTAACTTGAAGTTTGATTCTCATGTATGAATATTTCTAATGCTGGGGACTAGGTAATTTAATTTTATTATTTTAAAAGTAATAGGAATATGTGCACTTAAGGATATTGATAATTTGACAAGGTCCATGACATTGGTGATTATATCATATGTGAATTTTGGATTTTGCAAACTTAATAGTTTATATATTATTTAAATTTTATTTTTAAGTATTTTTTTATATATTCTCTTACTTGTTTTGTAAGGAAGACAAAAAAATATTATTATAATAATAATAATAATATTAATATTATTATTTACTTTTCATGTGAGAATATACAGTTCAATCCGTAACCTAATTAACCCAATTTGCTCACATACCATTTAAGACAACTCATCTTGAACCTAAATACCCAATTTAATTTAATCCGTTTGCCAAATCTACTTATTTATAAAAGAGAAAACCATGACGCGGATTAAACAAAATTTTGTATCTGTCCCAAATCTCATATGAATCAATATGTATGGTATCCATATTTCGCATTAGTTTGTGCAAATTTTTGTTTGTTTATTTTAGTATAAGAACATACTTTTTATATTGGCGTAAATGCACTTTTAGTCCCTATATTTTGCATTTTTTCCATTTTGGTCCCTATATTTTGTTTTTACCACTTTTAGTTCCTAAACCAATTAACGTCTAACATTTAGGTCATTTTCGTCACCCAACTAACAGCAAAAGCTGACGTGGCTGATAGTGGAATAAAAAAATAATATAATCACACATTAATTAATTAAATTAAAAAAAAAAAAAAAAAAACTCATTAGTTTTTGGGAAGAACATGAAGAAAACAAGAACTCAAACCCAGATCAAAGAACTCAAGAACACAAACCTAAACATAGAATTTTCTTTCTAGCTGAACCTAAAGCTAGAAATTTTCTCTCTACCCAAACACAGAAAAATCCAGCCACCACATACACCGATCAAACCCAACCAACAAACTTAAACACAAACCCAAAAATTTTCTTTCCATCCAAACCCAAACCCAGAAATTTTCTTTCTACCTAAACACAGAAAAATCCAACCACCACCTCCATCGATCAAACAACCACTACCCACCATCACTGTTGCCACAACCAAACCCAACTCGGTCTCAACCCCAGCCACCCTGATCTCTACCCACCCTAGCCGACTCATAACCTACCCACCCCAACCCAACCTCAACCCCAGCCACCCTGACTCAAGCCACCCTAGCCGGTCTCAACCCACCCACCCCAGCTTGACCTAAGCCCAACTCGACCTCTACCTACCCCAGCTAGTTCATAACCCACCCACCCCAACCCAACCTCAAAGCCAGCCACCTCGAACTCAACCCCAGCCACCCCGACTCAAGCCACCCCGACTTAAGCCACCCCAATTGGTCTCAACCCACCCACCCCAGACCAACCTCAACCCACCCCACCCCAATCTTAACCCATCCACCCCAACCACCACCCACTATTGCCACCACGAATCATTGCACCACCAGTTACCACGAGAGAGAGAGAGAGAGAGAGAGAGAGAGAGAGAGAGAGAGAGAGAGAGAGAGAGAGAGAGAGAGAGAGAGAGAGAGAGAGAGAGAGAGAGAGAGAGAGAGAGAGAGAGAGAGTAATTTAATAAAGTGAGAAGGAAGAGAAAATAATTTGAACCCATTTTGTGATCTCTTCCCAGAAGTGATCATTGAATCAAGATACTTTTTAGATCTTAATTTTAGTGATTTTTGGTTTTAATTCTGTTTTTTATTTAGTTAAAATTAATAAATTAAAATTTTAAATTTATATGCTGACGTGACATTATATTCTGTGTAATTATATTATTTTTTTATTTCACCGTTAGCCACGTTAGCTTTTGCTGTTAGTTGGGTGACGAAAAAGACTTAAATGTCAAGTGTTAATTGGTTTAGGGACTAAAAGGGGTAAAAACAAAATGTAGGGACCAAATAATAAAAGTGCAAAATGTAGAGACTAAAAGTGCATTTATGCCTTTTATATTTTACATAACTATTTTTTTTAAATACCAACATTAAATTATCTATTTTACACTATATTTTATTAAAATATTATTTATTTATTTATTTTTGGGTTACTCTTCGGAGTCATCTTATATTATTTTGAGAGATGTTATGTCTACAACATTTTTATAACAAATCATAGATGGTTAGTTATTATTGGTTCAAATTTCAAACTAACTCTAAGATTACTTTTTTGCCCCAACAATAATAACTAATAACAACTTGCCACTTAGAATTTATTGTAAAAATATTGTAGACATATCATTACTCTATTATTTTAGAAGACCGACCATCCCAGGACTTTCACTAGTCTGACAATTGAGATAGCCGCTATGGATAGAGACAAGGAATGGAGGAATCAATGAGGTCATCAATTTCAACCGCTAATTTGGAAAAATTAAAATAATAATTAAAGAATAAAAATTGCTTTTAAGAATTAAATTATAATTTGGAGCATTCAGTTTTGTGTTACGTTTGGTCTTATTCATATTTCATAATCATTATATTACTTACTTTGCATTTCACATTAATATCTTGGCTACCGTGGCAGTGTCAACTTGATCAAAAATAATTGAGCACCAATTAATACTCCCAAAAGACGAGGGCAAATTTACTTTAAAAAAAAAAGAGAAAAAATAAAAAGACGAGTCCAAATATACAGTGTATGGATATTTTTGACTGCCAAGCTTGAATGACTAAGTCACAAAATTGCATGGATTCAAATGGTTTTGATTGTTTTCTTAATGCATTAATAATTGAGGTAGAGGCGGAGGAATTTGAATAGCAAATGTCCTTGTTACGAACACCAAAAAAATGTTAATTGATTTGAACTATAAGGCGTTCGGCAAATAGTTTTGATTGTTAATTGTCTAAAGAAAGTAGTGAATATAAAATAATTGAAATAGAAACATTGATACACCAAGCTTGATATATCTATTTAATTTAAAATTGATACTATATGATCATCAACTAAAATATTTCTATAGTTAATAAATTAGCCGGCCAGGGGAAAAATTGAGGCTATATCCAATTAATTACTAAAGGATGTTATCCAAACACATTTAAACTAATTGTAATAAAATTTAGACATGTTGACTTTTGTAGCAATATAAGTAATTGTCTCTATAAGATCATAATGAAAATGCAATTTTTGTTTTTCTCATGCAATCAACATTGATGCTTCCATTCTCAAAAAAAAAAAAAAAAAAAAAAAAAAAAAAAAAAAAAAAAACGTTGATGCTTCCATTAATCCTTTTGTAGTTAAGCATGATGAATGACATTAATTGCAAAGGCACGTTCAGTAGAAACTTCTACTTTGCGTTTTATGTAACATCATGATGATCATTAGGGTCACCTACTTGAACCCACCCCTTAGAGAGACTTAAACTTCACTCAAAACGCGTAAAATTATTCAATCTATAATAAGAATGTCCAAACTCAAAACTCTTTGTTATTATTGATCCAATATTATACTTCAGAAGTCGGTAAGTTCAGTTGGGAATTTTATGATGCAGTGTAGAAATGTACCATGGATTCTTTTCAAGGAAGATAAGCCCAATTCTTTGACTTGTTTTATGAAGCGTGCATGTGACAAATTCACGTGGGATACAACCAACAAAACCTTGTGATCTTACCCTTTTACTTTAATTGTCATAATATAGTAGATATATACTTTATTGGGTAGTTGCTGAATTAAGTTAAAGAAGCAATTTTTTTTTTTTTTTTTGAAACTTTAAAGAAGCAAATTTGAATGAAGGAATATCTGGTCCAAACATATACGGCTTCAGGATGCGTAATAATGATCAATACTACATCATTGTGTAACCAGGTCGGCACAGTTCTGCTCACCAAAAATGTATTATAAGTAGGAAGAGATTTGTTGCTCACGTCGACATTTCACTGTCAAGGATTTATATATAACACTGCATGCACGTGTAGTAATATGTCATGCACTGTGGCAATTTGGTACAGATTTGTTGTAATGAGAAGCTGAGACATTTTGGTGTAGGAAACTTCCTTTGGGCCTTTCTTACCTTCTCCACTAAGAAATTTGTGGGCATTTATGTGGTAGAGGGGGCGTAGTTCACTGGCCATTTTGTTTTTTGGTTCCTTTATTAGTCTAATAGTTTGTTGTAGGCTCATGGGGTTGTTAAGGAAAGGTCTAATTTTAAAAAAATAGGCAAACAGAGTTAAAGAAGTAGGTGAAAATGGGATTGTAAGTTGTAACTGATGAACTTTGACGATGATGGACTATATACTATCATATATGATATATATCGCTCTCATTTGTTCTGTTTTTTCAACATATGCGGCAACATGTTGGGACTTCTTATTGATTTACACATTTTCAGATGGGAATGGAAGACCAATATATATCAATTTCGGCCTTGCTATAATTATTTTCTGTGGGAATGGAAGACATTGCACAACTTATAAAATAGTCAAAAGGGACATTGATTTTGCCAAAGACATTTTGTGTAAAAGGGATCATGCTATATCATGCTATGCTCTTGGGTTGGGTCATTGTTTTTGTTGTTAGTTAACTTCCCAATGTATCAATGCTATCATTATTCTTTTACAAAATAACATGCTTATTAGTTCAGCCAATAATACCTTAACTTAGTCACCCTCACATCTACATCTACTCAAGGGTTAGGCGGTTCCTCAGGCACCTTCATATCTCCAGCTACTTATAACAAGAATGTACACATAAGCAAGCCTTAATCATGTTATCTTAACTGAGAATGCCGTTGCCAACATATTTTTTTAATAGAAATTTTTATATTTGGATTACGTCTTATTTGAATTTGTTTTTGGGATAAAAATAATTTCTACTTTCTTTTGGATTTAATATAGTCTGAGACAACCCTTTGCAAGCGCTAAGTAAGAGACCTTATGTGGAGAGAGAGAGAGAGAGAGAGAGAGAGAGAGAGAGAGAGAGAGAGAGAGAGAGAGAGAGAGAGAGAGAGAGAGAGAGAGAGAGAGAGAGAGAGCTTAACCTTCTTTGATCTGAAAGGAAAGAAGATATGACAATACCCTTATAATTCACTTGGCATCTCCTTATAATTCACTTGGCATCTCTTGGTATTTTTAATAGAAATATCCATGATTCAAATTATCTCATTTCCAATTATTAAATTATTAAAGAGGGAAAGAGAGCTAAAATCCTTTACAATTTATCCATATATAAGACATTATTTTTCAATCTCATTTCCATTCAATAACTTAAAATGGAGAATCTATTCAACTTTATTCTGCCTTTTATAATTCATTATAAGTTCCAAATAAAGAGAAAAACATGAAGAAGGAAAATTATATCATATCTTGAGATGCAAGGATATGACAGAGACCCCTAAGTTTGCAAAAGTAACAAATTTAGTTCTCATTTTTGTAATGAACATATATAACAATAAACACATTGTAACATGTATTTTACCCTTGAGTCACCCAATGAAACATTACAATTTTTTGAAAAACTGGGTGAATGAGACGACTAAAGGCCAAATAAGGATCTAATCAATAAACTAATGACAAATTAGGGAAATTATCAGTTAACCAAAGGCAAGTTAGGGTGAGTTTAGTTCAGCTTTTTGATACTGTACTTTTTGAAAAAGTAGGGGTTTTAAAAAGTACGGTATGAAATTTAGTTTTTTTGAAAAGTTATTAAAAAGTGCTTTTTGAAAAAAACTGAGTATTTGGCTATCACTTATAAAATTGACAGTTCGAGTTATAAATTACCAAAAAGGACAATGTATATATAAGGGAGTTTAGTTCATACTTAAATCAACTTCTTAATAATACTTACTAAAAAAAAAAACTACTTACTAATAATAATAATAAAACATATTATTGGTATTATTTTAATAATGTTGTGTTTAGTTTTTTTTAGTGTCATAATTATTTGTGAATTTGAGGTTGTTGCTGCACTTTAGATTTGTTAGAGGTGGCAAAATCTGACACGACCCGCGAACCCGACACAGCTAACCCATTTATAAACAAGTTATGGATTGAGGCTAAACAGGTTCAGGTTATATTCGGGTTGACATGACTAACCCGTTTAATAAACGGGACGAGTTTGTGTTTAGCATGCAAACCTGTCTAACCTGTTTAGCTTATAAAATTATTAGTTATTTTGATATTATTACTTAATTTATGGTTGTTTTTATATGTTTATTACTATATTTATAGTTGTAATTGTATTTTAATTTTATACGCATGAGAATTGATAAAGATTATATTGGTTAAGTATGACTTATTAATTAAATAGATTATAAAATGGGTCATTTGTATTGACTTTTACATAACTTGTTAATTAAACAAGTTAAACATGTCGGGTCGGGTTGACTTGCTTAATAAACAAGTCGTGTGCAGGTTGAGGATTCTTGACACGTTTAGTAAACAAGTTAGGTTCGGGTCAACCCATATAACCGAATACTCATGACTCGACATGACACGAACCTGACCCACGAACACGAATTGCCACCTCTAAGATTTGTAAATCTGTGATCCATGGTTCTCACTTCTCATCGTGTAAATTTGTGTTTTAAACAAAGGGATAAGATTGGATTTTTAGGACAAACTATGGGCAATTTGGGAAATTCCCTGAACTTCCAATGGTAACATATGAAACGCGCTTCACAACTGTTTGCAATCGGTGGCTTCCTCAACTTTTTGCAATATTGAATTTTTATTAAAGCGCATTTCCAAAACTACACCAAACACGCAGTTTGGATTTTCAGTAGCAAAAAGTGCTAAAAGCGCTCCCTAAAGCTGAAACAAACGCACACTTAGTTCGCAAAAATATGGTAACTCAAGTTTAAAGTAAGGACTTCATTATATTTATTAACTTCATCAACGAACTCAGGTAAGGAATTGTCATTTTTGTGAAACTTTAGGATCACTATGTTTTCCTTATAACTCAAGGTACTTAAATGTAAATTTCCCACACACGTAAAAAAAAAAAAACTAATCAGTGTTCACTCACCTTCTAAAATTTTATACTATACCCAGTGTAAGGTATTAATTTGGGCCAGCCCATTAGTGTATCATGGATAAGGTCCAAAAATATTAGCTTGGGCTAGCTCAAGCTCATCCTTGAAAAATTAGAGGTACAAGTACCACTAAGTACTAACCCATGCTTCATTTGGGCTAACTAAGCTTGGGCTCAAAATCTTGGTCCTAAATCCTAACAACGTAAAGAGTTGAAACACTACCCAGGCCCAGAAACAAAAGGAACTCGGTGAATAACGTGAGTCCGTCGGATGAATCCCACCTAACACATCTGAGCCGTCAATTTCGTCCCAAAAAAACCCACTCTTAACTTTTCGATAAAAAGTAGTCGGCAGAGAGAAAAAAGGAAAGTAGAAAACCCTTCACTCTCTATCTCTCTCTCTCTAAGACACACACACACCCGCTCTCAACTCGGTCTGTAGAGAGAGAAATCGGAAGATCCGAAACCCGAAACAGCGAAGAAGAATGTCGGGAGTGACGAACCAGGAAGAAGATAAGAAGCCCACTGATCAATCGGCCCACATCAATCTCAAAGTCAAGGGCCAGGTCTCTCTCTCTCTCTCTCTCTCTCTCTATTTTTCATTTCTCTGTGTTTTTTTTTTTTTTGATAATTAGGTATTATTGCAATTTATTATGGAGTTTTAGATCTGTATGTTACATTTATTATTATTAATTTTTAGTTTATAGGCTTTGTCATCTGTGAACTTAAAAAGGGTTTTTTTTTTTTTTTTTGAAAAAATATTTTTAGTTTTATGTTTTTGAATATTTGTGCTATTTTTAGGGTAATGGGATATGATCGTCACTGTGTATATTTTTGTGCTTGGATTAAACTATTCTGATCATTGTGGGTCCCATAGTACGGAGGTTCCAATGCCATAGAACCCAATAAACTTATGCTTGTGACATGGGGTTTTGGTAGTGTTGCTGTTTTATATCATAGTTTGTGTAATCATATTTTGGGGTTTTAAATTGTAACAGCAATAACAGTTTTTCTTGATGTAAAATTTGTTGGTTTAGTTAATTTTTTTGTTAAATTAACATTTTATTGCATTCGTAGTTGATTGTTGTTGATTTTCGGAGGTGTCATTTAAGCTAGAGCTCATTATGAATGCATGTTTTCCTTTTGGACCTTTGTTATGTGCCTTCAAAGTTAATGGGTAATGTTCATTTGTTTAGAGAATGTATGGCAGCATTGAAATTGATTGATATGTAGCTTCGTAACTGTTTTAACAGACAAATGACGAATACGAATTCTCAATGTATTTTATTTGATTCCATTATGGACTCATGAATAATCATTGGTTTGTTCGGTTCATAGTAATCCGTACTTTTAGGAATGGGTAATTTCTCAAGTGGACTGGAAAATTAGCTCCGGGAAGGTGCTTTAAATGCACGTGGTTCCAAGTTAATGCCAGAAAGTGGAAGATAAACTTTCTATTGTCGTGATTTGGTAATCATTACTTCAATCAAACATGCTTGGGTATAAACTACACATTTATTTCCAGAAACATTCATTTAAAGTACTTTAGCTGAGTGTGTACTTATTGCCCGTTTGGTACAACTTATTTTCAGTCTTTTTTGGAAATGGGCCATTTGAAAAGCTTTACCTAGAAAGTGGGGTGTTAAAAAGTATATACTTTGAAAAAAATGCAGTTTTACGTTACCTTCCCAAATGGGCACATAGTGTCTTGGAAGCTTGTCGTGCTATGACTTGACTATTCTAATTTGTTTTGTTCTGCTTTCTTACTGATTTATTGTTGCTTAATTTATGATGTTAGTATATTTTGGTTCTTGTTATATTTGTCTTACAAGTTACTGGAACTACTATTTGTGAACTTGTGATTTGATGAGTTTCTCTTCACAAGGGCTTAATTTTCTTTTAGTTGGTCTACCATATTTGTCTTCATGCATCTTAAACAATTAATTGAGCCATAATGTACTCCTCTTTTAGATTAATAAATCAAAGTACATTATTGTGCGCTGCACTCCTATAAAAATGCACATTTTTGCGTGTTACTGTTTGCTTTTGTATGTTTATTTATGTTGGCAATAAATTCGTTGAAATAATCTCAATGTTTTCAGTAAAAGTTTTTTTCTTCCTCATGTAGAAACTTTTAAAAAATAGGAAACATGCATTGAGGTCTTATATTTCTTACTTGTGTGAATTAAATATGCTTGTATAATGGTTGATCTTGATGCTCTTGCTAGTTCAATAAGTTTATGAACTTTGTTCATGCATTTGTTTTATTTATTTTTAAATCCAATTATTTAGTAGAGGATGGTTGTTGGAAGTATGTCTTGGACATTGTAGATCTTTATCATATGCATATTGCACTATAATTGCTCGGAAGTGAGAAGTTAGTGAGACATTAGTATTGCAGACCATTCCATGTTTGGCTTTGTACATATTGAGCAATCCTATGGTAGCTTTTTGTCACAGGGTTAATTTTTCACTCAAATTTTCTGCCTGTTATGGCCCTAAGTCCCTGACTTAGTCTCAGCCAACACCACACACTTATTGCAATAACACTTAGAACAGATAATATTGGGATGTTTAAACACACAGCACACACAATATTTACAGGGAACCCACCCCCACCCCCACCCCCACCCCCACCCCCACCCCCAACCTTTATTACTTAATCTCAAGTACAAAGGAAACCCTTTTACAATCCTAGAGAATTTCACAGAATTTTCCCGAGTCCAAATACACTCTGCTGTTGACACCCCAACAGTCTTAGGGTTAAATACACAAAATTAACTGCTATGGCAGTTACTGCCTGGTAACTGCTTGGGTCTTGTACAATCTGCCACTTGTTTTCTGACTTAGGACACCTTCAACCGATGCTGTCTTGGCTTGCTCTTCACGTTTCCAGCTCCTACACAGCAAGTCTGATCATCAGGAAAGCTAGGAATTGCTTGGTAACTACTTAATAACTGCCACTGCACATGCATTGCCCATGTCTCAGTAGACCATGGGGCCTTTGCCCATTCTCTAGCAATCCACACAACATGTTCCCACACGTTTTGGAGAGGCTTGGCCCATGCTCAATGCCTCCAATTAGCACTACAGCCCACACAGCATGCCCACTTGCAGCACACAAAGTAACTGCCATCAGCCCACTAGCACTTGTCCATGCATTCAGCCAGCCCCCACTAGCCCAATGCCTTGCACACAGCATTTAATCATCACAGCAGCCCAGCCCTACCTTGCACTCAAGCCACCAAGCCCACACACAAGGAACCAACAACTAAGCCACCAATGCCATGCACTACCACATAGAGTCAGCACCACCTGCTGCTGCTCATCATCACAACCATCTCTGCCCACCATGACCCTCTTCTGCCATGGCCTTGGGGCATCATGTGGAGCAAGGTGCCTCCATATGCTGCCCCTCATCATTGCTCATTGATCCAACTCGAGTAGGGAGACTGGCAGGTCCCCCTCAAAGAGCCCTTAGGAGCATCCCTAGTCAGGCATGAGGAGTTATGAGTGTGTTGAGAAAACATGAAGCCAAGGGATTGACCCAATGCTGTCCAAGCCCCCTCATTCCTCATGTCATCATCAGCAACACATTATGCTCCTAACACCTTGTCAACTAGGACGTATCACATAAGCTTGCATATGCATTTTTTTGATAATTTGATAGTTGGGGGAGTGGGGGATTTGGACCATGGATGTCTTTATTGGAAACATCAAGAGATGCTAGTTGTCCTACAAGGCTCTTGGCAGCTTGCATGTGCATTTTTACAGTTATGGTCTTCAATATTTAATATAAGCACCATAAGACGTTCAATGAAAGCACAGGGTATCTCTCTTTCTCTCTCTATATATATATTTTCAATACTGCCCCTGAAAATACTTTAATATTCCTAGATGATGTAAATTTTAATGGATTGGCAAGGCAATCAATGTGCTCTAGAAAGGGTTAAACTATTTATTATCTTTACTATGCAAATTTCTGTTTTGTGCACTTTCTGTTTATTTACATTGCATCTATGGTTCAATGGTAGGGCATGGAGACATGCAATCAGTGTGAGGTTCTAAATACTAATTTGGCTTTGTTCTTTTAGGATGGAAATGAAGTATTTTTCAGGATTAAGAGGAGCACTCAACTGAAGAAACTTATGAATGCTTATTGTGATCGGCAGTCAGTGGATATCAGCTCAATTGCATTCTTGTTTGATGGCCGTCGTCTCCGAGCAGAGCAGACTCCAGATGAGGTATCTCCCCCACTGACATTGTGTGCATGTGTGTGAATGCCATTGTTTGAGCTTAGTTTCTTACTTTTAATATTTGTTGCTGCAGCTGGAAATGGAGGATGGAGATGAGATTGACGCCATGCTGCACCAAACGGGAGGTGCCACTGCATAAATGGGTTTTGCAGGTTGTTTCTCTGGCAGGAGAGATCTATAGATAGATTGGTGAATATCTAAAAGACAATGTTTGGAACTGTTTCGATGTTATCTACTAAAAGATTAGCCTTTTCTGAATGATTCTGGGATATATGCCTCGATAATTTCGAAAGAGTTTGGTATTCTGTTATTTCCATGGCATTATGTGTTGTTTTATTTTAGATTGAATTTTAATGGCTTCATGGGGTTCAGAAGGATTCAGTTTATAGATTGAAATCCAAGAAAGGGAGATGCTATCGCATTTAGTCAACCAAGTACGCTGCATCTCTCCCCCTAAAGAGATCATCAAATCAGACGATGCTGCTAATGGTGAAATCAGAAGTTGGTGAAACATGCTAGAATATGGTATTTCCCATGGCTTTTCCATGTACATTTGGTTTTATGCTTGCATGTATCTTTGACTCTGTTGTCAACCCTATTTATAGTCTTACTAAATAAGTGGTGGTTAAAGACATAATTTTTTTTTCTTCAACATTTAAAACCTGAATTGCATAGCATGAACCAGATGGGGATCCATATTCAACCTCGGGTGAGGTTGAAATATTAGTCGGTCTATTGAAGTTGCCAGATGCAGAATTGCAAAGATGGTGAACGAAATTGGTTTCTTTAGTAAAGAGAACGACTACTATCCTTTACAAAGCTCATCCCACCTTGAGAGTAGAGTAAATTGCTCGGAATCTTGTTTATTTTATAGACTTTTTATGTAGCTTCTGTTGCAGCACTTATATAAGATCCAACAAGGCACTGCTTAAAATCTTACTGAGAACACAATACATTCAAAACTTTTGCAAATGTTTCTCTTTTCGAACTATTATTATGTAGCAGATCTCTCAAGCAACACAATTCTAAGCCATAAAAACTTTACAAACTGGTTACAATTTCTCAAGGAGTAACAACTATCAAAGAATTGAAGTGTGCAAAACTGACGAAATTAGTTAGTTACATGCTTATTTTTACAGGAACGCGTTTCTTAAAAAAATGGAGTAAAATTACTGGCTTGTTTTTCATAATCGGTCATGTGGGCAATCTTGTCAAGGTGGTCAATCACTCTTCAGCAACAAGAGTGTGATAGCTACCTTTGGCTCTAAGCGGAATGGATGAAGACCTTTTATGAGGATCTATTTCAAAATAAGGATAAATATGACAATCAGTTTTGATGGTATGCCACTAAGTTTCGGATAGAAACCACAATTTTCGAGTGATGCTATTACTAAGTACTAATTTCACTTGTAAGTTGTAACTGTATGGTAACTTGCTTATTTTCTGTGTGTAAAATCAATCCCTATAAACTGGCTTGTAAATCTTTGCATAGTTTGCATAGGCATTATATATTTAAGAATGAGTAACAATAGAACTATAAAAATGTAAAGAAGTAAGGCTTAAAATTTAGAATAGACCGTATAATGAATATGGAATTGTAAATCTTATTGATATTTGATATAAGTGGGAATGGAAAGATTGAGAATTTATGATTACAAGGAGACATATCAGGAGTTCCGGAGAGCCCCTACCCTACGGTAGATCCGCTAGCACCACTCTTAGAGAAAGAAAGAAGAAAGGCTACAAGGGATGATACTATATGAAATATGGTGGTGTACAAACCACTCTTAGAGAAAGAAAGAAGAAAGGCTGCAAGAGATGATAGTGATACTATATGAAATATGGTAGTGTCTTCTTTCTTGGAGAAATGCACTTCTTACAGAAGTCTATTTCTTGGAACTCTCTCTTTGGTCTCCATTGTCTTGAGAGCCATTATTGGCTTTTTGAATCACTTTTAAAGTTGGATGTTGATAGAGAAATGCACTTTTTTGTATGGCTTTTGTTAACAAGTGCATTCGGGCATCTGTTAAGGAGGAATTTAATAAACCCCACTACATTGGAAAGAAATAAAAATAAATAAATATATACTTCTTTAACTAACTAATGTGCGATTACACCCAAAAAATTGATTGATTATGATAATAAAAAAAATTCAACCATAGCCAATGCCTTTAGACGCTGGTTAAACTCTTTGTATTATGCTTGTGCTCTTTGATGCATTTGTTGGTCTCTGAACCATTTTGGATGAAAGCTTGATTTTTTGTCGGTGAATGTCACGCCTTGCATTTTTAACTTTACTGGATTTCTTTTACCTTTTTTTCTTGAGAACGAAAATGAATTCAATCAAAAAAAGAAAAGAAAAAGAAAAAGAATTAACTTTGATGCTCTTTGCTTTTGTTGGAGGTGAATGTCCACAATATTTTGTATTTTGGATTTTTGTGGAATGCTGTTTGGATTTGTTACTTGTTAGTTCTCAGCTTTACTCTTTTGCTTTTGTCAGAGGAATGGATGACGATTCCATAAACGTGTCTTCATTTTTTTTAGATAATTTGTGAAGGATTCTCAAGACCAAGACCAAAGAGAATGAAGCGGGTCCGGAGGGTCACCTCGGGGCAGAGCACAAGGGATCGGCGGAGGCTGCTGCGCAGCCCCGCCGTCATCAATGAGTACAATGGCCTGGAACTGTAGGGGGTTTGGGAACCGGCGTACAGTTCGTGCCCTTGAGAAGGTAGCGTCTTCTGAAGATCCCAGTTTTATTTTTTTAATGGAAACAAAATTAGTGTTATCTGAAATGGTTGGTATAAAGGAGGGGTTGAAAAGGTCCCAAGGGCTGGTGGTGCCGTGTAAGGGGCGTAGTGGGGGATTAGCATTGCTTTGAAAAAAAGAGTTGAAAGTGGATATCCAATCTTTCTCCGATAGCCACATTGACGCGATAGTTGATCAGGGGGTTAACGGGAAGCAATGGAGAATAACAGGTTTTTACGGAAACCCGGAAACGAGTAAAAGACAGGAATCTTGGCTTTTGCTCAACCGGTTATCCTCTCTGAACTCTCTGCCGTGGGTCTGCCTTGGTGACTTTAACGAGTTGATGAATAGTAGTGAAAAGGAGGGTGGCTGTACTTGACCGGCGAAACAAATGGAAGCCTTTTGTGATGCAATTAACACGAGTAACCTTCGTGACATGGGGTATACAGGCCAAGACTTTACATGGAGTAGACGTTTGGGCAGCAGAGGTTGGGTTAGGGAGCGGCTTGACAGAGCTATAGTCTCTACAAATTGGGCAGCCAGGTTTCCGAAAATGCAACTCCACCATAAACCCAACTCATCCTCTAATCACTGTATTCTAATTCTCAAGGATATTCAGCAGAAAAGTAAGGGTGGGCGTCGTAAGAAAATGTTCCGCTTCGAAGAAATGTGGCTGAAAGATGAAGCTTGTGTCAGAGTGATCGAAGAGGCTTGGGACAGGGGATTGCACTTGGTGCCCATTTCTCCTCTTTCTTCCTGTCTAGAGGAGTGTAGGCGCTCCTTGTCTGCCTGGAACAATAACTCTTTTGGGCATGTGGGGAAAAAACTAGCGTTGCTGCAAGCTAGATTGGAGGGGTTGGAAGGTATGAGGGGGTCCTCTGTTACACTGAAGGAGATAGAGTGCACTAGAACAGAGATAAACACTTTATTGGATACTGAGGAAATCATGTGGCACCAAAGATCCAGAATATGCTGGTTGAAACACGGGGATAAAAACACGTCTTTTTTCCATACTAAGGCTTCAAGCAGATATAACCGGAACACTATCCAGGGTGTGATGGATAATTCTGGGAACTGGCAAAGTGAAGATGAGGGTATTAAAAATTCCTTTGTGGACTATTTTGGGAGCCTATTTACTACGTCCAACCCAGTGGTGAGTGAGGAACTTATCCATGCTATTCAAGGAAAGGTGACGGAGCCAATGAACGTTTTGCTCACTAGGGACTTTCAGGCTTCAGAAGTGGACTCTGCTCTAAAACACATGTACCCCACCTCAGCTCCGGGCCCAGACGGGATGCCCCCAATTTTTTACCAGAAATTCTGGTCTAAGGTACGCCCTGTAGTTGTAAAATCTGTTTTAGATTTTCTAAACTTAGGCATTATTCCCCTGCACTTCAATGAAACACACATTGTTTTAATTCCAAAAGTAAAAGAACCACAAAGGGTGACAGATTTTCGTCCAATTAGTCTATGTAACGTTGTTTATAAACTTGCATCCAAGTCTATTGCCAACAGGCTTAAACAGATTTTACCTAAGCTAGTGTGTGAGAATCAAAGTGCCTTTGTGGCTGAAAGGCTCATTACAGACAACGTGTTGGTGGCGTCGGAGACAATGTATCATATCAGCCAGAGAAGGAAGGGCAAGGTGGGGGAGATGGCATTGAAACTGGACATGAGCAAGGCCTACGATAGGGTCGAATGGGGCTGCCTGGAACGGATAATGTTGAAAATGGGTTTTGCGGAGAAATGGGTAGCACTGATCATGAAGTGCATCTGCTCAGTCTCTTATGCCATCAAAATTAACGAAATCCCACGTGGCCACATCATCCCGTCAAGGGGTTTACGCCAAGGGGACCCATTGTCTCCTTACCTCTTCCTTATTTGTGCGGAAGGCCTTTCGGCTATGCTACACAAGGCTGTGCAAAGAAAGAGCCTTAGTGGGATATCCGTTTGTAGAAGAGGGCCAAAAATCTCCCATCTCTTTTTTGCGGACGACAGTATCATTTTTGGGAAAGCAACCGAAGCGGAGGGAGTGGAAATCCTAAGAATTCTCAAAGTGTATGAAGCTTCTTCGGGGCAGCTGCTAAATAATCAGAAAACCTCCCTCTTCTTTAGCAGAAACACAAGAGGAGAAGTGCAAACAAAGATTAAAACTATGTTTGGCGCTCAAATGATTAAGCAACATGAAACATACCTAGGTCTTCCTTCCCTAATTGGAAGATCAAAATCCAATTCCTTTGCTCAATTGAAGTCCAAGGTAGCTAACAAACTGTCGGGCTGGAAAGAGAAACTCCTCTCGGCTGCCGGCAAAGAGGTTCTCATCAAGGCCGTGGCCCAAGTGGTCCCGTCCTATACTATGAGCTGTTTTAAGCTCCCGGATAACCTTTGTGATGACCTTACCAGCATGATAAGACAGTTTTGGTGGGGCCAAAGAAAGAATGAGAAGAAGCTGGCCTGGGTTAGTTGGGAGCGGCTATGCCAATCAAAGGAAAACGGTGGGATGGGCTTTAGGGACTTGAAGAGTTTCAATAAGGCTCTCTTAGCGAAACAAGGGTGGAGGCTGCTGTCCAACACCCAATCTCTTTTCTCAAGGGTTTTCAAAGCGAAATATTTCTCGGATTGTGATTTTACTGAGGCTTCCATTGGTCATCACCCGTCTTTTGCGTGGCGAAGCATAATGTCTGCCCAATCTGTGGTTAAGAAGGAGGTTAGGTGGAGGGTGGGTAATGGCAGAAGCATTCAAATCTAGACTGATGAATGGCTGCCATCCTTGTCTTACCCGAGGATCCTCTCTCCCGCTCAGGTCCAGTGGGCTAACGCAAAGGTTTGTGACCTCATTGTGGAAGATCGTGGAGAATGGAACTTGGCCGTTGTTAAGCACCTCTTTAATCCTATGGAAGCAGACCTGGTGATGAGCATCCCTCTTAGCCAAAGGTTGCAAGCGGATAGAGTGGTCTGGGGGGGTACAAGAAGTGGGAAATTTTCGGTTAGCAGCGCCTATCACAGCATCCGTGCAATGGAGAATTCCAACAAGGAAGAATGCTCTGATACATCGGAGATGAAGAATCTCTGGAAACGTATCTGGAACCTGCATCTTCCTAACAAAATCCGGAGTTTTGCATGGAGAGCCTGCCGAGGTGCCTTAGCCACCAAAGCCAACCTGAAGAAGAGGCAAATCACAAAGGATGATACGTGCAACCATTGCGGGAAGGAAGCCGAAACCAGCACTCATCTCTTTTGGTTCTGTGATAAGGCGAAAGATGCTTGGAGCAACAGTAAAACGGCTCTCCCTTTCTCTATTGATAAAGGATGGGGTTTCATTGATGTAATATGGCAGCTAGTGAAACAAAGCCCGGTGTCCTCAGACTTAATGGAAAAAACCATCTCCATGTGCTGGGAAATTTGGAAGGACAGGAACACCGTTTGTAACGGGGGTGTGAGTCGGTCAGGTAACACTCTGGCCAGGAGCTCAGTTGCTATAGTGGAGGAGTTTAGGGGCGCAAACGAAAGGGTGTTTCTGTCTGGTCCAGAGCGGCATGTCAGGTGGCTTCCTCTAGAACCACCTGGGTACAAAATGAATGTTGACGCTGCAATATTCAAAGACCTTCGGGCTATGGGGGCGGGTCTGGTGCTAAGGGACTCGCAAGGCTTGGTCTTGGCTGCTATGAGCAAGAGAGTCCCTGCCAACCTGGAAGCGCTGGAAGCAGAGGCGAAGGCTATGGAAGTTGCAGTCCAGTTTGCAGGGGAGGCGGGGTTTAGAGAGGTGTATTTTGAGACCGACTCCAGCACACTTAAGAATATCCTAACTGGAATATCAGAGGCCCTTGCCTCTATCGAAACAATCACAGACAACATCTTGGCCCATTTAGATAATTTCCGTTTTGTTTCTTTCTGTCATGTCAAAAGGGAAGGCAATAGGCCAGCCCACATCCTAGCCCAACATGCAAAATATGTGGGTGATTTTGTTGTTTGGTTGGAGGAAACTCCAAACTTGATTGAGGACGCGTGTTCTCAGGATATTGCTTGTAATGCTTCTGAAGTTTTATAAGATATTTGAATCTTCTTATCAAAAAAAAAAAAAAAAAAAAAAAAAGGAAATCACACACACAGACGAAGCACTCTTCTTAAGTTTAATATGACAATTATTCATTTTATTTTTGATTTTTGATTTTTTTTTTTATTTTTGATTTTTATTATTATTTTTTTTAACTTATGAGAAAAACCTTCTAGAATATCAATTGATATAACCATATAATATGCAAAATACTCTATTTTGTTATTATAATACATGAATTACGCTAATATTTATCAAAAGTTTCAGAAAAGTTTAAAAATTCAGTTGTTACGAAACTTAATTGAAAAGATACAATTACTTTCTTGAAAAAATGATAAAATTTTCTTATCTTTATGAAAATATTTTGATAATACATATCTAGTCTCTCAGAGACAAATTTCATTTTACGTTTTTATTTACATTAATGATAAATTTTGATAAGATGATTGGATTAGTTTAAAATTAGAAGGATATTTGGCACAAAATTCAAGTGGATTTGAAATCTTATTTTGAAATGCTGGACATAATATTAGAATTAATAACTTTAACTTAGATTACTTGATAAGCCCTTCAGTCCATGAAGGCATGAACCTTATGAAGGTTAGCACTTTGCTGTTAAGGTGCCAAAATAAAGTGACAAGTCTGAAGGGTCATTTTGATAAAAAGTATGGATTGTGATGACCTCTTCAAAATTAAAGAATGAATTGATATGTGATAGGACTTAGGAGCTACTTTTCTTTAACACCTAGATTTCATCCAGGATTTCAAATGATTTTTTAAATGCTTGAAGGTCTGATGAACTTTGACCCCATTAATTATTTTACCTTGATCCGGGCTTTATGTTAATATTATGCATCTAACATTTGTATCATCTCTTTTGCAATATGTTAATTTTACAATTGCGTGGGATTTATATGTTGTAAAAGATGATATATTAGATGCATAAAATACCTTCTCTCATGTTAAGATATTTCTTAGTAGTAAGTTATGGTAGACATTTATATAAGATTTGGAATTACATATGATAAACTAGATATGCCTTGAAGGGTTCACATTCCTTCGTTTATTTACCCACATTACTCCAATGGTCCTAGAGGGTAAAAATATATTAATAATGATAAACTGAGACATGTTGAAGATTTGATCAAGTGGAGCAACTTTGCAGCTAGAATATGTGGTTTATCACTTTATCTACTGTGCTCGTTCTGCTATACGACTTGCTGTGTTGTATTTCAGTTATTAAACTACAAGTCGCTTAGTGCAGTACTTATATATTTATTTGATGTAATTAGGGACACTTGTCAAATTTTCATAGGCCAATTGTAATAAGGGAGCTTTCTGTTAAAGTTTAGTATTTTGTTATTCTGTTTCTTTCTTGTATATAAGTTACAGTTGTATTGCGGGTTTCAGTAAAATTACGATTTCAGTTAAAATAAAATAAGAATTACAATAAAAAAATGACAAGAAGAAGTTATCATGGGGTACAACAAGTGCTACGTACCGCTTTTAATTTCTAACGATCTTTATTTATATATAGAGAGAGGTGGTCCATTTTCTCAAAAAAAAAAAAAAAAAAAAATATATATATATATATATATTTTTTTTTTTTCTCGGTATATAATTTTTCATTGTTAACCAAAAAATTATTTTTTGTGATAAAAAAAATCAAATAAATGTACAGCTCTATTAAATAAATTTTGATTATATCACATATATAGTTTTCATTTTATTTTAAATTTCAATCAGAATTTTGATATAAATATTGTTTTAATCTTGATTTTTTTTTTTCTTTTTCAAATAGAGTATTTATTATGATGTTGATGACTTAGATTTATTTTTGAAATTAAAATTTCTAATAGAAGTTGTGGGGGGTCTGAAGACTGAGGAGGGTTAGGCCGAGGAATAACTTGCATAGCCCAGGCGCGAAGGGGTAAATAAGCTTTGAGAATTTCGCCCACCCTAGGATGGAAATAGAATCAGGATAATTAGTATCTTGTGAAGGCCCAGGGAGAAGAGAAAGGAAAATAATGGGAATAAGGATGGAGGGAGGAAGTTTCCTGAAAGATATACCTCCCACCTCCGCATTAAATGCCTTACACCAACTTTATCAGCTGCATTAATGTGAAAATGACTTTTGAACAGTAACTCCACAGCTAGCAGCCCTTTTTACCACTTTCAGCAAAGTCCTGATGGGACAAGTATCATGGGAAATGCCTCTTGACGTACAAGTGGAGAGCTGGGATGCCTTGAAAGGGGATATAAAAGGAAGGGAACCCCTCAGAAGATAGGGGGATGAATCTTGAAAAAACGCTTAGAGAAGAAAAAAAAAACTAAGAGTATTCTGATGTAAACTTGAACGATATTTAATACAAATAATTGACCGAGGACTTGCTCGAGGTAGACTTTATTCCCAATTGTTGTTTCATTCATAACAACCTGTTACTTAGGCTCCACGACCTTAAGCTTGGGCTTAGTTTAGAATTGCACTTAGACTTGATTCTCCCTCTCTCTACAAATTATATTGTTTGGGCTTGATTAAGATGACAATGTACTACTAATCTAAGTGGCCTTGGACATTTATTTTTTGAGTTCTTACAGAAGTATTTCAAATAGATAAAAACATTTTATCTAACATACAAAATTATATAAAAAGGACTATTATTATTTTTCTTTTCAGATGCTTGTATTGCTCAAAATATTACTGGACTCAAATCCATCTTAGGCCCACATTTCTTTTGTGCATGTAGAACTTGTGCAGGCGTTATGGAGGTAGAGCATCGTGAGG
Source organism: Quercus robur (assembly GCF_932294415.1). NCBI lineage: Eukaryota > Viridiplantae > Streptophyta > Magnoliopsida > Fagales > Fagaceae > Quercus > Quercus robur. Next base: position 9,722,718 of record NC_065541.1, read on the forward strand.
AACCTTCTCTAGGGCACTAACTATAGGGGTATGACTTATGAGAAATGCACAACGTTCACAAAATTTGTATAAGAATGTAGACAATCCATAGTTTCCATTAGAAATCAAGTTTCCACTAGAATTTAACCAAATCTTGGGCCATGAAACGAATTGGCCACACCAGTGGCAATTTGATAGTTTTTGGAAATACCACTTTAAGGCATGAAGCTACTTTTCTTTGGGTATAATTTATTTAGAAAATTTTTGGATCAAAAGTATGATTAGAATATGAAGATTAGCTTATAAAACAAAGCAAAGATCATAAGGCTACACTAGGCCCCCTTAGAAAGAAAAGGGCATGGGTTTGAGCCCATTCTCATCAATTTCCCTATTTTCAATCTTCAGAATGAAGTTAGTTTTGTAATTCTTCTAAAAAAAAAAGTTAGTTTTGTAATAGTTAGATCGTATTATTCACAAAGATCATAATAGTAAAAAAGCTTTTAACAAACCATATACGTATATGAGCCTAGTCTTCCATCTCATTAAAACATTGATATCTCTTGAGTCGAGTGAACTCAATTAAATAGTGGCTCAAAATTAAAGGTATGGAGAACATTCAAGATTGAGCTACATCCATAGCACATACTATCATCAAGATCAAGTGTTGGTGTCTCTCAAAAAAAGAAAAAAAAAGAAAAAAGAAAAAAGAAAAAAAGATCAAGGGTTGGTAATTTAATCAAGAACCTTGTGGCTCAATGAGACTATCCACTTATCAAGGAGAACTTGAGTTCAATTTCTCTTCTCCTACTTATTACAATTTACAAGGAGAAAAAAAAAATTGTGAATTCAATTTTGTCAAAATTTACCAAATTGGGGCATTTAGCATCCACTCTCTCCAAATAAAATAAAGTAAAAGTTATAAAAATTCTAAGAGACATCAAAAGAAAGAGTAACATGATTACAAATGAGTTAGTATGAAAACCCCACATTGGCTCTGTTGAGCATATGATAAAATTCTCAAATGACATACACACAGAAAACATATTTAATTCTTCTATAAAAAAAATCATATTTAATGTGAAATTACCTAATTGTATAAAACCCCAAACTAATTAGGTAAATAATTGCCAAGCAGATTAATCAATTAGAAAGCAGCGCAACCATATAACTGAGTTAATTTGCAACTTATCATTTGGGCACAAATTTTCGTTCTTCTAATTTTTGGTCTGTACACTTACATTTGTGGGTCCCTAATTTTATCATTTTATGCTCCTCGAGAAATTGTGACCAATCAGTTGCGCTTATGTAGCTTACGGTAGCATATTTTTTGGTCCAGACTCTTTCTTTTTCTTCATATTGAATTCTGTGAGTCTTGTAGATGTGAGCAGTTTCAAAATTAGTTTTTCAGTTCACGAGTAAACAAGTTTGAGGTAGGAAAAATCTTGACTTTACTCACAAATGCAACAATAATTATTTACAATCTAAACAAATGAGAAAAATGAAAGAGGGAGAAACATACACCCTTTTTATTATTATTTTGAGATGAGAGGATTTGAAAATGCATCATTTTTTATGAAATACGGTTGCATGTTGATATTCAAATAACTAGTATATTTTGGACAAATTCTAAAATAATTTTTAAATTATGATTTGTATGGTGATGTAGTTTATTTTGATACTACCTACTGACCCAATAAAAACTATCATCCATTGGCACCTAAAATTGGAGTGAATCATCAAAGACAATCAATATATAAACCTCACAATTGTGTGAATTCTATATGTTGTGAGAGTATATATTGGAGGCACAAGATACATTCTTCCGTCCTAAGATCTTTCTTAGCAGTAAATTATAGTACATACATGATACATCCATATAAGAATTATGATTACAAATGATTTTCGGGTATGAAGATGCAATGCTGTCTCTTCTAAGTCCCATAACAAAATTGAAAGGATACAATCTTCTAATAAATATTTAATCATTTAATGTCAGACCATCCTATTGTTTAAAACACCAAACATATTAGGTAATAATTGCAAAACCAATTAAAATGCACCACAACCACATAACTGAGTTGATTTGCAATTTGCCAAGGGTCTTATAGCTCAACTAACACCTTCTAGTGTTTTCAATAAAGACATCCAAGATTGTTAGTCCACCAATTTTGTTGGTTCCAAAATATTATTGTTCTTGAGAAATCGTGACCAATCTATTGTGCCTTCCTGGCTTGCAGTAGCATATTTCTTGGTCCAGTCTCTTGCATTTTCATCATATTGAATTCTCTGAGTCTTATACATTTGAGCAATCTCACAATCAATTGGGTCATCAGGTTCAGGGTTGGAGAAGCGAGCATAGATAACTAGGAGAAGTTGGAAGATGGTAAGTGATGGGCGCCATGATTTCTCAACACATACCCTGCCATCTCGGCCAATGTTTGGGTGGTAAACCTGCATTTTGCAAGCCAATAGAGTATATAGTTAAATCTAATTGTCGGAAAAAAAAACACAAATTTTAGTGTGTTGGCCAATACACTTACATGGGTGAATTTAATTAGAAAACTTAAATATTTCACACCTAAGAAAAAACTGTAATAAAGTTTGATCCTTAAAAAAAAAACCAAAGCATGGTTAATCAACTTATCAATGATTACTATAAGAAGCACAAAATTGTTAGGAACTGACATTACTCACAATTAATGAAAAGATTGTGTATTGGTTTTGGATCTATGCTACATGCATAAAGATCTCTAAAACTACCAGCTTAAGAATTCCATAGGATGATCTGAAATAAGCACAGGTTACAGATAAGATACAAAATTATAAAAAGTAACGAAAAACGTGTAGTATTTTTCAATAGTATGCCAATTTATTACTCTCGAATAGCAGTCTCAAATTTTAGAAGTGAGGGAAGACAAGAACATAACATCGGATATCAAGGTACAGGCAAAACAAGCAAAAACATGTCTTCTATGATTTACCATCAGATAAATGGACATGCATAGTTGCATACCAAAGGCTATAGTAGAATTTGATCAAAGACAAGTCTTGTATGTTTTGTTATCCACATCGGTTTTCAGATTTACCATTAATTTTTTTTAAATTTTTTTAGTTTAGATGCAGAACAAGTTTTAATGGCAAAAAAGAATACATTCGATTCACCTTGACTAATCTGTTATTTCCATAGCCAATCCCAAAAATTTTAGGATTAAGGCTTAATTCACAAGCTTCAACCATAAATAATCAAAATTTAACAAAGAGAAGGCTGTCAATATTACCTTGGTTAGGAATTTGACCTTGGGGTGCTGAAATGGATGACCAGGAGACAAATAGATTTTTAAGAGGAAGACCCCATCAGCATAAGGGGTATCTTTGGGACCAATCATGATGGCCTCCCAGTGGAAGAGGCTGTCAACAAGCTCAGCTTTGCAACCTTTAAAAGTCTCTATCTGAAAATTCTTGTAGTCCCACACAATTCTCCTAGTAGCTCCTGTATTTGCAGTTCTCAACAAAGAGAAATTCTTCCCCCAAATGTCAGCTGTTAGATCAAGGAAATAACAACTGGTGTGAGAGAAGTAGATTCATTTTCACAATTATTTTAATTGCAAAGATCGTGTCTTTTTCAAGAGTTTACACATGATATTATTGATATGAGTTATGATACTGTACTCACAAATGAACAGAATAAAACAAAATGAAAAAATGTGACCCAAGTTTCACTGTGCCGTGTTCAAGCTTAATCTAACATCCTACCCATTAAGAAACTAAAAAATAGAACTCTTACATGACAGTATAATTGACCATTAATTCTATACCAGAGATATACATAATGGCTAGAGAAGATTTACCAATAAGTAATCGCCAAGTGGTACAAACAAGACTACATCTCCCAAGATCCTTTGTGTTCATGGAGCGTCTAAATATAAGTTCCATGAGTTCTTGTGGTATCTTGGACCATGAACATGAATCCATGGAAAGAAAGAAGAAGCTCAAATCTCAACTCAAAATTTGGTTACAATATGATTGGCTAGTTTCTGTGGCATTGAAACTGACTTCAGAGAATTTAAGAAATGGGATAGGTGGATAGGGATAGCTACCAGTAACTTCTGTATGAAGGAAATTAGTAAAGTGCAGAGCTCCAATTTAAAATCAAGCAGTGAAGTAAGTCAAGGCATTCCCATTACTTTACAATCTAAAGTCTAAGTTGTGAAGTCAGTCAAGGCATATTTCAATGAAATTATTAGAGTTTAACTACGAATGGGCATGCAAGAACTTTATTTTTATTTTATTTTTATAATATTTTTTTTATACTACTAAAAAATATAACTCTTACATAACAACATAATTGATCATTAATTCTGTAACAAAGTTTTTTTTTTTAATAATCTGTGACAAAAAATGAAAAACCCTTCAACTAAACGTAAACAAATGGCTAGAAAAGATGTACCAATAACCAATGTCCAAGTGGTAAAACAAGACTACATCTCGCAAGATCCTTCGAATTAATATTGTTGCGTCTGAATACACGATCAGTGAGTTCTCGGGGTAGGTTGGACCATGAACAGGCATCCATTAGAGCAAGAAAGAGAAAGCTCAACTCTCAAACTCAAAATCTGGTGGGGACAAGTTTTAGTTATCAATAATCAATGTTGTTTACAAACTGACTTTTGAGAAGTTAGGAAAGTGCAGAGGTCCTACCAAAAAGTCAAGTAGTGATGTGAAATAGAATGAGGCATATTCCCATGAAGTTACTTTTTATGTTGATTTATTTATAAATATTTTTGGACCAAGATTTTGATTAAATAGATAATGCAGAATATTGCTAAGAGCACTAAAATGATATTGACATGAGCTAGAAGCCCATTTTACATCAATATCATATTGGACACCGGACCCAATTCTTACCCTATTATTCTAATCTTAAAAAATAATTTGGTCTTACATTAAAAGGTGTTCTAATTTGTACTTTTCATATAGATTCATGTTAAGTAGGCTTTTGAGTTTTGACACATCAATATTTTGCAAAATTGAGGCCCTTGGCATGCAGCTATTCTCTCCAAATAAATTGTTTTGCAAATAGTATCTCAGTACTCAAATTAATAACAATAATTAAGTAGAAATTAAATAACAAGCAAGCACAAAAAACACAAGAATTTACATGGTTTAGCAAACTGCCTATCTCCACGGTAAAAATCAGCTGCATTGCTAGGGTTTGTTTGTTTGTTTTTTTTTTTTTTTTTTTGTTTTTTTGTTTTTGTTTTTTGTGTGGAATTCTTCTCTTTTCTATATGGCTTGCGGCTAGGTTATTGGAGCGCTCACCAATCAACCTTGATCTGCCGCAACACTAACCTAAAATTACTACAAAAGCCAAAAGGCTTGATTTATATATATATATATATATATATATATATATATATATATAGGGAATTCTATTCCCTTTTGTATTCGGTCAACTTGGGTTGGAAATACAAGCCACGGCCCGACGTCAACATAAATTAATAAACAAGTCAAGTAAAACAAAAAGTAAAATATTTTTTTTTAGAAAGAACAAAAAGTTAAAATTGAATATGAAGAACTCATTTAGCTCTTTTTTAGCCCTATGATAAAATTGAAAAGATAAAATTGAAAAGAAATAGATAGAGAAAGCATATTTAATATCAAATTATCTGACACAAGTATAAAGTACTAGTAGGTTCCAGTTAGTTTAAGTGCGCTAACTGATAAAGTCTCTAATAGTTGATTTAGAGATTTAGAGTTTAATCTCCACCAACATTAAAAACCAATTAATATTTTGATTTGATGATAAAACATTATCATTAAGAACAGACACTATAGATTGAAACTCTCTTTCTCAAAAAAAAAAAAAAAGCACCAAATTGATTGGGTAATAATTGCTAAGCAGACTAATCAGTTAAAAAGCACCCTGCAATCTTCAAAGAGTTAAGTTGCAAGTTATTTTTGGACCTTTTTTAAGGGAATATATATTATATATAAATATATGTAAGTACACAGTTTATATTAAAATTGGAATCATAACAAAACAAGGAGTACCAAAGGAAATCAAAATACAAGATCAAAAGCTAGGACATTGTCAAAATAAACAACCGCGATTCAAATGAGTTCCCCCCAGTCCTGCTAGTTTGCCTACACATCTGTTGGTTTCTCTATATATACATGAACTACTGCTACTTGACATTGTTTAGCTTTTTAATGTCCTGCAATCAAAAACCAAAACAGCATACCATGGAGGCACCAATTTGATTCATTCTTCTTTTCCATCTATTCTTGTGGTTCCAAAATCTTATGGTCCATGAGAAACTGTGACCAGTCTATTGCACTATTCTGTCTTGCAGTAGCATATTTCTTGGTCCAGGTTCTTGCCTTTTGTTCATATTGGATTCTCTGAGTCCTATAGATGTGAGCAATCTCAAAATCAAGGGGGTCCTCATGATCAGGGTTGGAGAAGAGAGCGTAGATTACTCGGATAATGTTTGAAATGGACATTGCTGCGCACCATGATCTCTCAAGACATAAGCAGCCATCTTGGCCAATGTTTGGATGATACACCTGCATTTCATACATGCTCGCTGATATATCATTGAATCAAAACAAAGCCTAGTCAATCAACTTATCAATGATTATTTAAAGAAGCAAAAATGGCTAGGAAGTGGCATGACTATCAATATTAATGAAAAGATTGTGTACATGGCACAGAGCTAAATTCGTTTAGTGTTTGTTTGGGTTAGCAATTTGAAAATATGCATTTTGAAAAAATATCTATTTCAAAAGACATGTTGAAAATGAGATTTCTAAAAACACAAAAATTTGTGAAAAGTATTACTGCTGTAAAAAACTATGTTGCAGAAACACAATTTTGCATTAAAAATTGCGTATTTGAAAAAGCATCATGAGTCACAATTTGAAAACACACTCCATAGAAGGATCTGAAACTAGCAGTTGAAAAATTCCTTACTCCATAGGGGGATCTTAAATATGCAATGGTAATACAAAAGAAATGAAAAATTAGAAAATAAGGAAAACAGAAAAACATGTCAGTTTCTTAAGTTTGCCAATTTACACTCCAATAGAAACCACAATTTTAGAAGCGAGGGAAGATGAAAAAATAGAAAATGGGATATCTAGGTACGGGCAAAACAAGAACGTGTCAGAAATCAAAGCAAAAACAATCAGAAAAATGGTTACTTGATCAAATACCCATGCTACTTATCAGTCAAGAAAGTGAAAATGAAAAGAACACTAACTGCTAGAAAGGAGAGAGCCTATTATGTTCATGTTTTACCATCAGATAAATGGACTTGAATACCTAAGGGCTAAGATTCCAGTAGAATTTGATTAAAGACATGGAAACTCTCCTGGTTTCCCTTTGGAAATAAAAAAGAGAAAGGCACAGAGCAGTTCAATGTTTTTCACGATACAGATTATATTTGTTATATTGAAATGAAATTCAACTGCCTTCTATTAAGGCATAGGAACTAAAATGAAAGCCTTTTTTGGAGGATCGCCTTTCATTGCAATATAAAAAATATAATCTGTATCAGGAATAACATAAACCATAACTGATCCTCCAAAAGTGGCTTTTATTTTTTTTTAGCTTAAATTCTTCTAAATTTAATTCTAGGCTTATTATTTCTCCAATTGTCTTCCATGTTTCGCCATTCATATTGGCTTTCAGTTTTATCAATACAACTACAAATTTGTTCCATGCATCAAACAATCATAATTTAAGAAAGGGAAGGCTGTCAATATTACCTTGGTTTGGAATGTGATTTCAGGAGGCTCAAACGGATATTTCTTAGAGAAATGGATGTTTAAGAGGAAAACTCCACCAGCATAAAGGCTATTTTGGGGTCCAATCATGATTGCCCCCCAATGGAAGAGGCTCTCAACAAGCCTAGCTTTGCAACCTTTTGGAGGGTCCATCTGGAACTTCTCATACTCCCTCAGAATTCTCCTACTAGGATTTTTAAATGCAGGTCTCAACAAAGATAGTTTCTTCCCCCAAATATCAACTGTTATATCACCAAATTTGCAGTCTAGGTGAGTAATTGAACAATGAAAAAAGGAAATAACAATGGATGAGATTCTTAAATTCTCTTATTTTAAAATAGGTTGCATGAAAAAGTTATACAAAAAATAAAGGTGAGATTAAAATAAAATTGTTACTCTGAAAAAGTGCAATTCAATCTGCAGTACCAATTGAACTCTCAGATAATTGATACTACCAATTGACCATTAAGAAAATGGCAAAATTTGACCAAGTTTCACTGTTCCTTGCCAAACCCATGTAGAAAAACCTTTATGAAAAGCTATTATATCATATCAAAATGAAAACATTAACAGATTAAAGAGTTAAAGCACCTCAATTGATTAGAGTTTCACTACCTAAAAAAAAAAAAAAAAACAGACATATTTCTCTTCACTACTAATGAAATAGAACTCTCAGATGTTATTAAATTGATCAATAATAATTCTGTCACCAAAAAATTCAAAGAAATTTTTTCTTCAAGTAATTCTCTAAATAATCAATTATAATCAAACATGCATGCACAAAGGGTAGAGAGAGAAACAAACATATATATACCAATAATGTTTCGCCAATTAGTACAGACAATAGTGCATCTTGCAAGATCCTTGGAGTCCATTGGCCTTCTGAATATTCGGTCGATGAGTTCTCTTGGTAGATTGGACCATGATGAACATGGCGCCATTGGAAGAAAGAAGAAGCTCAGGACTCAAGTTTGTTCGTGAACACGCACGTTTGGCACCATTGGGTGGTTTTTATGGCGTGGGCATTTACGAACTGACTGACTTTTGAGTCAAAAAGAGAGTTTCAGATCATATCAGAACTTTATATATATATATATATATATATATATTAATGGAATTTATATTCCCATGACGACAGGGCATATTTTATATTCCCATGAGTTCATGACAATACTATTCTAGATTCTAAATATGGTTTGTTTGTTTCTATGGCATTAATGGAATTTATGAGCCAAGACAAACAATAGAGTTTCACGGAAATAATACTAGCCTTACGTTTCGTTTGTTTTGATGGAAAATCTTATGTAAAGATAATTTTCTGTATTTTTCCGTATTTGGTAGCATAAAAAAAGATGAATCAAATGAAAACTATCTTTGGTCAACTTAAAAAGTATGACTTATTTTTAGACATTATTTTCCATTAAATTTTTTTGGAAAACAACTTTATCTCACAGCAAGCTAAATAAAAGAAGTTAGGAAATTGCTTTTTAACTCATTTAAAATTGCTACCAAACATTGGAAAATGAGATAGTTTTATAGAAAATAATTTTTGAAAAATGACTCATTTTCTAGAAAATATCATTTTCTAGAAAATATCATTGTTGAAACAAACAGAGTGAACTAGGAAAGCTTTTCTATGAGGGAAAATGCAAAACTCCTAGACCTATCTAATATATATATATATATGTAGGAAGAAGTCAAGTCGTGAAAACTTTTCCCATGACATTACCATTCTTGAGGATGATTGGATGAGAAGAATAAATTCCTTTTAATCCATTGACAAAAAATTGATACTAATGGCCAAAAAAAAAAAAAAAAAAAAAAAAAAACCAAAAGTTATACACAAGTTAGATAAGTTAAAATTAAAATTGAAAAAAGGATAGAGTAAAACTTTTTGTGAGAGAGAATTGAGCCAATGCACCAGGTGCAATACCTAGCAATTTCATATCTCAGTCTTATATTGAGCTACAAAACCAAGTGATGTATATAGAATCATTTGGTATTATTGTAGACAGTACAACTTTAATAGTTGAGTTTTGATTGTAAAGCTTTTGATTTGAGAAATAACAAAAGATGATTGTAGCCTACAGGTGCCTTTGACTTGGGCACAAAGCTCTTCAAGTAGGGGAGGAGAGTTAGGCTTGGTTCTCTCTGCAGGATGGACCTTGGGAATACTCCAAGACACAGAAGCAGTCTATGTATATGAGTTATGTTAACGGGGTGGACTTAGGACTATTGTTAATAAACTCTATTAAGTAAGTTTTAACACCATTTTTATAGAAGAGAACAAATTATTGAGTACAAAGTAGACTTCGGCCTTAATTAATCTAGCTTGGGTTGAATGCACAAGTATTGTGAACCACGTAGTCCAACTCGGCTCCCATCACTAATGGACCCAACTCCAATAAACTCTAGTGCCATTCTAGACTCAAATCCATCTAAGGCCCAATTTTCTTTTAAGCATGTAGAACTTGTGCAGGGGCTACGGAGGTGAGAGGAGCATGTGCAAAATAATTGTGCATTGGAGAAAATAACACCATGGATGAATGACGGTGTTACTTCAATTCTTGTGGATTCATAAGATGCAGCAACGTTTAGAAGAATTTTCTCAAGGGCCCTGACTATAGGGATCTGAGCAAATGCACAATGTTCAAAAAAAATTGTGTAAGAATATAGACAATTGGTAATTCTCTTAATATTAATTAACCAAAATCTTGGGCTATAAAACCAATTGGGCAAACCGGTGGCAATTTCATAGTTTTTTTTTGGAAGTACCACTTTAAGGCAGCATGGAGTTACTATTCTTGAGGATGATTTATTTAGAACTTCTTTTTGGATCAAAACTATGATTTGAATGTGAAGATTAACTTATAAAACAAAGAAAAAATCGTATGTATATGAGCCTAGTCTTCCATTTCATTGAAACTTTATATCCCTGGAGAACATTCAAGATTGATCCATAACACATGATATGCACACCAACTTGTGAGCTTACCATCTACCTGTTATGTCCGCCATTTTATATTTTAATTTAGGACAAAGTTTGGCTACAAACTTAATTGTTGCTTAAGGCTACAACTTCATTTAATATCTTTTTATTAGATGTGAATTTTGACAAATCCACCATTGGATTACATTTATTTCTTATATCCTCCATGTTTACAAAATTTCTAGAAATTCAAAGATTAATAGCTATATCATAAATCAATTATTTAAATTGCAAGTTTTTGTAATCTAAAATTATGTATAAAAAATAAGTTTATGAATCATATACTAAATAATATCGAATGACACAAAATTTAACATGTGTGTTAAAAGTGTAAAGAACATGTAATCCAACAGTTAGAATTTTCAAATATGTACAATGTCAATTTTTTAAATGAAGTTGTGGGCTTTGACTACAACTAAGTTTGTAACCAAACTTTGTCTTTTAATTTATATGTCTTAATATTAAGGGTTTGTTAAAAGCGTAAAGAACATGTAATCCAACGGTTATAATTTTCAAATATGTACAATGTTAATTTTTTAAATGAAGTTGTGGCCTTTGACTACAACTAAATTTGTAACCAAACTTTGTCTTTTAATTTATGTCTTAATATTACGGGTCTGTTTGGTTGGAGGGGTGAAAAAGTGGGAAGATAGAAAATGGTGAGAGGATGGAAAAGTGGGAGGGTAGAAAAGATTTTAATTTCTCTCTTTTTGTTTGGTTGGGAGTGGAAAAGTGGAGAGATGGAAAAAATGAGTTTGTATAAATTTACTCATATACCCTTGTTAAAAAATGATGGCCAATTAAAACAAAAAAGTGACAAACAACCAAAACAAAAAAGCAATCACCCAATTTATTAAAAAATAAAAATCATGTCTAGTTAAACAAAAGAATAAGAAGAAGAAGAAGAAGAAAAACAAAACAACTATCACACCCATAGCCTAACAAAAAGAAAAAAGAAAAAAAAAAAAGACAATGTTCAGGAAAGAAAAGAAAAAAAAAAAAAGGAAAAAAAGAGGCAACGTGCCCACCCACAGCCTAAGAAATCAAAAAAATGAAAAAAAGAAAAAAAAATAGCAACGTTGAGGAAAGAAAAGAAAAAAAAAAAAAGAAAAAAAGAAAAATGAAAGAGGCAACGTGCCCCACACACACACACACACACACACACACTCACACAAAAGGAAGAAAGAAGAAGAAAGGAATTGGACATGAGCATTTTTGTTCATTAAACAGTCCCATTTTCTCTTTTCAGTTTTCTCTCCATTTAGAGGAGAAACCTTTTTGGTGGGCCCAGAGAGAAAACACTCAAGTCCACTATTTATTTTCCTTCATTCCCACCCAACCAAACACACTCAAAAAAGTGTTCCTTCCCATTTTCTCTCCAAAGTTTTCCATCCATTCTATTTTACCTCCAAACAAACACACCCTAACAATTTAACATTAAGTGTTGGGAATTCAATCAAGAGCCTTATGGCTCAATTACACTATCTAGTTCCCTTGTAAAGGAATTGAACTTCAAAATATTCTTCTCCAACTTATTTTAAGTTTAAAAAAAAAGTTCTGTGAATTTAGATTTATCAAAATTTACCAAATTGAGGCATCTCATATCCATTCTCTCCAAATAACTTAATAATCAAACTAAATATAGTAGACGTTAAAAATCTTCAAAGAGAGATCAAAGAAAGAGTAACATATTCACAAATGATTTTAGAATATGAAAATCAACATTGCCTTTGTTAATCCCTATGATAGAATTCTCGAAGAAGATACACGCAAAAAACATATTTGATGTCCAACTGCCTAATTTTATAAAACACCAAACTAATTAGGTAATATTTGCCAAGAAGATTAATCAATTAAAAATCACCACAACCATATAACCGAGTCAATTTGCAACTTATCTTTGGGCACAAAGTTTCATTCTTCTAATTTTTGTTTGTACACCTACATTGGTGTCTCCCCAATTTTATGCTTCTTGAGAAAGTATGACCAATCTATTGCGCTTATCTGGCTTGCAATAGCAAATTTCTTAGTCCAAACTCTTGCTCTTTCTTCATATTGAGTTCTTTGAGTCTTATATATGTGAGCAATCTCAAAATCAATAGGGTCATCAAGATCAGGGTCATTGAAGCGAGCATAGATTACTAGGAGAACGTGTAAAATGGTCGTTATTGGGCACCATGATGTCTCAAGACATAACCCGCCTTGCTGGTTAATGTTCGGGTGAAAAACCTACAAAGTTGCACAATGATATTATCATTAAAACAAAATCAAATCATGATCACTCAGCTTATCAATTATTATATTGAATGAAAGACTGACAAATTATATTCTTTCAGTTTGTAGTAATTTTAATTTTACACTCTAAACTTTCAAAATTTTAATTTGTTCCCCTAATGTTAGGTATCATTTGGATTTGCTCCCTTCCATCAATGCGTTGTGTCTAGCTTTCCATGAACTACCAAACAGACAACCCAACGACACCTTCTATATTTGAATTTGTTTTGATTTTACACTAGTGGCAAATTTGATAGTTTTTGGAAATACCACTTTAAGGCATGAAGTTACTTTTCTTTGGGTATAATTTATTTAGAAAATTTTTGGATCAAAAGTATGATTAGAATATGAAGATTAGCTTATAAAACAAAGCAAAGATCATAAGGCTACACTAGGCCCCCTTAGAAAGAAAAGGGCATGGGTTTGAGCCCATTCTCATCAATTTCCCTATTTTCAATCTTCAGAATGAAGTTAGTTTTGTAATTCTTCTAAAAAAAAAGTTAGTTTTGTAATATTTAGATGGTATTATTCACAAAGATCATAATAGTAAGAAAGCTTTTAACAAACCATATATGTATATGAGCCAAGTCTTCGATTTCATTAAAACATTGACATCTCTTGAGTTGAGTGAGCTCAATTAAATAGTGGCTCAAAATTAAAGGTATGGAGAACATTCAAGATTGAGCTACATCCATAGCACATACTATCATCAAGATCAAGTGTTGGTGTCTCTCTCAAAAAAAAAAAAAAAAAAAAAAGAAAAAAAAAGGAAAAAAGATCAAGGGTTGGTAATTGAATCAAGAGCCTTGTGGCTCAATGAGACTAACCACTTATCAAGGAGAACTTGAGTTCAATTTCTCTTCTCCTACTTATTACAATTTACAAGGAGAAAAAAAAAAATTGTGAATTCAAGTTTATCAAAATTTACCAAATTGGGGCATTTAGCATCCACTCTCTCGAAATAAAATAGAGTAAAAGTATAAAAATTCTAAGAGACATCAAAAGAAAGAGTAACATGATTACAAATGAGTTAGTATGAAAACCCCACATTGGCTCTGTTGAGCATATGATAAAATTCTCAAATGACATACACACAGAAAACATATTTAATTCTTCTATAAAAAAACTCATATTTAATGTGAAATTGCCTGATTGTATAAAACCCCAAACTAATTAGGTAAATAATTACCAAGCAGATCAATCAATTAGAAAGCACTGCAACTATATAACTGAGTTAATTTGCAACTTATCATTTGGGCACAAATTTTCGTTCTTCTAATTTTTGGTTTGTACACTTACATTTGTGGGTCCCTAATTTTATCATTTTATGCTCCTCGAGAAATTGTGACCAATCAGTTGCGCTTATGTAGCTTACGGTAGCATATTTCTTGGTCCAAAATCTTTCTTTTTCTTCATATTGAATTCTGTGAGTCTTGTTGATGTGAGCAATTTCAAAATTAGTTTTTCAGTTCACGAGTAAACAAGTTCGAGGTAGGAAAAATCTTGACTTTACTCACAAATGCAACAATAATTATTTACAATCTAAACAAATGAGAAAAATGAAAGAGGGAGAAACATACACCCTTTTTTTTATTATTATTTTGAGATGAGAGGATTTAAAAATGCATCATTTTTTATGAAATACAGTTGCATGTTGATATTCAAATAACTAGTATATTTTGGACAGATTCTAAAATAAATTTTAAATTATGATTTGTATGGTGATGTAGTTTATTTTGATACTACATACTGACCCAATAAAAACTATCGTCCATTGACACCTAAAATTGAAGTGAATCATCAAAGACAATCAATATATAAACCTCACAATTGTGTGAATTCTATATATTGTGAGAGTATATATTGGAGGCACAAGATACATTCTTCCGTCCTAAGATCTTTCTTAGCAGTAAATTATAGTACATACATGATACATCCATATAAGATTTATGATTACAAATGATTTTCGGGTATGAAGATGCAATGCTGTCTCTTCTGAGTCCCATAACAAAATTGAAAGGATACAATCTTCTAATAAATATTTAATCATTTAATGTCAGAGCATCCTATTGTTTAAAACACCAAACATATTAGGTAATAATTGCAAAACCAATTAAAATGCACCACAACCACATAATTGAGTTCATTTGCAATTTGCCAAGGGTCTTCTAGCTCAACTAACACCTCCTAGTGTTTTCAATAAAGACATCCAAGATTGTTAGTCCACCAATTTTGTTGGTTCCAAAATTTTATTGTTCTCGAGAAATCGTGACCAATCTATTGCGCTTTCCTGGCTTGCAGTAGCATATTTCTTGGTCCAGTCTCTTGCATTTTCATGATATTGAATTCTCTGAGTCTTATACATTTGAGCAATCTCACAATCAATTGGGTCATCAGGTTCAGGGTTGGAGAAGCGAGCATAGATAACTAGTAGAAGTTGGAAGATGGTAAGTGATGGGCACTATGATTTCTCAACACATACCCTGCCATCTCGGCCAATGTTTGGGTGGTAAACCTGCATATTGCCAGCCAAAAGAGTATATAGTTAAATTTAATTGTCAGAAAAAAAAAAAAAAAAAAAAAAACACAAATTTTAGTGTGTTGGCCAATACACTTACATGGGTGAATTTAATTAGAAAACTTAAATATTTCACACCTAAGAAAAAACTGTAATAAAGTTTGATCCTTAACAAAAAAACCAAAGCATGGTTAATCAACTTATCAATGATTACTATAAGAAGAACAAAATTGTTAGGAACTGACATTACTCACAATTAATGAAAAGATTGTGTATTGGTTTTGTATCTATGCTACATGCATAAAGATCTCTAAAACTACTAGCTTAAGAATTCCATAGGATGATCTGAAATAAGCACAGGTTACAGATAAGATACAAAATTATAAAAAGTAACGAAAAACGTGTAGTATTTTTCAATAGTATGCCAATTTATTACTCTCGAATAGCAGTCTCAAATTTTAGAGGTGAGGGAAGACAAGAACATAACATCGGATATCAAGGTACAGGCAAAACAAGCAAAAACATGTCTTCTATGAATGGTAATCAGATAAATGGACATGCATAGTTGCATACCAAAGGCTATAGTAGAATTTGATCAAAGACAAGTCTTTTATGTTTTGTTATCCACATCGGTTTTCAGATTTACCATTAAATTTTTTTTTATTTAATTTTTTTAGTTTAGATGCAGAACAAGTTTTAATGGCAAAAAAGAATACATTCGATTCACCTTGACTAATCTGTTATTTCCATAGCCAATCCCAAAAATTTTAGGATTAAGGCTTAATTCACAAGCTTCAACCATAAATAATCAAAATTTAACAAAGAGAAGGCTGTCAATATTACCTTGGTTAGGAATTTGACCTTGGGGTGCTGAAATGGATGACCAGGAGACAAATAGATTTTTAAGAGGAAGACCCCATCAGCATAAGGGGTATCTTTGGGACCAATCATGATGGCCTCCCAGTGGAAGAGGCTGTCAACAAGCTCAGCTTTGCAACCTTTAAAAGTCTCTATATGAAAATTCTTGTAGTCCCACACAATTCTCCTAGTAGCTCCTGTATTTGCAGTTCTCAACAAAGAGAAATTCTTCCCCCAAATGTCAGCTGTTAGATCAAGGAAATAACAACTGGTGTGAGAGAAGTAGATTCATTTTCACAATTATTTTAACTGCAAAGATCGTGTCTTTTTCAAGAGTTTACACATGATATTATTGATATGAATTGTGATACTGTACTCACAAATGAACAGAATAAAACAAAATGAAAAAAAGTTACCCAAGTTTCACTGTGCCGTGTTCAAGCTTAATCTAACATCCTACCCATTAAGAAACTAAAAAATAGAACTCTTACATAACATTAACCATTAATTCTGTACCAGATATATATTATATATTATATATTATATATATATATATATATATATATATATATAATGGCTAGAGAAGATTTACCAATAAGTAATCGCCAAGTGGTACAAACAAGACTACATCTTCCAAGATCCTTTGTGTTCATGGAACGTCTAAATATAAGTTCCATGAATTCTCGTGGTAGGTTGGACCATGAACTTGAATCCATGGAAAAAAAGAAGAAGCTCAAATCTCAACTCAAAATTTGGTTTCAATATGATTGGCTAGTTTCTGTGGCATTGAAACTGACTTTAGAGAATTAAAGAAATGGGATAGGGATAGCTACTATTAACTTCTGTATGAAGGAAATTAGTAAAGTGCAGAGCTCCAATTTAAAATCAAGCAGTGATGTCAGTCAAGGCATTCCCATTACTTTACAATCTAAAGTCTAAGTTGTGAAGTCAGTCAAGGCTTATTTCAATGAAATTATTAGAGTTTAACTACGAATGGGCATGAAAGAACTTTATTTTTATTTTATTTTTATTTTAATTTTTTTTATACTACTAAAAAATATAACTCTTACATAACAACATAATTGATCATTAATTCTGTAACAAAGATTTTTTTTTTAATAATCTATGACAAAAAGAGATAAACCCTTCAACTAAACATAAACAAATGTCTAGAGAAGATTTACCAATAACTAATCTCCAAGTGGTACAAACAAGACTACATCTCGTAAGATCCTTTGAATTGATATTGTTGCGTCTAAATACACGATCAGTGAGTTCTCGGGGTAGGTTGGACCATGAACAGGAATCCATTAGCGCAAGAAAGAGAAAGCTCAACTCTCAAACTCAAAATCTGGTGGGGGCAAGTTTTAGTTATCAATAATCAATGTTTGAGAAGTTAGGAAAGTGCAGAGCTCCTACCAAAAAGTCAAGTAGTGATGTGAATAACAATGAGGAATATTCCCATGAAGTTACTTTTTATGTTGATTTACCTATAAATATTTTTGGGCCAAGATTTTGATTAAATAGATAATGAAGAATATTTCTAAGAGCAGTAACATGATATTGCGGAAAGGTCCAAAATGACATGAGCTGGAAGCCCATTTTACATCAATATCATATTGGATACTAGACACAATTCTTACCCTATTATTCTCATCTTAAAAAATTAATTTGGTCTCACATTAAAAGGTGTTCTAATTTGTACTTTTCATATAGATTAATGCTAAGTAGGCTTTTGAGTTTTGACACATCAATATTTTGCAAAATTGAGGCACTTGGCATGCAGCTATTCTCTCCAAATAAATTGTTCTGCAAATGGTATCCGAGGACTTAAATTAATAACAATAATTAAACAGAAATTAAATAATAAGCAAGCACAAAGAACACAAGAATTTACATGATTTAGCAAACTGCGGCTGCATTGCTAGGGTGTTTTTTTTTTTTTGTGTGTGTGTGTGTGTAAGTACATAATTTTTGCTAGGGTGATTTAGCAAAATTGTTCTAATTTGTTATTGTTATTAATAACAATAACCTTTTAATGTTCTGCAAATTAAAAGGTTAATTTTTTTTTAGAAAGAACAAAAAGTTAAAATTGAATATGAAGAACTCATTTAGCTCTTTTTTAACCCTGATAAAATTGAAAAGAAATAGATAGAGAAAGCATATTTAATATCAAATTATTTGACACAAATATAAAGTACCAGTAGGTTTCAGTTAGTTCAACTGCGCTAACTGATAAAGTTTCTAATGGTTGATTTAGAGATTTGGGGTTTAATCCTCACCTACATCAAAAATCAATTAATGTTTTGATTTGATGATAAAACGTTATCATTAAGAGCGGACACTATAGGTTGAAACTCTCATTCTTTAAAAAAAAAAAAAATATATATATATATATATATATATATATTTATATAAATATAAAGCACCCCGCAATCTTCAAAGAGTTAATTTGCAAGTTATTTTTGGACTTTTTTTAAGGGAATATATATTATATATAAATATATGTAAGTACACAGTTTATATTAAAATTGGAATCATAACAAAACAAGGAGTACCAAAGGAAATCAGAATACAAGATCAAAAGCTAGGACATTGTCAAAATAAACAACCGCGATTCAAATGAGTTCCCCAGTCCTGCTAGTTTGCCTACACATCTGTTGGCTTCTCTATATATACATGAACTACTGCTACTTGACATTGTTTAGCTTTTTAATGTCCTGCAATCAAAAACCAAAACAGCATACCATTTGATTCATTCTTCTTTTCCACCTATTCTTGTGGTTCCAAAATCTTATGGTCCATGAGAAACTGTGACCAGTCTATTGCACTATTCTGTCTTGCAGTTGCGTATTTCTTGGTCCAGGCTCTTGCCTTTTGTTCATATCGGATTCTCTGAGTCCTATAGATGTGAGCAATCTCAAAATCAAGGGGGTCCTCATGATCAGGGTTGGAGAAGAGAGCGTAGATTACTCGGATAATGTTTGAAATGGACATTGCTGCGCACCACGATCTCTCAAGACATAAGCAGCCATCTTGGCCAATGTTCGGGTGATACACCTGCATTTCATACATACATGCTCACTGATATATCATTGAATCAAAAGAAAGCCTAGTCAATCAACTTATCAACGATTATTTAAAGAAGCAAAAATGGCTAGGAAGTGGCATGACTATCAATATTAATGAAAAGATTGTGTACATGGCACAGAGCTAAATTTGTTTAGTGTTTGTTTGGGTTAGCGATTTGAAAATATGCATTTTGAAAAAATAGCTATTTCAAAAGACATGTTGAAAATGAGATTTCTAAAAACACAAAAATTTGTGAAAAGTATTACTGCTGTAAAAAACTATGTTGCAGAAACACAATTTTGCATTAAAAATTGCGTATTTGAAAAAGCATCATGAGTCACAATTTGAAAACACACTCCATAGGAGGATCTGAAACTAGTAGTCGAAAAATTCCTTACTCCAATAGAAAAATTAGAAAATAAGGAAAACAGAAAAATTAGAACATAAGGAAAACAGAAAAACTTGTCAGTTTCTTAAGTTTGCCAATTTACACTCCAATAGAAACCACAATTTTGGAAGCGAGGGAAGATGAAAAAATAGAAAATGGGATATCTAGGTACAGGCAAAACAAGAACGTGTCAGAAATCAAAGCAAAAACAATCAGAAAAATGGTTACTTGATCAGATACCCATGCTACTTATCAGTCAAGAAAGAGAAAATGAAAAGAACACTAACTGCTAGAAAGGACAGAGCCTATTATGTTCATGTTTAACCATCAGATAAATGGACTTGTATGCCTAAGGGCTAAGATTCCAGTAGAATTTGATTAAAGACATGGAAACTCCCCTGATTTCCCTTTGGAAATAAAAAAGAGAAAGACACAGAGCAGTTCAATGTTTTTCACGATACAGATTATATTTGTTATATTGAAATGAAATTCAACTGCCTTCTATTAAGGCATAGGAACTAAAATGAAAGCCCTTTTTGGAGGATCACCTTTCATTGCAATATAAAAAATATAATCTGTATCAGGAATAACATAAACCATAACTGATCCTCCAAAAGTAGCTTTTATTTTTATTTAGCTTAAATTCTTCTAAATTTAATTCTAGGCTTATTATTACTCCAATTGTCTTTCATGTTTCGCCATTCATATTGGCTTTCAGTTTTATCAATACAACTACAAATTTGTTCCATGCCTCAAACAATCATAATTTAAGAAAGGGAAGGCTGTCAATATTACCTTGGTTTGGAATGTGATTTCAGGAGGCTCAAACGGGTATTTCTTAGAGAAATGGATGTTTAAGAGGAAAACTCCACCAGCATAAAGGCTATTTTGGGGTCCAATCATGATTGCCCCCCAATGGAAGAGGCTCTCAACAAGCCTAGCTTTGCAACCTTTTGGAGGGTCCATCTGGAACTTCTCATACTCCCTCAGAATTCTCCTACTAGGATTTTTAAATGCAGGTCTCAACAAAGATAGTTTCTTCCCCCAAATATCAACTGTTATATCACCAAATTTGCAGTCTAGGTGAGTAATTGAACAATGAAAAAAGGAAATAACAACGGATGAGATTCTTAAATTCTCTTATTTTAAAATAGGTTGCATGAAAAAGTTATACAAAAAATAAAGGTGAGATTAAAATAAAATTGTTACTTTGAAAAGTGTAATTCAATCTGCAGTACCAATTGAACTCTCAGATAATTGATACTACCAATTGATCATTAAGGAAATGGCAAAATTTGACCAAGTTTCACTGTTCCTTGCCAAACCCATGTAGAAAAACATTTATGAAAAGCTATTATATCATATCAAAATGAAAACATTCACAGATTAAAGAGTTAAAGCACCTCAATTGATTTGAGTTTCACTACCTAAAAAAAAAAAATACAGACATATTTCTCTTCACTACTAATGAAATAGAACTCTCAGATGATATTAAGTTGATCAATAATAATTCTGTCACAAAAAAATTCAAACAAATTTTTTCTTCAAGTAATTCTCTAAATAATCAATTATAATCAAACATGCATGCACAAAGGGTAGAGAGAGAAACAAACATATATATACCAATAATGTTTCGCCAATTAGTACAGACAAGAGTGCATCTTGCAAGATCCTTGGAGTCCATTGGCCTTCTGAATATTCGGTCGATGAGTTCTCTTGGTAGATTGGACCATGATGAACATGGCGCCATTGGAAGAAAGAAGAAGCTCAGGACTCAAGTTTGTTCGTGAACACGCACGTTTGGCACCATTGGGTGGTTTTTATGGCGTGGGCATTTACGAACTGACTGACTTTTGAATCAAAAAGAGAGTTTCAGATCATATCAGAACTTTATATATATATATATATTTATTAAAATCTTAATTTCATAATAAAGATGAAATAATTAAATGTATTATTTTTAAGGCTAACTGCTCCCTAAAGTCTAGGATAAAAATTTTAGAATTAAAATTTTACTTAAAAAAAAAAAAGACTGAACTTTTATTAGGAAACTCTAACTAAATCAACTTGAAAGACAAAAATAAATTATGGTGGAACATCGTGTGTTTATTTGGTTCAATAAAATAATGTTATATCATTTTTATTATGTCATGTTATTTTTGTAGTCTAAAAAATTTTAAATAATTAAAATAAAAATTTTTAAAAATAATTTTTTTAAATTCACTTTTTTTATTTGAATATTCGTAGTTAAGAGTTGTAGTTAATTTTGTACCGTCCTTGCAATCTTGTTTGGAAAGGGCAAAGGGGGCCAATTTTATTTTACAAGAATTTTTTTTTATAAAAAAAAATCTATTTTACATTAACCTATTTGGTAAAAATACAATTGATTTTTTTTTTTTTTTTTTTTTTTTTTAAGTTCGAAGAAAATTAATATACATGTGGGATACTACTTAATTGATTTAGATCATATTATGTTATTTTTTTTAAAAAATTGTCTTTGTTTAACACGTTAGTGTATGTACTCCAAAAACTGACAAAAAGCATAATTGATAGGAAGAGACGTCTTAGACTCTATAGGGGGTGATAATTAACGTAGGAGTATTGAGTGTGCCAGTAGGCTCAGGGCTTCATTGGCTCAAGGGGACGGTAAAGACAAATTTAGGGCATGAAGGATTTTTTTTTTTTTTTTTTTTTTTTTGAGAAACTTTTATGAAGGAATATGACTCATCATTGTGAAGTAAGGAGAGTGAGATGAGGTAATTAATTTACTAAGAGTGTTATATCTATAATATTTTCACAATAAATTATAAGTGGTAAGTTGTTATTAGTTTTAATTTGAATTTGTAATTTAAATTATTTTTCTATCAACCTATAACAATCAATAATAACTTGTCACTTCTGGTTTCTCAAAAAAAAAAAAAATAATAATAATAACTTGTCACTTAGAATTTGTTATGAAAATATTAGGGACATATCATTTTTTTTTTATATTATGTTTGTATTAGTAATAATATTTTCTAGAAAATGAATCATTTTCCATAAAACTATCTCATTTTCCTATGTTTGCTATAAGATAGAGTTGTTTTTAAAAAAAAAAAAAATTAGTGGAAAACAATTTTTTTAAAAAATAAACCAAACTTTTTATATTGACTAAAGATAGTTTTCCTTTAACTAATTTATTCTAATGCTACAAAACACTAGAAAAACTATCTTTACACAATATTTTCCATCTAGAATTGTTGGAACTATTTCAAGAATTCTTACTAGTAGCCATAAATAAAATTTTTTAAAAAATAATTCTTTATTATAACTATCCGACTATTAGTTTTTTTTTTTTCCTACTGAATAAACTTCAGTATTATTAATCAAAGAAGAAAAAACAAAATAAAAATGCTTATTTATTTATTTTACGTACATCATCCAAATCTCTTTTGATTTATATTGTATTAATTCTGAGTCCTTTTTAATCTAGGCAAATTCTTTCTCTTTCTTAAGCTTTTCAAAAGAGAGATTTCTATTTTAGAGAGTGGTTTTATATAATTTCCTCCATAATTAAGAATTCCTAAAAAAATTAAATATTTTTTATCTAAAAGATTTTCAGTAAATTTTCTTATTTTAGAAATTATATGTTCTTGTAGTTTGAAATCTGATTGATATAAAATTAAGCCTAAGAATTCTATAGATTACTTTTTTGGCTCAAATTTCATGTCAGTACCCAAAAAAAAAATCGTTGAAATTGTTGGGCCTGAAGGCCCTGACCTAAATTATATGTTGAGTGGGCATGAGCATGGTGAATAGAAAAGATTGTTGAGTGCACAGTGGACTTCGGCCTTAATTAATCCAGTTTGGGCTGAACGCACAAGTATTGTGCTTAAACCAAGAAGGTATGTGGTGAACTATGTAGTCCAACTCAGCTCCCATCACTAATGGACCCAACTCCTATCAACTCTAGTGTCATCCTAGACTCAAATCCATCTAAGGCCCAATTTCTTTTATGCATGTAGAACTTGTGAGGAGCAAGTTCAAAATCATTGTGCAATGGAGAAAATGACATCAGGATGAGTGATGGTGTTACTTCAAATATTGTGGATTCATTAGATTCACTAACAATAGGGATCTGAGAGATGTACAATGTTCAAAAAAATTGTGTAAGAATGACAATCTGTAGTTTTCTTAATACAAATTAACCAAATCTTGGGCTAAGAAATAAATTGGGAACACCAGGGGCAATTTGATAGGTTTTGGAAATACCATGTTAAGGCAAGGAGTTACTATTCTTTAGGATGATTTATTTAGATTTTTTTTTTTTTTTTTTTTTTGGGAATCAAAAGTATGATTTGAATGTGAAGATTTGCTTAGAAAAAAAAAAGAAAAAAGGAAAAAAAATCATATGGCTACAATACATCAATTTCCCTATTTCCCCATCTTCTAAATGAAGTTTCTTTTGCACTAGTTAGATGGCACTCTTCATTCTTCAAATAACTTAATAAAAAAAATTAAAAATAGTAGAAGTAATAAATCTTCAAAGAGAGATCAAAGAAAGAGCAACATAATCACAAATGAGTTTAGAATAAGAAAAACCTGCAATGAGTATGTTAAGCCCTATGATAAAATTCTTGATGGAAATACACACAAAAAACCTATTTAATGTCAAATTGCCTAATTGTATAAAACGTAGGTAATATTCGGAAAGCAATTAGTCAATTAAAAGGAACAACAACCATATAACTAAGTTAATTTGCAACTTATCTTTGGGCACAGAGTTTCATTCTTCTAATATTTGTTTGTACTCCTACATTGGTGTCTCCCCAATTTTATGCTCCTTTGAGAAACTATGACCAATCGGTCCAATCTATTGCACTTATTTGGCTTGCAGTAGCAAATTTCTTGGTCCAGGCTCTTGCTTTTTCTTCAAACTGAATTCTTTGAGTCTTATAGATGTGAGCAATCTCAAAATCAATAGGGTCATCAGGATCAGGGTCATTGAAGCGAGCATAGATTACTAGGAGAACATGTGAAATGGTTGTTGCTGGGCACCATAATGCCTCAAGACATAACCTGCCTTGCTGGTCAATGTTTGGGTGATAAACCTACAAAGTTGCACAATGATATCATTAAAACAAAATCAAATCATGATCAATCAGCTTATCAACTATTATATTTAATGAAAGACTAACAAATTATATTCCTACAGTTTACAATAATTTTAATTTTACACCCTAAACTTTCAAATTTTTAATTTACTCCCCCAATATTAGGTATTATTTGGATCTGCTCCCTTCTGTCAATTTGTTGTGTCTAGCTTTTCATGAACTGCCAAATGGACACCCCAATGACACCTTCTATATTTGAATTTGTTTTGATTTTACACCCTCTATGTATGTGTTTGTTTTGATTTTGCATTCTTTATGTTTGAGATTGTTTTCACTTTGCACTCTCTATGTTTGGTTTTTTTTATTTTTTTTAATATATATTAATTTTGAACTTAATGGACAGCTAGGCATGGGGAATTAACGAGAGGGAATAAATCTAAAAAATACCTAATGCTAGGGGATTAGATCAATTTTTTGAAACTTTGGAGGTAAAATCAAACTTATCCCAAATTTTAGGGGTATAATTTGTAATTTAGTCTTAATAAAATGATTGTGTGGTGGTTTTGGCTCTTAGCACTAAACTGCTCTTGCATAAAGACCTCTTAAACTACAAGCTTAAGAATCCCATAGGAAGGTCTCAAATAAGCACACAAGATAAATAAAACAACAAAAACCAAGTTTTAATCCCCAAAATTTGGGGTCGCTAAAGATCCTCAACAAATAATCAACATTTATTACAAGTATTCTTTTCCATCATTTTATCCAAAGTCACACTCTTTAACTTCTTAATTAGTATGTCATTTTTTTTTTTAATAACTTCTGCCAATGTTAAGAAGCAAGAATTGGACAATAAGGAAAAATATTAGTATGCCCCCATTTACTCTCCCATAGCAATTACAATTTTTAGAAGCCACGGAAGACAAAAACAGAAATTGGGGGTTAAAAAGAAGGCTTCCTTTGCAAATTAAAAGGAAAAGGCATGAAGAATTTTTTGCTATACCTGATACGGATCACAATTGTTATACTGTATTGAAAGATAACTGCCTTTTATGAAGGTAAGGTGATCCTCCAGAAGGCTTTATTTATTTATTTTATTATTTATAGCCTAATTTCTTTTGAACTTACTTTATGTTTATTATTGCTCCAATTGTTTGTTCTATGATCTATTATCCACATGAGTGGTGTTTATTATACACCCAAAAGCAACTGTAATTGTGATTTGAAGTCACGATTTCTAAGTTAGAAATTGTCAATTGCATTTTGGGTTATGTAAAATTGCGTAAAACAGTTTGTGTGCAACAAGTTTAACTCTATCCACATTTAATCTCAATGTTGTCAGTAAAATTTTATATGACAAGGTTCATTTCTAGTTACGAAGACAATTAAAGCAAATAATCAAATTTTAAAAAAGGGAAGGCTGTCAAATGTCAATATACCTTGGTTTGGAACGTGACTTTGGGAGCTTTGAAGGGGTGTTGATCAGAGAAATGGATGTCTAAGAGAAAGACTCCACCAGCATAAGGGCTACTTTGGGGACCAATTATGATTCCTTCCCAATGGAACAGGCTATCAACAAACCTAACTCTGCAACCTTCTGGAGGATCTGTCTGGAAATTCTGGTACTCAGCTAGAACTCTCTTATTAATCAACCCACTTGCTGAACTCAACAAAGATAAATTCTTGCCCCAAATATCAGCTGTTAGACCACCAAATCAGCAGTTTTAGTGACTGATTTAATAATGAAAAGAAGAAACTGAAATAAAAACTAGTGAGAGTCTACACAAAGATGATGAATTAGACTACTTTAAGATTGCATCTCATTTATCTGAGCTCTTATAAAAACATCCTAATGAATGGAGAAAATGATCAATTTTCTCTGGCTTGAACCAGTGAACAACTTCAACCCAGTTTCCAAACCCATATATAGGAAAGGCTCTTGGAAAAGTACAATCGATTAGATCAATACGAAAACATTAATCGAACTACAAACTTGTTTTTCTGGGTTTAAAAGACTTACCTTAATCATGATTCCAAATAATAGCCTATAAACATAACGATCTTATAATTCAAGAAAACCTTAATAATAGAAAGAACTCTAAGATGGTATTACCAATAACGCATCTCCAAGTAGTACAGACAAGGCTACATCTTGCAAGATCCTTTGGGTCTATCCTCCTTATATTCAAGTGGCGTCTAAATATACGATCGATGAGATCTCTTGGTAGGTCAGACCATGAACGTTGAGCCATTGAAATACAAAAGAAGCTCAAGCTTAAAATTTGAGGGGCAGGTTTGGTTACCAGTATAATTTGTTGGATTTTAGGGAATGGGAATTTATGAACCAAGACAGAGTTTCACAAAATATGACAAGTAGCAGTTGGATAACTTCTCCATGAAGGAAAATGCAAATCTTTAATCTATTAATTAAGTCAAGTCGTGACAAAGTCAGGGCATATTTTATATTCCCACGAGTTCATGACAATACTATTCTAGATTCTAAATATGGTTTGTTTGTTTCTATGGCATTAATGGAATTTATGAGCCAAGGCAAACAATAGAGTTTCACAGAAATAATACTAGCCTTACTAGGAAAGCTTTTCTATGAAGGAAAATGCAAAACTCCTATCTAGGGTCTGTTTGGATAGAACTTATTTTGCTGAAACTGAAAACTTATTGTTGAAAACACTGTAGCAATTAAGTGGAAAAAACGCAGATGAAAAAAACCAAACGCGGTACTGTAGCGGAACTGAAAACACTGTAGCATATAAATACCAAAATGAAAAACCCTTTTCCCCTTTCCTTCATTCACTCTTCTTCGGACCCTAGCTAACGCCTCAGGAGAGTTCCACGCCCATCAGAACTTCCGAATGTCCCTTCTTACGCTGCTATTCGTAATTTCTCATCATCCGAAACCAAAACCTCCTTGATCTCCCAATTTCAATTTCAACATTCTAAACCAAAACCCTCTTTCTCAAACACTTCCACTTTCAAACCACCTCATAACCCTAATCTCTCTTTCACATCAACTGGGTTTAGGTTCTTCTCTTCTGTCAACAATGCTAACTTCGCCATAAAGGTCTTCGACAAGCCCGCCACAGCTCTCTCTTCCGCTTTCTCTCGCTACCGCCAGGCCATTGGTTCGCAATTTGAGGCTTTCTTTAAGATAAACTCTCTCTTTCTCTTTGGGGCCACTGTCGTTTTACTCTGTGCTTTGATCTGGAGGTTTATGTTCGGCATAGCTAATACCTTCATTGGCCTCTCCGAAGGCATGGCCAAGTATGGCTTTCTCGCCCTCTCTTCTGCTATCGTCGCTTTTGCTGTAAGTTCCTTTTTCTTTTTCTTTTAAATCTGTACCTCTACAGTAGACTCTAGAAACTTGTGAGGTAATGAATTACACAATCCCATTAGGTGAGTTATTATTTGTTGGGTATGTGTTTATAATTTACACAATCTCAGGTGTCAAGAAATACATAGCACCTACAAGTTTGTTAGCTGATTATTTTTTTTTTCGTAACATCCAAAGTAAATTTTTGGTCAGATTGAAAAAGGCCTAATCTGGGTCAGATGACACTTTTTTTATTTATTTATTTATTTTCTTTATTGCTGTCCTTCGGATTGTGATCCATGGATTCCTTGAGTGCCTACTTTTATTATTTTGTTTCCAAGAAGCAGCCCTATGTAGAAAATTTTACTCTCATACAGATTTGGCAGTTGCAATTCAGTCATGCTTTTAACAATTTCGCAACTGTCAACTGGCATGACTGAATTTTTCTTTTTTTTTTACTACAAAAAATTAGCATTCTTCCTTTCCCTTTTGATTGCAAATGGCATCATAACTGAGCTGAATTGTCAGTTGGGAGTTTGCATGTGTTATTGTCTCACCAGCAAAATTATGAACTTGTTTGATATCAGTAGTTGATAATGAAATCTGTATATTCTTTTCTAAATCTTGAACATGGACCTTCAAGTTGTGACACAAATAGTTATGGTTACTAATGAAAGCTCTGTTTTAATTTCTGATTGTATATGTTTGGATGCAAGGGATTTATGGTTGACAGTTTAAACCTTTTGCTGTTGATGTATAATTATACCAAGCACAGGGTTTGGGTTTTTGGGTCTTCATTGTTTTTATTTATTTATTTATTTTTAATTCTGTTTTAATTATTTGCTGTAAATTTGTTGGTTTTGGTTTTGCTCTTGAAAGCTGGGTTCATGAGAGTACCCCTGTGAAAATGGAAATCATATCTGTTGTATGAATATGATTTGAACGAAGTCAAGGGATTAGTCTGTAGCTTGATTAGTCTGTGCTGAGATGGCATGGTTGTTGTCTGCTGCTGCTGTTGCTGTTGCTGTTGCTGTTGTTGTTGTTGTTGTTGTTGTTGATGTTGTTGTTGTTGTTGTTGTTGCTGCTGCTTACCTTTATAGTTCTAGAAGTATTCTGTTTGGTTCTAGTTATTATCCATAGGTAGGTGTTTTGGTAGAAACATCTTTGCTGAAATGATTACTTTCCTGCTGTTGTGTCAAGGAATTGTTTATGCTGCAAGCAAAAATGCTGTATTGTATTAATTTTTTTCATATGGTGCGGGAACTTGGTGCTTTGTCTTATGGTTTTTCTGATGCTTTTTCTAATGTCATCCTTGCCCGTTTTAACTTTCTTGTGCAGTTAATTCATTGACATGAGTCCTCCACATGGCTTACCCCATCCCTTCTTCCGTTTTGGAAATCCTTCCCGGATGATATCACCCAAGGGTTGCAATTTGTCTGAAAGGCTTCTTTTACTGTTGAACAATTTTAAGGAAACCTTGGGTGGGAGGCTGAGAAAGCTTAACCCAACGGACCAGGTTACGAACTCAGCCAAAGGGAAGGTTTTAATGCATGCTATGTATGGGGTTTTTTTTTTTTTTATGGTATTTATCTACAGTGTCTTTTCTTCACCCTTCTCTAGTTCTGCAATAGAGTTGTTTGATTTGAATGTTGATGACAAAGGGTTTTGTGGGCTCAAGCTTTTACTAGTTTGCAAACTAGCATTAATAGTGAAATTAGAAATTTATATTCAAGTGGAAGATTTACAGTTTTGAAAGAGCTCGAAACAGTTGATACAAGTGTAAATAAATTGTATCCCATGATCCAAGGTGGTGTGGACCCTATTAAAGCGGAAGCATTCCTTGTCATCCGTTTCAGATTTGGCAAGGAGAGCAGAGGGACTTCCATAAGGACTATAGATCTTCTTACAAAGGAAGTTGATGGCTTTTTTCATGTAGTTTTAACTAGGCGTGATGCTTTGCTATGTAATGGTACTCTGTGACCCAAAGCTAGGTTGCTACATATGTAGAAAGAGTACAATCTTAATGATATTGAAGCTATACTCTCTCCTGTATACAAACAGGTTTTATATTTTCTAGTATTGTTTATCTCTTGTTCAAATAAGATTGGGGTCTATTTATAAGTTTCCTATAATCTTGACATCTACTGTTGCAATACCCATGAGTTTCACGTGTAACGATTATATACAAATGCATACTGCAATGGTATTACAATCAAGTTTTGTGAGCCTTCAGTTGTGCTTACCAACAATATAACAAAAAATGGTAATACAATACTAGAAGTTTGTGAACTGTCCAATTTGGTCCCCACAAACAAAATTTCCATAATGTCAATGATATTTTCAACCACACTAAATTTCCATTGTGACAAAAATAATAGTCACCATACTCAGTTATGGTCCGCACATATCGATGCTGTGATATTGTCACGAACTTGTTTCATCTCAGGTTCGTCCAAGATTGAGATTGCATGTGCCTCGGCATCATAATGACCTCTCTCACTACGTTCAGATGTGCCCCATGTATATCTGGAACTGTTAACATTATTATTTATCCCATGTGCTCTAACGAAATTGTGAAGAACCATTGTAGCAACAATGATTTTCGATTGACTATGTATACTCTTCCCTGGCATATTTCTCAAAATTTTCCATTTATTCTTCCAAACTCCAAAAGTTCGTTCTATGACCGAACGGAGTGACGAATGGAGATAATTATATCTCTCCTATGGATGATGCAGCACTTCATAAGGCTGAAATTCGGGGATGTGGTACCTCTCCCCCTTATATGGTGCAAGGAACTCTTTCCTCATAGGGTACCCTGAATCAACAAGATAATACTTTCCTATAGATGAAAACATTTATTACATTAGCATTTTCACTACATTAATACATACTTTAATACTGTAATTAAACTACATATTTACTAACCAGCTGGAGCTTTTGGAAAGTTGTCGCTCTCATTATTGAGACAGCTAAAAAAAATCCTCGTGTCATGCGCTGACCCTTCCCACCCTACACATGCGAATGTGAACTTCATGTCAAAGTCACACGCACACATGCAATTTGTTGTGGTGATCCCCTTCCTGTTATAGTACGGGTGTTGCTCCTCATCTGGTATGATCACGGGGATGTGGACCCCATCAATCGCACCAATGCAACCCTAACCAGTGCAACAAAAATCAAATGTGAAATTAAATACATGGTATAACCATAAAGATAATTTGAATAAAATCAAGTGAAGATACCAAATTCAGAAAGTACCTTAAAGTGTGGCCAATATTGACTTGAATGCTGAATATGTTCTGGCACGTCCTGAAATGTACGATCAGCAGGCTTGATAATGTCTGGTGCCATTACAGTGGCTAACAATTTAACTACCGTGGTCACGTGTCGATGTACTGTCTCACCCGAGTGCTGAAATCTTTCTTGTACCCATCTATTACCCTCGGCATGACCAAGTACCACCAATGTCATTGCCAAAGACTCTTCCAATCAAATTCTTCTGGTACCGTTATATCCATACTGGCGCAATGTATTACATAGTTGTCCAAACACATGGCTTGACATTCAAAAATTTCTTCGACATTTCTCCTTATTTCCAGTTAATGTATACTGTACCCATTCATACCCACTTTGTATATTCGTATGCAATGGTATTTTAGTCATATAGGTCTCCACATAAAATGCACATGAACACCCTGCTATATATGCTGCAAGTACAATGTCGTCGCTCAGGTCGAACTCATTGTCCCTGCATATATACAAATACTAATGTGATACTATAATACATAGGTTAGTAAAAAAATGAAAAATGTAGGCTAAATTAACAATCCTAAGCATATGCTTTCATGATTTCATCTAAGATTTCTTCAAATTGTATATTCACATCTAGAGGGGAAAGTATAGAAACTTACTGGTGCTAGGAATCAGATGAGTCGTTTAGCAAATCCATCCTTTTGTATACCTTGAGTCTACATTAATGCCTATTTCTCCTTGTATATCCCAACACAACCAAAGAAACTCTCAACACTTAGGTGGAAGTATAAAATATTGAAATACATATAAGGATATTCCAACTTAACTAATAAATCATGTGGAATAAAATTATTACTTCAGAGTGTAGGATAATATAAGGTCTTGGCACTTAATTTTAAAAATTTATCAATCAACATGTTTAGTTTACGTACTTGGCATTTACACATTGACAAGGCATATTTGGTGCAAAATACTATTTTTTTCTTTTGAAATACAAAACCAATTCCAGGACTAAAAGATAATGTCCATAAAACTCTTAACTCATAATAATCTAAAACAACAACCCAATCTGAACTAATCGATGGACTACTACAGGAAAAATACTTTTTCTTTCCACAGTTGAGGTTATTTCAAGGGATTAATTAGAATGACAATTTTTTTTATCTTTTTTAAATAAAATGATATAAGTGTATTTTCCATTCCTTCTCTCACGTCTATTGAAGGAATTGAAATCCAACTCAATTGAAATCCCTTAATTATTTTACCAAGAGAAAATTGTTATGAGTGTGTTTTTTTTTTTTTATTGGTTTTTCTTGATAATATTTTGCTTACCTTTGTCTCAAAAAAAAAAAAAAAAAAAAACTATTTTCAATTGTAGACGAGATTTTAATAAAACTTAAATACAAAAATTTAATTAATAATCTTACATCTCAAATGGCAAGAAAATAATTTTTAAACAAAAGGAAAAAAATTAAAATATAGAAAGATAAATAAATATTATTTATTTATTTTATATTTAAATATTAAGAATCATCTCACCTAAAAAGTATTGAGCCCTTGCCAATGATTTACACACGATTATTATGAAGTAAAATTACTCACACACAAGAGAAGAAAGAGATGGAAGTAAGTACCTTTAAATTCGAAACCAGAACAATGTGTTTGCACCGTCTTCCATATTTGCACCGCTATATGGTTCAGTTGTGCAAAACATGATTTTAGCATGATAAAAAGTAAAAACATCAATTTTCTTCTCTTGAAACTTAAAGAAGTTTACTTCACTTTTATTTAAAAATACAATTTACAACTTGATATGTACGACAACATTTTCTTGTGTGTTTTGACTTTTGAGTCTTAAATGGTATCTTATAGCCACTCATTTTTGTGCAGATGAAAAGCTTTACATGGAGGACAGGAACCAAGTGTACCCTATGTTTTTTAAGCCATCAACGGTAGACTAATTTACTTTGATAACCATGGAAGAAAAAGAACATAGCAATGGTCAATGCAAGTCCAACTCAATTTCCCCTGATGTAGATAGATCAAGATTAAAATAATCAACATTGTCCACACAAAACAACAAGATGGACATCTACAGCTTATAAAGAAACATGTCAATCAGTGCTCAAATATGAGACCAGAAATAACAAAAACTTCAGACTAAAAATGAACCTGATTTGATATTGACAGCGTTTGTCCACTCACTTTCTACGACAAGGAAAGCAATCAGCAACAATCTAAGGTTACATGCAAAGCCCAACACATGCAAATCATAACAGGATAAAGCAAAAGCCTGAATTATTTTTCCCTGGCAAACATCGGTTACAAACTTTGTTAATTTACCTGCCCCACAACAATAAGAGGCATTACCATCTTCAGATTGAATGAGAAAAAAATTAAACAAGACAGGACAGAGGAAATATAATTGCTAGGGAAATTTCAAACCCTCACCAGGTGGGACATTGAATTTATGGCTGCCCAAAAAAGCTAAGCCTAACAGCAGGAGGCCCCAATATTATAAAGAATTAAAAGAGCCAAAAATTGTATAATTCTTATGACAAGAGAGAGATGAAAGCGGGACAAAAAGAGAGCTTATCACCATATCAAACTCAACCACTTCTGCTAAGTACCCAAAAAGAAAATACCGGTTCCTGTAGATTTATGAGGAATAGATTTTTAACATGCACTAAGAATTTCAAAAAAACGAATAAAATGAACTACTATATTTCGGTATAAATATAATCCAACAAATATAAAGATAAATACTTATAACACTGAAAGCCTAGCTCTTCCCTGTTCATATTCAAACATGTAATCATATTTCTGTTATATGTGTCTGGAGGCTACTTGCTTACAATTCAAGCAAAATGAAACTGAAAAAAGCACCTCTTGGCTAGAAAAGAAAAGGTGAGACAGCGAAAATAGCCGGAACTTCTATTTATGTGCGTTTATACTAAAGAATCCATTACAGGACCTCTCTCTTACTCCCCCTAAAACACACAAATACAAATCTCAAAGTTCAGTATGAATACTAATATGTCAGTCAAGACAAAGGACAACAATTCTTTTTCAAATTAGTCACATCCATTTTAGAAGCAGTTAAAGAGCATAAAAGCATCAATATCTGAAATAATCATACCAATAACTGATGTAGCAACTGATGCACTCTGATGCAGCACCTGATGCAGCGACTGATGCAGCGACTGATGCAGCACTGATGTAGCACCTGATGCACTCTGATGCAACACCTGATGCAGCGACTGATGCAGCACTGATGCAGCACTGATGCACCCCCTGATGCAGCAGCTGATGCACCCTGATGCAGCACCTGATGCAGCGACTAATGCAGTCCTGATGCAGAACCAGAAAAACAACCACAAGACATAGAACTTGCTTCAATGATATATATATATATATATATATATATATATATATATATATATGCCATGACTTCTTCTTGCCAAACATGAACAACCATCATCAAAGTTTACCACAAATAACAATGCATAACCATCAAAAATACAAAAAAGATAGCTAAAAGAGGCATTGGGAAAACATATATAAATATACCCAAAAGTTGACATAGAAATTATAAATTTTGTCTTACATACACAGCCATGGTAAGCTTTAGTTCTACCAATAAAAAAAAAAAAAAAAACAATGGTCCAACAAGTACAACGCTGAAAATACGATTACTACACCAAGCCCGTGTTCCTATTGAGACAATTTTCTTTCCTTCAGTTAAAATGGAATTCAGGGTGCCTTTGGTACTCTTTTTCTAGCCACTTCAATTGGATATCCTTGTCATCGCCAAGGGCAAGAAACATGTGCCTACCCCACTCTTTTTCCATGAAGTAGATGGTGCTAAATAGATGAAGGTAATGCCCCGAGTACACCCCTGGAAGACTCAACACCATGTCCAAAATGGCTTTAACCTGAGTAGTTGCTGTGGAAGCAATATCCTTATGTGTACTTCCACTTCTACTCTGAACAATCACATTTGAGATGCTCTTCAAAGAGTCGGACATCTCTTGTGCAACTGAAGGCTTTTTTTATTTTTATTTTTATTTTTATTTCTTGTACATTGGCTTGAAAAGGTGGACACTGGTTGCCAAGCCTTTCCCCTTACTCACTGCTGGTTCTGCCCTCGACAATGATGGACCTTCAACCTCCATTGTGTCAACATTCACAAACGGTTCACATTGGGGGTTAACAAATTCTATGCTATCAGCAGAGTCCCCAGAACCTTCGGTGGTTTCCTTTGGTAATTGACCGCTCGTGCAAAACGCATTTTTCCCTGTTGCAACCGTGCCTCCATACATGATGTTTTTGAAGTCACGATTCGGCAAACCTTTATTTTTAAAGGTTTTTGCAAGGGGACATTCCTATGTGTGGACAAGCAATAATTAGAACAGAATAATATAGTTTTAGACAATAAAGAATTTCATAATTATGTAATGTGAACTAACCGCAATCTTTCGAGTCCACCACTCATCAGGGGCCTGAAGCATCCCAGTTCCCGGGTCATAACCCAACCCAGTCTCATTGTCAAAACACTGGTTATAATCCCTCCACTCTTTTTTCAGATGATCCCATTTGTTCTTAATCTGAAGTGGAGTCACCACTTTCCCCATGTTACCCAACTGTTCAATCACGTTGTCAACCCCAACTTTGGTTATAAACCCTCCTTTCCTCTGGCCGGCTAGGACTTGAGCAGCACATAATTGACAAAAGGCTTGTAGTTCCTTAGGGTCTTTCCAGTCAGCTCTCTGATCATTACTACCACCATCCTTCAATTTCTCCTTAACCATTTTTCCTAGAACTTCCTTCTACACTCATTGGCACATTTCAACAAGCAATCCGTGTGCATAATCATAACCAGTTAGGCAAAATGAAAACTAAACTCACACATGTATCGAAATACAACAAAGGTTTACACAGAGGATCAAAGAACCTACTTTCATACTGTCTTGGAAAACACATAAAAAAAAAAAAAAACGCACAGACTCATGAACACAAACAGATCAGATAAAAGTCTTTGATCGAGGTGTTTTTACTTTTTATCACTGAGAAGTAAATGCCAAAGCTAGCCCACTGGCCAAGTAGTCAATCTAGCTATTCACGGAGACAAAAAGATTGCTACCAAACCATTAAATTCTACACGTTTTTGTTATTAGCAGTACTTTGGGAGCAACTTGAGTACTTGACAGCGAAATGATCAGAGTCTAGCTTCTTTATGCAATGTATGGGTCAATGAAAGCAGCAGGTCTTCCTATATATTCAGTATTGTCCTACGCCTTTTTTTACAAAACCACAGATTGATGAAATGCCTCATTGACACATTTCAACAAGCAGTTCATGTGCATAATCATAATTAGTTAGGCAAAATGAAAACTAAACTCACACATACATCCAAATACAACAAAGATTTACACGGAGGATCAAAGAACCTACTTTCATACTGTCTTGGAAAACACAAAAAAAAAAAAAAGGGACGAACGTTGAACACAAACAGATCAGAGAATCACACAGATCAGAGAAAACAATATAACTACACCAGCAGATCAGAGAGCATTTTAATTTTAATGACTCTTACCGGTGAATGTGGAGACCCACAGCGGCGGCAACGGTGTCCACAGCGGAGAGGAGATTCACTCGAGTGAAGGAAGAACAGGGGGGAGTGGTTTAGAGAGGTTCGGCTAATGGGTTTCTGAGTTCCTTTCCTTCTCTGTTTTGATGGTTTTGTGGTTTGTGGGTAGGTGAAAAGCATTGAAGACGACTTGGACGGAGCAACAACCAGCATTGAAGGCATTGAACCAAGGTAGTTGAGAGAGAGAAGAAAAGAAAGCTGGTCCGGTTTGTGAGAGAGAGAAGAAAATAGCCGTTGCGTACCGTTTTGTGATGGGCATCAGAACAGCTTCATTTCGCTCAACAGTACGCTCACAAAACAATGAACAGGACGAGCAAGGATGAACAGGATGCGCAAGACCAGTTTTTTAATTAAACGGTGCGTATTTTCAGCGTGAATGAAGAGAGCTGGTCCATGAACAGTACTGACTAAATGAAACGGTGTGTTGTGACTTATTTTTTGCGTTTCCATGTCCCTTTGCGCGTTTCTCCTTCAGCCTGCGTTTCCCGTTTCCACGTTTTGGAGCGTGGGTCCCAGCAATTATAACAAACGCAGACGCAAACGTGAAAGAAACGTGGATCCAAACATTGCCTAAAAGTAAAATTTAAAAAGTATAGAGTAAAACTTTTTGTGAGAGAGAATTGAGCCAATGCACCAGGTGCAATACCTAGCAATTTCATATCTGTCTTATATTGAGCTACAAAACCAAGTGATGTATATAGAATCATTTGGTATTATTGTAGAAAGTACAACTTTAATTGTTGAGTTTTAATTGTAAAGCTTTTGATGTGAGAAATAACAAAAGATGATTGTAGCCTACAAGTGCCTTTGACTTGGGCACAAAGCTCTTCAAGTAGGGGAGGAGAGTTAGGCTTGGTTCTCTTCGCAGGATGGACCTCACTCCAAGACACAAAGAAAAAGTATATGTATATGGGTCACGTTAACAGGTGCCTTTAAAGCTATTGTTAATAAACCATATTAAGAAAGTTTTAATACCACTTTCATGGAAGAGAACAAATTATTGAGTACACGGTAGACTTTGACCTTAATTAATCTAGCTTGGGCTGAATGCACAAGTATTGTGAACCACGTAGTCCAACTCGGCTCCCATCACTAATGGACCCAACTCCAATCAACTCTAGTGCCATTCTAGACTCAAATCCATCTGAGGCCCAATTTTCTTTTAAGGATGTAGAACTTGTGCAGGGGCTACGGAGGTTGAGACATTGTGAGGAGCATGTGCAAAATCATTGTGCATTGGAGAAAATAACACCATGGACAAATGACAGTGTTACTTCAATTCTTGTGGATTCATAAGATGCAGCAACGTTTAGAAGAATTTTCTCAAGGGCCTTGACTACAGGGATCTAAGCAAATGCACAATGTTCAAAAATATTGTGTAAGAATATAGACAATTCGTACGTAGTTCTCTTAATATTAATTAACCAAACTCTTGGGCTATAAAACCAATTGGGCACACTCATGGCAATTTCATAGTTTTTTTTTTGGAAATACCACTTTAAGGCAGCGTGGAGTTACTATTCCTGAGGATGATTTATTTAGAACTTCTTTTTGGATCAAAACTATGATTTGAATGTGAAGATTAGCTTATAAAACAAAGGAAAAATTGTATGTATATGAGCCTAGTCTTCCATTTCATTGAAACTTTATATCCCTGGAGAACATTCAAGATTGATCCATAACACATGATATGCACACCAACTTGTGAGCTTACCATCTACCCATTATGTCCACCATTTTACATATTAATTTAGGACAAAGCTTGGCTACAAACTTAATTGTTACTTAAGGCTACAACTTCATTTAATATCTTTTTATTAGATGTGAATTTTGAAAAATCTACCATTGGATTACATTTTTTTTTTCTTATATCCTCCATGTTTACAAAATTTCTAGAAATTCAAAGATTAATAGCTATATCATAAATCAATTATTTAAATTGCAAGTTTTTGTAATCTAAAATTATGTATAAAAAATAAGTTTATGAATCATATACTAAATAATATTCGAATGACACAAAATTTGACACGTGTATTAAAAGCGTAAAGAACATGTAATCCAACGGTTAAATTTTTCAAATATGTACTGTAGGCTCCAAGGACGGGCTTGTTGGGCCAAACCGCTATTTGGGCTCACAATTTATTTGTCTGGTGGATCTGGGTATCCTACCTTGGGTTGTTCTAGGCTTAGGGACCCAATGAGATCACTTTCCTCTCTTTCTCAATGTTTTCTTCTTCTCAGATCCTCTCTTTCTCTCTTTCTCTCTTTTCTCCCCCCAAAATTTCATCCACCTCCCTTTCTTCGTTTCTCCTATTTATAGCCCTTGTTAATGGGGTGATCATCATTATCTTCTCCCTTAGTGC
Source organism: Quercus robur (assembly GCF_932294415.1). Taxonomy (NCBI): domain Eukaryota; kingdom Viridiplantae; phylum Streptophyta; class Magnoliopsida; order Fagales; family Fagaceae; genus Quercus; species Quercus robur. Next base: position 9,762,270 of record NC_065541.1, read on the forward strand.
AAAGAGAGGTCCAATGTCGATAAACTTAAATGGATTTTTAGGTACGAGTGGTTTTGGAAACGATTCCCACTGCAGCAAATGTGTTCGGCAGCGAAGTTTCCTAAGGTTCTGCTAGGAAACTTCGCTGCCGAACACTTAAATAGCGATGTGACCGGTCATGTGTATAGAGTCCGGAAATGGCTTGCCGGGCAGCATGCTAGCGGGGCGTCTACAGTCTGCTTTTCAAGTACTCGGGCAACACCCAGTTTAGACTAGTAATTATTGTGGGTTTGGGCCGGGGCTTTTGTCGGTGGGAAGTTTGGACCTCCGGCCCAAATCATTAATTCATGGCCTAAGGCCCAAATGAACTTGGACGTTAGGTGCCGTACATGTACAATGTTAATTTTTTAAATGAAGTTGTGGCATTTGACTACAACTAAGTTTGTAACTAAACTTTATCTTTTAATTTATATGTCTTAATATTAATGGTCTGTTTGGTTGAAGGGGTGAAAAAGTGGGAGAATAGAAAATGATGAGAGGATGGAAAAGTGGGAGGATAGAAAAGATTTTAATTTCTCTCCTTTTTGTTTGGTTGGGAGTGGAAAAGTAGAGAAATGGAAAAAATAAGTTTGTATAAATTTACTCATATATCCTTGTTAAAAAATGATGGCCAATTAAAACAAAAAAGTGACAAACAACCAAAAAAAAGCAATCACCCAATTTATTAAAAAGTAAAAATCATATCTAGTTGTAGGGTTAAGGGCCCAAATGGTATATTGGGCCTTGGCCGAGAGTATAGTGATCCAAGAACAAATGAATGGTGTTGGATAGATCAAGCTTGGAATCTAATGAGTAAGATACAGACGAAAGGGTGGTTCGAGGAGAAATGTCTCCTGGGATAGGTTAAGCATGGTTCAAATGTGTATCCTAAAGGTTCAAGGTAACCTTCTAGGAAGCTCCAATGATAGGTAGGTGTATCTCAAGTGTACCAGAAGGATATAAGCTCAGAAATATCTAAGAGAAAGCTACTACCACCGCATTTAATGCTCTGCAGCAAACTTTCTGGCTGCATTAATATGGAGAAGACCCCTGAATAGTGCTGCCTTGGTTATTCCAACTCACAGAGAACCTGAGGGGGTGTCCAATGGGACAAGCACTCAAGTAGTGGCTTAGATGATCAACAAGTGTAGGATCAAGATTGCTTAAAGGAGGCTATATAACATGAGAAACCCTCCATGAAGAAAGGGGGGAAAATAGAGAAAAGGGGAAAATAGAGAAAAAGCATTGTAACAATCTAAGTTGTATTTGTACTCTGTTTAATTGATTTATATGAAAACTTACCTCTACGGACAGTGAATTCATTCAACTCTATGTTCTTTGTTCTTGCTTAATCATCTTCTACATCCATACTAGTTGTTGTCAAATTCATTAGAGCCTAGTTCTTTAACCCACTCTCTACAAAATCATTGTTTTGGGCTTTTTGGACCTAAGTCCATTCATCCTGGACTGAGTCTTGAATATGGTCCTTACAATTGGCACCGTCTGTGAGGAGAACTTATGTAATAATGAGTGCAACGGTGAAGCATGGTAGGATCAGGTCCTCATCAGCCAGAGCCCGTGGGGTCTAAATGACAAGACCATTTCCTTAATCTTGAACGTGGGAGAGATCGAGAGGGCAGCGTGCATACTAAGTGCACAAGCAAAAGCCATTCTCGAATTGGAAGTCACGTCTCTCAAGAGCAACATAACAGAGTCATGCAACTGGAGATTAACCGTTTAAAGAGGAAGCTGCGCTATGCACGGCGAGAATGAACCCCCTCCAACTCTGACGTTTCTTTTGAGGGCGAAGCAGATGCAAGTTACAGGCGAAGGTCAAGAACTCCATCCAGCGAGTCTTTTTCCTACGATGAAGAACACCATCAGAGGCGTAGATACAAGAGCTCGCTGCACAGAGGTTTAGGAAATGACGTTATGAGCAAAGCGTTGAACCATATTTCCAGGTCACCCTTCACGCGCAAGATTGAAGCGGCAATATTTCCTCGGCGTTTCCATCAGCCAACGTTCACCATCTACAATGGTTGAACGGATCTCGTGGAACATGTGAGCCACTTTAATTAGAGAATGACTGTCCATTCCAATGATGAAGCCTTAATGTGTAAGGTGTTCTCATCCAGTTTGGGACCTGTGGCAATAAGGTGGTTCGACGGCCTAAGGGCAGATTTCATAGATTCCTTCAAGGGGCTCACTTGGGCGTTTGGCTCTCGTTTTATTACGTGTAGCAGGGTTCCTCGGCCCTTGAATTCCTACTGTCCTTATCCATGCGAGAAGGGGAGACCCTGAAGACATACTTGGATAGATATTGGAAGATGTTCAACGAAATAGATGGTGACTTTGACGACGTGGCCATTAGTACTTTCAAGGTCGGCCTTCTAGCCGAGCACAATTTAAGGAAATCTTTGACTGGTAAACATGTCACTAGTGTGCGCCAACTTATAAACCAAATTGATAAGTATAAGAGAGTGGAGGAAGACCAGCAACAAGGGGCTGAACTTAAGACTCGAAGACTTAACCACCTACGATTCTCCTTTAGTAAGTTTTGATGGGAAGGTCATCCTTTTAAGGGGTCAGATTAGACTACCCATGTTACGCCATGTAAACTAGTTCAGAGGTGGTGGACGCTTATTCCCCCTACACGGCTATTGTGGCCAGACCCAAGTTTCATACCCTAGGAGCCGTCTCTTCTACTCTGCACCAAAAGGTGAAATACCTGTCTGAGGGCCAAGTTAAAGAGATCCTTGGAAGTCAGTCCACGGCTAAGCAATGCATGGTGGCTACCATATTGCATCGGCTCGAGATTGAGTCGTTGACTTCTGCTGAAAGGGGCTTATAGCAAACAAAAACTCTGGTGTTGCCTATCGACGGATGAACCTAGGAGGCAAAATGAGAAGATTTAGAAAATGTATTATTATTAATGAAAGTTTCCTTTGTCAATATGTTCTTTTGTTGTATAAAGGCATTGTACTTCCCATTATTCATTCTTTGTAAGTGATTAAACAGAACATTAGTCATGCCTGGGTTCTCGAATCAGATGCTTTGAGAAAATTAATACTCTATGAGATCTTTATAAGTGATTAAACAGAACCTTGGTCATGCTTAGGTCCTCGGACCAGATGTTTTGAGGAAATTAACACTCTATGACATCTTTATAAGTGTTTAAACAGAACCTTAGTCACACTTGGGCCCTCGAACGAGATGCTTTGGAGAAATTAACACTCTATGACATCTTTATAAGTGATTAAACCGAACCTTAGTCATGCCTGGGTCCTCGGACGAGATGCTTTGGGGAAATTAACACTCTATGACATCTTTATAAGTGATTGAACAGAACCTTAGTCATGCCTGTTGAGGAAATTAACACTCTATGACATCTTTATAAGTGTTTAAACAGAACCTTAGTTATGCCTGTGTCCTCAGATCAAATACTTTGGGGAAATTAACACTTTATGACATCTTTATAAGTGTTTAAACAGAATCTTAGTCATGCCTGGGTCCTCGGACTAGATGCTTTGGGAAAGTTAACACTCTATGACATCTTTATAAGTGATTAAACAGAACCTTAGTCATGCCTGAGTCTTCGGATCAGATGCTTTGGGGAAATTAACACTCTATGACATCTTTATAAGCGATTAAATAGAACTTTAGTCATTCCTGGGTCCTCGGACCACATACTTTGGTAAAATTAACACACTATGGCATCTTTATAAGTGTTAAATAGAACCTTAGCTCTGCCTGGTCTCTCGGACCACATACTTTGGTAAAACTAACACTCAATGGCATCTATTCATTTTTTCTCAGTATTAAACAAAACTTTAGTCAGGCTTGGTTCCCTAGACTACATGCTTTGGCTAAGTTAATACTTGCTGGCATCCTTCTAAGTGTCAAGGCAGATTCAAGATTATAACCAACTCCTCAAATTGATGGCTCTGAGTAAGTTAAAGTTCTTAGTTGTTTATCTAAGCGTTGGGTAGAGTGAAGGTTATTTGCCCCTCTTATTCTTTACAAAGTATATTACTTATCTTCCTTAGATCTAGCTTTCATTGCAGAAAGGTCAATTCACAGTACATGTATGTGGTAAACTTCTCTATTGCTGGTACTTGGTTAAATTGATTAAATTGTTAGCAGTGTATTGTTATTAGTTTTTACAAAAGATGAAGCAACAACAGTTCAATGCTATTTATAATAGTAATACTCCTCAATGCACATAAAGCAAAAGTGCAAGAGATGAAGATAAAAACATTCTCATTAAATGAAAAAGGGAATACATTATATACATTGACAGAATGTCATTAAAAAAAAAAAAAAACTACTACAAAAGAAATTGCAAATTAAATCCTAAGTACTACTTGGCCTTGGAGGGATCTTCTTATTGGCTCGGCTGTAAGGCAGGAGCGTCCTTGGCTTAAGGGACAATCTTCTTGGTCTTGGCCTCTGTCTCCTTTGCATTGGCCTTAGCAGCATCCTCGGCCACTGAGGAGGACTTAGCCTCCTTGCCTTTACCCTTGTCCTTGACCCCCTCGGCCCCTTGGCCTTGATCACCAGCTTGGCTGGGTCCTTTCGAATCCTCAGGGAGGGGGAGAGCAGCCTGGGTAGCCAATGGCTGCTCTAAGGACTCAGGAGTAGTGGCAAAGGGAGGAGGGGTGGCACCTAGAACCTTGCGAATATCCGGATGGTAGTATCTGCTCCCAAGTTGCCTCCATGTTGAGTTTGTAGGGACTTCTGCAACATTTAGGGTCTCATCCCATGTTGCATCACAGTAGTCCCTGCACACCTTAGTAAGCTCCTCAGTAAGCCTGGCCAGTGTCTCTTCCACGCCGAGGGCATAAGCTACTTGCTTTTCAACCTCTGCTACCTCCTTCGCTAGTTGAACTACCTTCTTGCCCTTCTGCAGCTCAGTCTTGAGATTTATGACTAGCTGCCTTTGGGTGGCTAGATCTATCTTGGTCAGGTGCAGTTTTTGGTGCTGATCCTTGGCTTGCCTTTCCACAGTCTTTAGACCCGTCTCAGCACTCAGGCGAGCTTGGTCCTCCTTTTTCAGCTTCTCGGACAGCTCAGCCTGTTCTTGTTTGAGGGCCCCCAAGGACTTCTTAACATTAGCACGGGAGAGGGCCGCAGTGTTGGCCTCGTTACAAGCGTCGCGAACCCATTCCTCGGCCACAAAAACTTGTTGAGTAACCTGCACAAAAACAACGAAAGAATCACATGAGTAAAAAAGTAAGGAAAGAATGAAAACAACTTAGCATTTAAATTCAAGGATATCATAGATTGCTTACCATAGCGAGGTCCCTCTTCAGGGACAGGAAGAGGTCATTCTGCTTAAAGAGCCTATAAGCCTCCATGTCTCTCGGGAGGAGAAGAGGCTACTCTAGGGCTTCGGTAATGTAGCCTGCACGCCCCTTTTAGAAGTCCCTAACTGAGGCGTTCCAAGGGATGGTAGCCCTATCCACCTCTAGCCGAGGAGACCAAGTGCGTTGCGAAAGGCGCACATCAACTCTATTTTGCTCCTCCTGGCTGTCCACAGAAGTATACCTCTTTTCCCACGGGTTTTTGGACACCTTCTGCTACTTAGCCCCCTTCTGAGGGCCCACCTCCCACTCTTCAAGCTCTTAAACCGGCCTTTTCTTTTTTAGATCAGGAATAACTTTCAGTCCAAGGTCGGTGGGAGGTGGAAGAGGAAGAGGAGGAAGTGTGGGGGGGGGGGGGGACTTGGGACTTGGTGGCTTCTTTCGAAGTTGACACCTTGTTCCTGGTAGCCATGAGGTCTCTTAAGCTCTTGTTTCCTCGGTTCAATGCCATCCTGTCTTCCTCTTCTTTGGAGGTGCTGTCTAGGTGGGCAATCACCAAAGTGGGATCATGAACACTTGAATGCCTATCAGTCCTGTCTTCGGCGTTGGAGGTGTTAACCACAGGAGCCCCTTGATTTTCTTCTTCTTCGAAGTAGAATTTGTCTATCTCCTCCTTTAGTGACAGGCGTGAAGATGCAATCTCCTCCTCAGGCGTTGCTACTGCTTCAGGTTGAACTCGTTGAAGTGGCAGCGCAACTAGTGGAAGATCGTCTTGGCCTAAGAAATTTGGGCGTGACACATCAATCCGAGCTAGCCACTGGTCACTCGCTCTTATGGCGTGAGTTATTTCTTGGTATATTTCTGAGATAGGCTCGAAGTCCAAAATTAAGTGGATTGCTTTCAACTCCCTATCTTCACTTACAAACATCTCGGATCTTAGTAAGTAGTTGAGAGCTTCAACGTTAGTCAGACTGAGCCTGGGCGCTACGTGTCTCCTATCTGCAAAAGAAGCCGAGAAGCAAAACATGGTTAGAAAATTAAAATCCATCATCAAAAGAAAGCAAGATGAAAGGGAAATAATGACATGGTCAGGGTTAAAGAATCTAAATCTCTTGCAAAGGAACCTAATTCTAAGGTATCCCACCTGGCTCTCCCTCTCGAATGGGGTAGTGAATGCCATCATGCCACGCTCCCGAAACTATCAGATAGTCGTTTTTCATACCCTTGTTAGATTTAGGGAGACACAATACTAGTCTGACAATGTCAGATCGGGACTTGAGATAATATCTCGCGTTTTTAAGGGAGTGGCACTCGTACATGTGGACCACATCATGCTAGGTGAGCCCCAAGCGCAGAAGCTCGTTAAGACCATTAACACTACCTAAGACCCTAAATAGATTAGGTGCACATTGGTGGGCATATCCTATGGTTGATAAGGTAATCCCATGTTATCCTACCCATAGGGAGAGTCATTCCCCCTTCTATGAAAGCTCTCATGGAGATGATGACTTCCCCCTCTTCTCTGTGTGTCACTATTTGTTCTGGGGAATAGTACCGCAAGGCGACTCCCTATGGTATGTGGTATTTCTCCTTAAAGGCCTTTATTTTGGTAGGGGAGTCTACTAGGTGTTTAAATCTACCCATCTGGACAAGTTAAAGGGAAACAATTGAAATTGGCAAATGAAGAAATAAGAATTGGAAGGCCGAGGAGAAAAAGGAAAAGTTTAAAGAAATAGAAACTTACAAGAACTAAGATCTGTATTAGTCCCTGAAACCTTTAGAAAGATTTTCAAGGATCTCTTAAAGAAAAGGTGTGGGAAGTTTAGTAACTTAAAGAGCTTTGTGAGTTTGAGTGCTTGGGATCTCTGGAGAGCTTGAAGACTTGTGAAATGAGGGAAATGATTTCTTTGAATGCTTTATACAGGGGGCGAGATTGAGTGGGAGTTATCCCGCTCAAAACCCAAGGAGAAATACCAGCCATTGGATTAGCGTCTTACCGTTGGATCTGGGGAACATAACCCCACCTAGAGCAATTAATGATACCTCGCGGGCTCCGAAGCGTCAGTAGCAATTATGGGGTGCACAAAACGGCACTCCTACGTGTGCAAATCAAAGGGCAAAACAATATTAGCACATGAAAAATCAAAACCCCACTTTTCTCCTCGGATAAGAGAGAAAAAACCGGAGTTTTAAGGGGTTATTGTAGGGTTAAGGGCCCAAATGGTATATTGGGCCTTGGGTCTTGGCTGAGAGTATAGTGATCCGAGAACAAATGAATGGTGTTGGATGGATCAAGCTTGGAATCTAATGAGTAAGATATGAACGAAAGGGTGGTCCGAGGAGAAATGTCTCCTCGGATAGGTTAAGCATGGTTCAAATGTGTATCCTAAAGGTTCAAGGTAACCTTCCAGGAAGCTCCAATAGTAGGGACGTGTATCTCGAGTGTACCAGAAGGATATAAGCTCAGAAATATCTAAGGGGAAGCTGCTACCACCGCATTAAATGCTCTGCAGCTAACTTTCTGGCTGTATTAATGTGGAGAAGACCCCTGAACAGTGTTGCCTTGGCTATACCAATTCATAGAGAACTTGAGGGGGTGTTCGATGGGACAAGCACTCAAGTAGTGGCTTAGATGATCAACAAGTGTAGGATCAAGATCGCTCAAAAGAGACTATATAATATGAGAAACCCTCCATAAAGAAAGGGGGAAAAATAGAGAAAAGGCACTGTAACAATCTAAATTGCACTTGTACTCTGTTTAATTGATTTATATGAAAACTGACCTCCTCAGATGGTGAATTTATTCAGCTCTATGTTCTTTGTTCTTACTTAATCATCTTCTACATCCATACTAGCCGTTGTCGAATTCATTAGGACCTAGTTCTTTAACCCACTATCTACAAATTCATTATTTTGAGCTTTTTGGGCCTAAGTCCATTTATCCTGAACTGAGTCTCAAATTTGGTCCTTACACTAATTTAAAAAAAAAAAAAAAGGCAACGTTCAGGAAAGAAAAGGGAAAAAAAAAAAAAAAAGCAACGTTGAGGAAAGAAAAGAAAAAAAAAAGGAAAAAGAAAGAGGCAACGTGCCCAACACACACACACACACACACACACACACAAAAGAGGAAAAAAGAAGAAAGAAACTGGACATGGTCATTTTTGTCCATTAAGCAGCTCAATTTTCTCCCTTCAATTTTCTCTCCATTTTGGGGAGAAAACTTTTTGGTGAGCCTGGGGAGAAAACACCCGAGTCCACTATTTATTTTCCTTCCTCCCCACCCAACCAAACACACTCAAAAAAGTGTTCTTTCTCATTTTCTTTCCAAAGTTTTCTATCCACTCTATTTCATCTCCAAAAAAAACTCACCCTAACAATTTAACATTAAAAGTGTTGGGATTTCAATCAAGAGCCTTATGGCTCAATTACACTATCTAGTTCCCTTGTAAAGGAACTGAACTTCAAAATATTCTTCTCCAACTTATTTTAAGTTTAAAAAAAAAGTTTTTTGAATTTAGATTTATCAAAATTTACCAAATTGAGGCATCTCATATCCATTCTCTACAAATAACTTAATAATCAAACTAAATACAGTAGACGTTATAAATCTTCAAAGAGAGATCAAAGAAAGAGTAACATATTCACAAATGATTTTAGAATATGAAAACCAACATTGGCTTTGTTAATCCCTATGATAGAATTCTCGAAGAAGATACACGCAAAAAACATATTTGATGTCCAACTGCCTAATTTTATAAAACACCAAACTAATTAGGCAATATTTGCCAAGGAGATTAATCAATTAAAAATCACCACAACCACATAACCGAGTCAATTTGCAACTTTTCTTTGGGCACAAAGTTTCATTCTTCTAATTTTTGTTTGTACACCTACATTGGTGTCTCCCCAATTTTATGCTTCTTGAGAAAGTATGACCAATCTATTGCGCTTATCTGGCTTGCAGTGGCAAATTTCTTGGTCCAAACTCTTGCTCTTTCTTCATATTGAGTTCTTTGAGTCTTATATATGTGAGCAATCTCAAAATCAATAGGGTCATCAGGATCAGGGTCATTGAAGCGAGCATAGATTACTAGGAGAACGTGTAAAATGGTCGTTATTGGGCACCATGATGTCTCAAGACATAACCCGCCTTGCTGGTTAATGTTCGGGTGAAAAACCTACAAAGTTGCACAATGATATTATCATTAAAACAAAATCAAATCATGACCAATCAGCTTATCAATTATTATATTGAATGAAAGACTGACAAATTATATTCCTTTAGTTTGTAGTAATTTTAAATTTACACCCTAAATTTTCAAAATTTTAATTTGCTCCCCTAATGTTAGGTATCGTTTGGATTTGCTCCTTCCATTAATGCGTTGTGTCTAGCTTTCCATGAACTACCAAATAGACACCCCAATGACACCTTCTATATTTGAATTTGTTTTGATTTTACACCCTCTATGTGTGTGCTTGTTTTGATTTTGCATCCTCTATGTTTGAGATTGTTTTGATTTTGCACTCTCTATGTTTGGTTTTTTTTTTTTTAATTATTAATTTTGAACCTAATCGACTACTAGGCATGATGCACTAACAAAATGTTGTAAATCTAAACAATACCTAATGTTAGGGGATTAGATCAATTTTTTGAAATTTCAAAGGAAAAGTCAAACTTATTCCAAATTTTAGGGGTGTAATTTGTAATTTAGTCTTAATGAAATGATTGTGTGGTGGTTTTGGCTCTTAGTGCTAATGCATAAAGACCTCTTAAATTACAAGCTTAAGAATCCCATAGGAAGGTCTCAAATAAGCACTTGAGATAAATAAAACAATAGTAACCAAGTTTTAATCCCCAAAATATGGGGTTCACTAGAGATCCTCAACAAATTAATCAACATTTGTTATAAGTATTATTTTCTACCATTTTATTATATCCAAATTCTTAAGTCATACTCTCTAACTTCTTAACTAATGTCTTTTTTTTTTTTTTTTATTTTTTTTTTTTTTTTTATTTTTTTTTACTTCTGCCAATGTTAAGAAGCAAAAATTAGAAAATAAGGAAAAATATTAGTATGCCCCCATTTACTCTCCCATAGCAATTACAATTGTCAGAAGCCACGGAAGACCAAAACAGAGATTGGAATATCTTGGTATAGGCAAGACAATAAGAACATGTTCAGAGTCAGAATGATGAAATGACATATCTCAAAGCAAAAAAAAGAAGGCTTCCTATGCAAATTAAAAGGAAAGGCATGAAGAATTTTTTGCTATACCTGATACGGATCACAATTGTTATACTGTATTGAAAGATAACTGCCTGTTATGAAGGTAAGGTGATCCTCCAGAAGGCTTTACTTATTTTTTATTATTATTTTTAGCCTAATTTCTTTTGAACTTACTTCATGTTAATTATTGCTCCAATTGTTTGTGAGTGGTGTTTATTACATGCACAAAAGCAACTGTGTAAAACAGTTTGTGTGCAACAAGTTAAAACCACATTTGATCTCAATATTAACAATAAAATTTTAGATGACAAGGTTCATTGCTAGTTATGAAGACAATTGAAGCAAAAAATCAAATTTTAACAAAGGGAAGGCTGTCGAATGTCAATATACCTTGGTTTGGAACGTGACTTTGGGAGCTTTGAATGGGTGTTCATCAGAGAAATGGATGTCTAAGAGAAAGACTCCACCAGCATAAGGGCTACTTTGGGGACCAATCATGATTGCTTCCCAATGGAAGAGACTATCAACAAACATAACTTTGCAACCTTCTGGAGGATCTCTCTGGAAATTCTGGTACTCAGCTAGAATTCTCATATGAATCGGCCTATGTGGTGAACTCAACAAAGATAAATTCTTGCCCCAAATATCAGCTGTTAGACCACCAAATTGGCAGTTGATTTAATAATGAAAAGAAGAAAAGGAAATAAAAACTAGTGAGTCTACACAAGGATGATGAATTAGACTACTTTTATTTTTACAATTATTTTTGCTAGAAGATTGCATCTCATTTAGAGGTAAGATCTGAGCTCTTATAAAAACATCATAATGAAAATGGATAACATGGTCATTTTTCTCTGTGGTCTGTTCAAGTTCAACCCAACCTCCAAACCCATATATAGGAAAAACTCTTTGAAAAGTGTAATGAATTTGATCAGTATGAAAATATTAATCGATTAAAGAGTTGAACTACACACTTGTTTTCTGGGTTTAAAAGTCTCACCTTAAACATGACTCCAATTAAAAGCCAGTAAATATAATCATCTTATAATTCAAGAAAACCTTAATAATAGAGAGAACTCTAAGATGGAATTACCAATAACGCTTCTCCAAGTAGTACAGACACGGCTACATCTTGCAAGATCCTTTGGCTCTATCCCCTTCCCCCCTATTTTCATGTGGCGTCTAAATATACGATCGATGAGAACTCGGGGCAGGTCAGACCATGAACGTTGAGCCATTGAAATTTGAAATATAAAAGAAACTGATCTAGCTTAAAATTTGCGGGACAGCTTTGGTTATCAATATGATTTGTTGGTTTTTATGGAATGGGAATTTATGAACTAAGACAAAGCTTTGTTGGATAAGTTCCCTATGAAGGAAAATGCAAAGCTTTAATCTATTCATTGAGTCAAGTCGTGAACAAAGTCAAGGCATATTTTATATTCCCACGAGTCCATGACAATACCGAGGATGATTGGATTGGATCAGATATAGATAATTATATTGGTGGAGGTGGGTTGTACCGGTTAATGAAAGTTACACCAAGTTTTAGAAACCGTGATAGTACCAAATGGCTTCATCAAATTGGAGAATTTTTTTTTTTAGATTTTTCAATAAATTCATTCACTTAAGTTTTTAGATAAAAACAAAAAGCTTTTGATCTTTATCAACGTTTTTGAATAAAGTAACAAGAAGTATTCTAATAAATTTCTTCTTTTTATTTTATTTTATTTTTTTTATAAAGTAACAATTTTACTAGCTTACATTAGTTTTTTTTTTTTGGGATAAACATTTATCCTACATTATCTATTTCCTAATAATAAATTAACAAATTTAAAAGTATTATTTTTTTCTTCTTAATTATTTTTTTCTTTTGGAATAAATAACAAAAAAATAGCTAATATTTATTAACTTTAATGTAAACAAAAAAAAAAAAAAAATCTAATAACAATCTAATAACATTAACTATTTTTTTGGGATAAAGTAAAAAAAAAAAAAACTAATATGTAATTAACATAAACTTCTTAATTACGTAAACTATTTTTTTCTTTTTGTTCATATCAAGTTATCAACTTCTTCTTAGATTTTTTTTTTTAAATTTTTTTTTATATTTATCAACTATTTTTTAGATTTTTCAATAAATTCATTCACTTAAGTTTTTAGATAAAAACAAAAAGTTTTTTAAAAAAAAAAAAAAAATCTTTATCAACGTTTTTGAATAAAGTAACAATAAGTGTTCTAATAAATTTCTTCTTTTTAAATTTTTTTTTTTTATAAATTAACAATTTTACTAGCTTACGTTAGTTTTTTTTATTTGGACAAACATTTATCCTACATTATCTATTTCCTAATAATAAAGTAACAAATTTAAAAGTATTATTTTTTTCTTCTTTATTTTTTTTTCTTTTGGAATAAATAACAAAAAAATAGCTAATATTTATTAACTTTAACGTAAACTAAAAAAAAAAAAAAAATCTAATAACAATCGAATAACATTAACTATTTTTTTGGGATAAAGTTAAAAAAAAAAAAAAAACTAATATGTAATTAACATAAACTTCTTAATTACGTAAACTATTTTTTCTTTCTGTTCATATCAAGTTATCAACTTCTTCACAACTTAAAATTATATAATATAAAGTGGGGGTATATATACAGTTTGCTATATTTTTCCCTTTTCCTACTGTACGATTTTTTGATGTATTCTTTCCTTCTCATACTTACCTTACCCATGAAACTTACATGTATGTATTTGCCTATTTCCTACATCATCTATTTCCTAATAATAAAGTAACAAATTTAAAAGTATTATTTTTTCTTCTTAATTTTTTTTTTCCTTTTGGAATAAATAACAAAAAAATAGCTAATATTTATTAACTTTAACGTAAACTAAAAAAAAAAAAAAAAATCTAATAACAATCTAATAACAGTAACTATTTTTTTGGGAGAAAGTAAAAAAAAAAAAAAAAAAAAAAAAAAAAAAGAAGGTAATTAACATAAACTTCTTAATTACGTAAACTTCTTTTTCTTTCTGTTCATATTAAGTTATCAACTTCTTCACCACTTAAAATTATCTAATATAAAAGTGGGAGTATATATACAGTTTGGTATATCTTTCCTTTTTTCTATTGTACAATTTCTTAATGTATTCTTTCCTTCTCATACTTACCTTACCCATGAAACTTGCATGTATGTATTTGCCTTCTTCTTTTTGTTTTTTCATAAAATTCCCTTCTTTATTTTTTTTTCATCAAATTGAATATGTTTTGTGTGCATGTTGCCTTTTTTTAAAGTTATTTTTGTTAACTTTGATCTAATTTATATGCTTATCATGGTCTTTAGAATCAATTGTCTATCTTCCATGAAAACTAACTGATTAATTTTAACAAAAATCTTAGTCACTTTTTGAAAGATCTGTTTTTCAATGTGTAGATCCCACAGGTAGCCATGAGACCAAGATTTGAGCATCCAAAATCATGATAATGAGCATCACTCTACAAAGAATGGATACAGAAAATTGATTAAATATAAAAAGGGAGATGTAAAAACAATGGATATTTAAGGTGATGTGAAATCTCCATGATTTCGCGGCCTTCCCCCTGGCTATCAAATTTAATTCAATTTTCATGTGAGTATCTTTACTCTAACTCTAATTCTAGAATTTTTTAATGTTTAGAAATTAATATTATTTTTAATTATTGAATTCAGAGTTTCTTTGTGTCTATATATTTATGTGTGTGTTATTGTGAATTTTGCTTTCAAATTTTTTTTTTTAATTTTATAAATTTGGGTAGTTTTAATTTGTAAATTCAGGATGATTTCTTGAGGTTAAAGTAAAAATATTAGGTCAATTTTAATCATAATTCATGTAATTGTAGGGTGTTAGATGTTGATATTAATTTTATGCTTATTTACATTAATTAACATAAACATTTTTTTTAATACAAGATAGAAATTCTACTCTAGCATAATCTAAGTGTATATGTGTGTGAAGCTCTCTCCTAGAGACTTGAACCTCGGCCCTTACCCCTACACCTCATACTCCACAAGCACTTATACTTGTGGATTGACCATCGCACCAAAGGTGTGCAGTGGTAATTAACATAAACATCTTAGCATGTTTAGTGTTGATATTAATTTGACACTTTGAGATGCAAGTGCTTCATTATAATTAAATATATATGTTATTATGCTGGTATGTTATTATTATTTGTTATTCCTCACCCTACTGTGAGAGACCGTACTCCCGGCCCGTTTTATAAGATGTGAGGCCAAACACACGTGAATGGGTGGAGTCGTGTTATTGCCTTTCAAAATGGAGGTTCGACTAGTTATATTTCCCCCTTTAGATTAAGGGTTTTACAATGGAGTTGTCACTTATTTAATTATTGGGATAAATAAGAAAACCAAAATTGAAAAATTCCTCATTTTATTAAATTTTAATTGAATTTACATTGATCATAGGAAAATTACATGGCTTTGGTCCTAGATGCAATCTAAGATAAAGTATATAGTTTTGTTTCCTAGTTACAATCTAAAAATTGAAAATTGCAAGGATAAACATTGGTCTATCAACCCTTGATCTAAGTTCGGAGGTTATGTTACAAGGTGGGAAGGTGTTAGGCACCCACCTTACCTTGTGAAACCAGTCTTCTAGACTATGGTGGCCAACATTCATATCATCATCCAATATATTATCAATCAATTCGCATGTTGAATTTAAAGTGCGTGCATGTGATAAATCCTAATTCAATTTATTAAGCATTTCATTTAGATTGAAAAATAAATTATATTGAATGTGTGTGGATGGTGATATCCTAAATTCAATAATTTAAAAGAATTATTAAACAAACATATTTTTCATATTTTTTATGTGGATTTAAGATCGAAACTAGTGTTATGCATGAACATGTGATGAACAACCAAGAATATGTGAAGAACATATAAGAACAATTAAGAGCATTCAAACATATTTAAGGGAATTTAAATGATTACTATCATGCTTTAATCTTAAATTCTCATCATGGTAACATAAAAAACCAGTTAGAGAAATTATACCTTCATGTAAGATCCATATGGTGGAGGAGGAGTCTCTTGATGGAGGTCCTAAGGGTAGAGGAAAAAAAGAGTTAGGAGAGGGAAAGTGAGTCTCACTCGATATCTTGAGTCTCAGGAAGACCAAGATATGACAAGACTACTCAACTTCACTATACCTTCATGCAAGATCTATATGGTAGAGGAGGAGACTCTTGATGGAGGTCCTAAGGGTGGAGGAAAAAAAGAGCTAGGAGAGGGAGAGTGAGTCTCACTCGATACTTTGAGTCTCAGGAAGACCAAGATATGACAAAACTATTCAACTTCACTAGAACTCAAGAGAGGAGAAGAGAGGGGGGGTTTTTTTTGTATCCTTTGAAATGGAGGAGAGGAGGGTTTATATAGTAGTAGTTGAGGAAAAATGAATGGAATGTCATTTAATAAGGGTTGACAAAGAATCATGAACCTAGATCTCATTTTAGTCTTTGGGGAAATCTAGTGCGTTAAATGTAAAGATTGGTGGGAGTGAAAGGCAAGCAAAATTCGGTTTTTTCGTAGGTACTGTAACAACCTGTAGTGTCAACTTCAAAAACTCGTATCTTACTCAATTCTGATCGAAATTGTCTTATTTTTGTGCTCAAATTGAAGCCCTGGATATCTAGTTTTTGGGAAAATTAACCTCATTCACATATTCAAAATATTCTGAGAGATATCAACGAAGTGGTGAGCAGAGGTCATTTGTTAGAAAACAATTTCAGCACAATTAGCATTAATAGGTCCCAAATTAGTTTCCAATTAACATTAATAGGCTCTAATCACTCTCATTTCAGACCTAATTAGTTCCAGATTTATCCTAATTAAAAGATAATTGCACAAATTACTTATTGAATGATTAATGTTTAACTATCTAGTTAATTATGTGTGTGCAACCTTACCATAAAATGTAATCCTAACCAATCAAATTATAACATATCATTGATCTCAAATTGATTATATTTATAACCAATTGAAATCAATTGTTCATAATCACATATAGTCGAACTCAATTAGTGATAGTGCATCTCAGCCATTAAAACTTGATTTGATAATAACTTTTAATTTGGTGGTCTGATTAGGGCTTATGACCAGTCAATTTGATCGTTACAACATCAAGATCATTTTGGTGAAATGAAATTAAGGATTTAATGACCAGAACTAAGATGCACATTTTCAAGGCAAAATTACCCTTTTACCCTCCAGGTGATGTTAAATTGCGAAATGAGGTATCAACACCTACTTTACCTTAATTATTATTTGAATAAGTAAAAGTTATGCCTTAGTCCAACCGGGTATAGCATTTCTCTTCAATCATTAATTAGTGTTTCTCAATAAAATTATTCATGTTATAAGTTTATGACCAAAACCGTGCAAAGCCTAGTCCATTTACTACTAAAAGCTTTTAAAAATTTAAAACTTGCAATAATCTTTAAAATATTTTTACTATTTTAATTGTTAAATTTAATTATATTATGAATATATATATATATATATATATTAAAATTTATATATAATTCTTTTATTAAGCTGTGCATTGCACGAGCATAATATTATTATATATAAATGCAGAGACCTCATGCGAGAGTGCATGAGGTTCTGCTAAGTGACATTCTAATTTTGCATTTAGCTTTTTTTTACCTCTTGCATTTATATATAATTCTTTTATTAAGCTGTGCATTGCACGAGCATAATATTATTATATATAAAAGCGGAGACCTCATGCGAGAGTGCATGAGGTTCTGCTAAGTGGCATTCTAATTTTGCATTTAGCCTTTTTTTACCTCTTTCATTAAGTTTTTTTTACTGTTGCCAAAAAGTTCACATTAACTTATTTTACTGTTATCTCATTAATATCTCATTAATTTCCTAAACTTACACCACACCTTTCATTATCCTTCATGTCTTTTAGCATACCCACTGTTTTAGTACATAGAAAAGAAAAGAAAAAGTAAGGACTAATAGTAATAACTAACAAGATAAGACTCTAGGGAGAAATAGAGAGGCACAAAAATATTGTGAATTGTTAAATAAAACGTACTATTTTACTATATATTACAAAAATAAAAGACTTAAGACTAACAAAATATTTGAAAGAGAGAGAAAAAGGAATTTGAGGGGTCCCCACCTCTGTTATATTAGCCTCCCATCACCATCAAGACACTGAAACCCCTACGGGTAATTTGTTTCTTTTTAAATTAGGGGCTTAAATATGATTTAGGTTTAAGTAATTTGGTTAGTTTTTGTTTTGGGTATATAAGTAGAGAGAATTTTTTGTGCGCAATGTAAAGTCATATTCTACAATGGTTTAATTTTAAATTATCTATAAGACACATGCATACACACTTGTCTACGTTATATCTTAATGTCGCACTATCGATAAGTGGAAGACACTCAGAGAGTTGGGCATACTTTTATTTTATAGTATGAAATATGTGAACACAACACAAATTAGTTGATTTTCATGGTCCCGTTACTCTTTTGCATTTATTTTTGATTTCATGATTTAAAAAAAATAATAATCTTTCCTTAAGAATGCTACAAATATGCAATGAAGCTACTAAACCAATTTTTAATATCTCAAAATGTATATGTTTCTTTACTCTAATTTAGTTTACTTTTTCTTTATAATATATGTACAACATTATCTAAAACCATTTTATATAAAATATCACAAAATTATCCGTACATCGCATAGGCAACTTACTAGTTGCTACCAACTTACTAGTTGCCACCAATGTCAAAAACCAAGAGATAGACAACGAGTTACAAAACAAAGTGATGTACGTATAGGGTCCCCTTGGTATTTTCTTAGGATGTAGAACTTTAATTGCAGAGTTTTTAGTGGTAGAATTATTATGATAAAAGAGATTTAACTGAAAAGAGTTTTAAGGTTTTTAGAGAGTTTGGCTAGCGGATTAACTAATTAAAAAGCACCACAAACATGTAACAGAGTTAGTTTGCAACTTCTTTTTGGGCACACTCGAATTTTTTTTTTTTTTTGTACACATACATCAGTGGCTCCCCAATTTTATGGTCCTTGAGAAACTGTGACCAATCTGTTGCGCTTTTCTGGTTTGCAGTCGCAAATTTCTTGGTTCAAGCTCTTGCTTTTTCTTCATATTCAATCCTCTTTGTCTTATAGACGCGAGCAATCTCAAGATCAATAGGGTATCGGCATCAGGGTCAAAGAAGCGTGCATAGAGTACTATGAGAATGTGTAAGATGGTCGTTGCTGGATACCATGGTGTATCAAGATATAACCTGCCATGTTCATCAATGTTGGGGTGATAAACCTACGAAGGTAAACAATTATATCATCAGAACAATATCAAATCATGATCATCATCTTATCAATTACTATATACAAGGACGCAAAAAATTGCCAAGAACTGGAATGACTCAATATTAATGAAATGATTGCTTAATGGTTTTGGCTCTATGTGCTAATACATAAACACCTTTACAAGCTTAAGAATTCCATTGGTAGGTCTCAAATAAGCACACAAGGTAAAACAACAGCTACTGCAACCAGACTGGTATTCTTTTTAAATATTTTGTTCTATTCAAAGTCATACTCTTTACTTTTTAATGAACATGTCTTTTTTATTACTTCTAATAAACAATATCTGTTTTTTAAGTATGCCCATTTACTCTTCCAATAGCAATCACAACTCTTAGAAGCCATGGAAGACGAAAACAGACATTGGGATATCCAAGTATAGGCAAGACAATAAGAACATGTTCAGTGTCAGAAAGATAAGATGACATATCTCAAAGCAAAATCAAGAAGAAAAAAGGATACTCTATCAGTAAGCCATGCTTCTCATCAGCCCAGAAAGAAAAGGTGTACTTTTTTTTTTTGGGGGGGGGGGGGGGGGTGTAGAAAAAGACAACTAATTGGTAGCAAGGAAATGGACTAGCAAACCTAGAGACGACTACCTTTGAAAATTAACAGGAATTGAAGTTTATGGTGTAGGAATTGAAGGTTAGGTGATCCTTCCTCCAGAAGGGATTTTTATTTTATTTGTTTTAATTTATAAGCCTAATTTCTTTTAAACTTAATTTATGTTTGTTATTACTACAATATGAGAGAGAATTGAGCAATTGTACCAGTTGCAATATCTAGCAATTGCATATCTCAATGCTATAGTGAGCTACAAAACCAAGTGATGTACATAGAATTGTTCAGTATTATTGTAGGAAGGACAACTTTAACAGCAGAGTTTTTGACATGAGAAATAACAAAAGCAACATAACAAATTTTTTTTTTTTTTTTTTTTTTTAAAATTGTTTTTTTGTTTTTGTTTTTGGCATTTTCATATTCAAACCAAAATTGATATCGTAATAATATGGTGAAATCATATTTGGGGTGCTTCATCCCTATCCTGTCCCTTCCTCGGGATAGGGAAAATCTATGTAGGATAGGAGTGGGGTGGGAATGGGATGGAAGTATATTGTCATCCTTAATGATGTCACATTAAGGTTAGTGAGGTTGAAATTAAAGAGAAATGGGAGAATTAATCAAATTGTGTTAAAGAGAAATAATTATAAAAAAAAAAAAAAAAAATTACGAGTTTGTAATAGAATATCTACACACACACACAAAATTATAAATAGAATATGCATAAATTATAGACATTTGGGGTAGGACATGGTGAGGCAAGCAAAACCCATCTCTACCCCCATCACCTTTTCAAGACAGAAAAAACTTGCATGGGTAGAGTTGCAGTACAGTTTTGATTCCCCCCCCCCCCCCCCCCCCCCCCCCTTTGGATTCTCCATCCTACTAAACTTGTCAAAAAATGTGAATTTTTTCCCCCCCAAAACTACGGCTAACATGAGAGTATCTATTCCTTTTTGATAGAGTGTTGTAATTTATAATATGAATTAGGAGTGGCAAAATCTAACATGACTTGCGAACCCGATACTATTAACCCGTTTAAAAATAAGTCATGGGTTGAGGTTAAATGGGTTCAGGTCATATTTGTATTGACACAGCTAACTTGTTTAATAAACAGGTCGTATCCATGTTTAATATGCGAACCTATTTAACCCGTTTAGCTTATTAAGTTATTAGTTATTTTGATATTATTGCTTAATTTATGGTTGTTTTTATATGTTTATTACTATATTTATGGTTGTAATTGTATTTTAATTTTAGATATATGAGAATAAAAATTATATAGGTTAGATATGACTTATTAATCAAATAGATTATTAAACGGGTAATTTGTATTAACCTTTATATGACTTGTTAATTGAATGAGTTAAATGTGTTGAGTTGGGTCAACCTGTTTAATAAAAAGTTTGTATTTGGGTTGAGGATTCCTGACACATTTACTAAATAGTGCAGGTTTGGGTCAACCCATATAATCGAATACTCATGGCTCGATATGACACGAACTCGACTTGCAAACACGAATTTACACCCCTAATATGAATAGCTCCAGGAACTTCACTCACTATCCATCATCTTTAGTAGGGATTGGGCAAAGGCTATCACTTTTCTAGTCTTGAGTTGACCTCCTTGTGCGGGAAATAACACCCACTCTTTGAATTATTGAAGAAAAATTAAGACAAATTATTTTAAAACAAAAGATTAAGAGAAATATCATTAAGAGGTCTTGAAGGGACACAAAGTCAGAAACACTAACTCTCTAAATTATTGAAAATAAGACATAAAAGTATAAAACCATTGTAGGACAAAAATTTGATAAGGGGAATGTCAGTAAGAAACCTTGAAGGGAGACATACCTGTGGGAGCTGCCGTCTTTGATTTTTTTTTTTTTTTCCTCTTAACATAATAATTTTTAAAACTATCTTGGGCCGACCTACTTAAGCCCTCTATTCTACTACATAATATGCTATTTATTCTTTTTTTGAGAGAGATTCAATTTATGGTATCCGCTTCTAATGATAGCTCTTTATCATCAAACCAAAATACCAATCAATTTTTTGGTGTTGGCGGGGATTGAACCTCAAATTTCTTATTCAGCCATTAGAGACTTTACTAGTTGAGCTAACTGGAACCCACAATATGCTATTTATTCTAACTCTACCTTAAACGACACTATTATCCCAAATCCTAAATTGTCATTCC
This sequence comes from Quercus robur, assembly GCF_932294415.1. Taxonomy (NCBI): domain Eukaryota; kingdom Viridiplantae; phylum Streptophyta; class Magnoliopsida; order Fagales; family Fagaceae; genus Quercus; species Quercus robur. Next base: position 9,783,989 of record NC_065541.1, read on the forward strand.
ATCATTTTTGTCGCACTCCATCTTATGAGTTTTAGGCTAGGTTCGGGTCTCATCTTAGGCCAGCTCGATTGTCAAACACTCAAATTGAAAAACTCGTTGTATTATATTAAGTTGGATAAGGTTCTAAAGGATTCATAATTCATATGACAGGTTTCATAATCTGATAGGATTGTCTAGCCAAGCCGTTTGGTAAAAATTAAAAAGCCAACTTATTTTACTATTTAGATTAATTTTGCTACAATTTATGGGTCTCACTGCACTTTTTGGTACTATTCATGGGCTTTACCGTACTATTTCAATTAACTTTTTTTTTTTTTTTTTTTGAGAAACAACCCCCTCGGGGTAATGATTTTATTAATGCATCCTTAAAAGATCAAGTTGATAAACATCAAGAATATCTAGAGGAACAGACTCCATCCAGACAAGAAAAGGATTTCTGATAGCCCGTCTAGCAAGTTTGTGGGCAACACAGTTCCCTTCCCTATGAATATGCTTAACTGAAATAAAGGAAAAACTAGAAAACAAAAGCTTAATATCTTGCAATACATGACCCATATAAGAACAATCCATATAGTCACCAAGAATAGCCTTAATAACCGTTTCAGAGTCACCCTCCATAGCCATCCTGTCAAACCCAAGTTCCTTCGCAAGCACCAAAGCCTAACGAGCCGCTAACACTTCCACCATCTCCACCGAAGCAGGTGATGGAATTTGTTGTGAAAGAGCAGCCATAACTAATCCTTGCTCATTTCGGATTATCACACCGATGCCAGCTAGTCCATCATGTGAGAAGATTGCACCGTCAAAGTTCGCCTTCACACATGGTGCAATAGGAGGCCTCCATTTTACTGCACGGGCTGTCCTTGGGATCACAGTATGAGTGGGGCGAAGTTGTTGGAATTCTTGAAGCGCACCATGTAGCGTTTCCTCTAGTTGCACCTTGCATTTTGGGCACATCGCATTAATTAGAATGTGTCTACAGACCAAATTCATCCGTGTAGGAAGAGCATTTCTCCCAGCTCGCCACACGAGAGATTTTACACGGTTTGGGACATTCATACGCCAAATAGCCTTCCAAACCGGTGATGTAATCCCGTCGTTAGTTGCACCATTTAGCTCTGTATCCTCAAGCTCCATCAAACGGTGGTAACCGGACTTAACAGAGAAAACTCCTTCACGGGAATACGGCCAAAAAGGAAGGTCCGTTTGATCAAAAAAACTGAGTGGGATGGCCTTGATGGTTGCTGCCTTATCAAGTAAGAACAATCTGTCAATCTCCGCCACATTCCAGCACCTATCATCATGGTTAATTAAGCTATAGACCAAGGCATTTGCATGGTTCTCAGAGACAGGGGAGAGGACTTTGCCGTGCTGAGACCTAGGCAGCCAAGCATCATGGAAAATTCGCACCTGAGAACCATTCCCAATCCTCCACTTCATTCCACACTTAATGAGTTCTCTACCCTTCAAAATACTCTTCCAAGCAAAAGACCCTTTATTGTCCTTAGCATAAAAAATAGACCCATGTGGGAAATATTTTGATTTAAAGAACCTGGAAAAAAGGGAGTCTTGATTTTTTAATAGTCGCCACACTTGCTTGGCTAGCATGGCGTCATTAAAATTTTTGAGTTCCTTAAACCGCATACCTCCAAAAGCTTTTGGCCTACACAAAGTGCGCCATTTTACCCAATGAATACGTCTTCTAGTACCACGCTGGCCCCACTAAAACTTTCTAATCATAATCTCAATCTCTTGGCAAAGTGAAATGGGAAGTTTAAAACAACTCATAGAGTAAGCTGGGATCGCTTGTATCACCGCCTTTAAAAGAACTTCTCTACCTGCTTGGGAGAGGAGCTTCTCTTTCCACCCTTGGAGCTTAGACCAAATCCGATATTTAATGTAGGCCAAGCTTGCTTTCTTACACTTACCCACAAAAGATGGTAAGCCTAAATATTTTTCATACTGCTTAATCTTAGGTACCCCCAGCAAATCTTTAATGGAATCTTGGACCTCAATGTCCGTATTCTTATTGAAAAACAGTGTTGTTTTCTCTCTATGTAGCTGTTGCCCAGAGGCTTGTTCATAAGTAGCAAGAAGGGTTTGTATATGAGTGCATTCCTGGATTGATGCTCTACAGAAAAGCAGGCTATCATCTACAAAAAATAAATGGGTTAAACGAGGTCCATTCCCGCAAATAGATATACCTCTAATATCACCAGAAGTGGCAGCTTTAGAAATTAGGCCATGTAAACCCTTTGTAACGAGGAGGAACAGGTAAGGAGATATAGGATCCCCTTGCCGCAATCCACTACTAGGATAGATGGTCTGAGAAGGCTCCCCATTAATCAGAATGGAGTAAGAGACAATAGTAATACACTCCATCATAAGATCAACCCAACAGTTGTGAAAACCGAACTTTCTCAACAAACAATCCAAGAAAGACCATTCAACTCGATCATAAGCCTTGCTCATGTCAAGTTTGAGAGCCATAAAACCTGTAGAACCATTTTGCTGATTTTTCATGTAATGTAAAGTTTCAAATGCCATAAGGATATTGTCTGTGATCACCCTCCCAGCTTGAAAAGCACTTTGATTCTCAGATACAATAGAAGGCAACAGAGGTTTCAAACGGTTAGCTAGAACCTTTGAAATCAATTTATAAATTACATTGCACAAACTTATTAGTCTAAACTCAAAAATTTTTCTAGGATTCTTCACTTTAGGAATAAGAGTCACATAAGTGTAATTAAACTCTTTAGGAATATGACATGAATGTAAACAATGCAGGACAACTTTAGAGACTTCATCACCAATCAAAGGCCAAAAAGATTGAAAGAATAGAGGGGGCATACCATCGGGTCCCAAAGCCTTAAGTGGGGCCATCTCCTTCAAGGCAAGATCAACCTCTTATTTAGTAAAATCTCTAGTTAGGTTGGAGTTCATCTCTTCAGTAACTATTGGTTGTATCACTTCCAAAATACCCTGGGCAGTGGATGGTCTTTCAGATGTGAACAGCCTTGTATAAAACCCAACTATAATGTTAGCCACCTGAGTACTATCTGTGCACCATGAATTAGAATGATCAAATAAACCCACAATCCTATTGCGTCGAAATCTCTGAGAGGCTTTGTTATGGAAAAACCGTGTGTTTTGATCAACACATTTAAGGTGCAAAGCTCTTGCCCTTTGCTGCCACATTAAGCTCTCTTTGTCCAGCAATTCATTGACCTCCATTTTTAGTAATCTCACTGTCTCATAATCTGCCCCCCGTGCCGCTGCAAATTCAGCCTTTTCCAAAAGTTTTGATTTTTCCTCCAATTGTTTCCTCACACTGCCAAAGGATCGCTTACTCCACTCCATAAGCTTAACACCACAAAGCTTTATCTTTTCATGCGTCAACGGAGAGCTTGAAACAGGGAAAGGAGACAGCTACGCTGCCTTCACGGTGTCACCGCATCCATTTTCTTTTAACCACATGTGCTTGAACCTAAAGGGTTTACATGGTCTATCTGCAACCCCTTCAGGATTAATAATAATGGGGTAATGGTCAGATGCATTGGACCAAATACATTGAACTTTTGTTGCTGGAGTCAGAGCAAGCCATGAATGAGTAGCAAAAGCATGGTCTAGTCTCTCCAACACCATGGTATCACCTCTCTTGCCTCTCCAAGTATATTTTTTTTCCCACATAACCTAGGTCCATAAACCCACAGTCATCCACAACCTCTCTAAACTCCCTCATTGCTGATTCACTTCTTAGTCCCCCTCCAAGCTTTTCATGTGACAGTAGGATTTCGTTAAAATCACCGGCGCACAACCACGGAAGGGTGTATTTCCGATGAAGATTACAAATTAAATTCCAAGTCTCGCTTTTTCGGCTAGCCTCCAGTAGCCCATAAATGCCAGTGAACCTCCATGAATCCTCCTTCCCTTTGTTGACTATAACGTCTATATGGTTAAGGGAAGAGGAGTCCACATCAATCTGAATCATGTTCTTCCATAGTAGGGCCAAACCGCCTGCCCTTGTCACTCTCGGAACAACCCATTTCTCATCAAAATGCAAGTCATCACAAATCTTCATTAGCCTATCTTCGTCTGCCCACGTCTCGGCCAAAAACAGGACAGCAGGATCTTGAGCCCGCATTATCAATGCAAGCTCATGAACGGTGCATTGGTTCCCAAGCCCCCGCACGTTCCAACATAGCCAACTCATTGTATTCGGCGGGGCTACTGGGCAGCCTCCACCGTTGAGAAAGAGAGTGGCTGAGAAACCACATTCTACTGTGATCGACACTTCGCTTCTAGATGCTCAGTGGAGTAAGCTTCAACATGGCGCTTTCCCAGCTGTGCATTAGGTGCAACTTCTACGTATGAGCTAATAGGCCGAGTAATCCTCACCCATTTAGCTGTAGCTTCACTTACCAGGCCCGGTCTCACAAATGAGGCTTTGTTATCTAGACTGGTTGGGCTTAGCCCAACATGGACTTTATTACACTCCGTGGAATCCACCATGTCATCCAGTACAACATCTCCATGTTGGCTATCCTCATGAAAATCAGAATCCTTGGACGTGCACTCCAAATTAATGGGATTGATTGTATCGTCATTAATGGCATCATTTTGACTCTGAAAACTAGGCGTTGAAACCGACTTGTCTGAATTCAAATTAGCATTAATGTCTACCGGGCTAGACGCATGGAATTTATTACCAAAAAGTTTTTAGTTTCAACAAAATAAGTAGATTCTAAACAAACCCTTAATTAGGTAGTTTTCTTTTTTTAAGGTGATTGTAACTCTATTGTGAATTGTGATTTGATTAAGAAATAACATTCAACATTGTGCCCTGCAAGCTTGTTTTAGAGCAATTGTACTGAACTGAATTGTGGTCCCCCAATATAGATGACTTCATGTCAAAATAGGGTGTCAAAACAAGTCAAAACCGTATTGACACAAATAATGAACTAGGTGTTGATTGCGAGTTAAGCAAATCAACATAGAATCAACTCATTTATTAATCATGTCAAAATAATTTAACCCATTTTGACATTAAATTATTTGTACTAAATACTAAATCATTAAAAAAAAAAAAAAAAAACACTAGCGTTAAGCATCAACATTAGTTGAGGAAATAAAAAAATAAAAAACGCTAGCCATACCTCAATTGGCTGAGTAGAAAATTGAGTATACTTTTTCTTCTTCTTTTTTTTTTTTTTTTTTTTTTTTTTTTTTTTTTTGATGAGTGAAAAGGAGGTAGGGGCAACCATGTGTGACTCACCCCCTTGAACATGACCATAGGGGCACCCCCTGTTATGGGCCATAGCTACTGTGATTGGGGTGCCACAGACCTCACCCTAGCACCCTAGTACCCCAAGAGAGCTAGCAGTAAGGCGCAACGCATGAGTGCTCCCACCTCCCATCGAGTATACTTTGTCTTAATTTGTGTGATTGTGGATTTTTAACACCCTACTAAAGTTATATATAATATTCCTCTTTAAATTTCGCAATTAAGATGTGTTCTTTTCCACAAATTTCCTTCGAAATTAATGAGCAACTCATAAATACCATTTTTCTTCTCATCTTCGTTGAAATTTGAAAATGTTCAAATTGCGATTGCATAGTTAGCAAAAGGTCCAGTCTTTAGTACTTAGTAGGACTAGGAGGGTATCTATACAAACATTTATGGTAGGTGTGCTGCTTTTTAAGCTTTAAATGTGCAACAAACAGTTGATTGTGAATACATTCCATATACGTGGAGATATTCATGTATATATGTCTATGGAATGTATTCAGAAGCAATAAATTTAAGTTTTTTTTTTTGGTATTATTCATTTATTTGACTTAAAAGAATAGACTTATTAGACTTATTATTTGATTTATTATTTAAGTTATTCTTTTAAGTCAAATAAATGAATATATATATATATATATATATATACCAAAAGGGGGTAAGTTACAAGGGAAGGGGGAGGCCGACTGAGGCCATTTGGGTGCGGAAGCATAAATAAAAGGTTACAGTTGTGAAAACCATGACTATAGTGTTACAAGTGTAAACTAGAAAATAAACTGGGTTTGTCATCTGTTTACAAGTATTCGGTTGTAAAGAGAGGGAGGTTCTGAAGTAGGATTCTAAACTGAGCCTAAAATGAGACCTTTGAGGTGAATTGGACCTGCTGAAGACTAAGCTTGAGGGTTCCTTATATAGCTGGAGGAAGCTTTCGATTCTTCAGGAGATTGCTGGAATCATGGAGAGGTAAATTACTTTTACTGAGGGTGAATTTCTTTTCCACCGAAAGCAAATAGTAAACTGAATGATTCTGTTGGGGCACTATTTGATGAACAGTAACGGTCACTGTTCATGACTAGTGATTTGTCCCCTTGCTTTTTTGGATTACTGTTTATGCACAGTGACTGATGCTGTGGATGAATAGTGATCTATCTGGAACTTTGCTGGTGCGGGTACTGTTGATGAATAGTAACTGGACTGCAAAGGTTGATCTGGAGCTGTTCGGAACATCTTAATCACTGTCCAAGTTGTAACCATCATAAGGATCCTGTGAATCCTGGAAGGGATCGATTGGGACGCGATTAACTAAAGCTTCTGAAGAGGCAGGAGAGTTCTTTTCTTCTGACTCTAACTTCTCGGATTGAAGGAGCAATTGCTGAGCAAGATCTTTTACTTCCTTGCTAGATTTTCCGGCGATTTGGACGGAGTCTAGGCTAGATTGTGACCTTGTATTATGAGCAATGGCTCTATGGACTAGAGGAATTTAATCAGTATCATAAGCATCAGATGGGTACCCATCATAGGGATCCCATGGAGGATTATAATCACAGTTGTGCTCATGATATTTGTCATATAGATTACAAAAACCACAGTATAGTAACGGTTCATAGTTTGCATTCTTTGTCGTTAGCTGTCTAGGATCAATGTAATCAAGCCTTTGAGTATGGAAGGCTTCGGAGTATGGCCTGGTGGTGAATACTGAAATTCTGCCAGTATTTCCTGTGAAATGGTAATTTTTCCATAATTCACTAGTAACATTTAGAATTTCATTGTTGAAGTAGTCCTTCCAACATCCTGCAAGAGCATATGGGTCTTCGTAGGATAAATAGGAATCTCCTTCATACCAAGGGCCATTATGGGTGTACCCGTTGATGAGTACAAGGTGGTGAGCAAGTTGGACTGACATCCAATTGTTACTGTCCCATTGTGGGAGAGTGCTCCAGCATCTGATGGAGACAAATGGACTTTTGATCTTTGTAACAACCTGTTGAATTATCTGGGGGAATTGGCTGATCTGATTATGGCTTGTTAACTTGATGAGTCTGATAAAGCCATATTCAAACATTCTTGAGAGCCAGCTTGGATCTCTATCCTCTTCATCTGCCCCATCTTCATAGTTGACTATTAGGCTAGGAAAAGGATGTTGCTTTTCATAGACCCTGTGGCTACTTCCAAAGTATTCGCCCCAGGTTGACTGGATGAAGGCATTTTCAATGTCAACTGGGTCTTCACCATAAACTGGGAAATGAGTGGTGACCAGTATTTTGAAATGCTTGAACCATCAGTCACATGATTCAGACATAGCCTTGCTTCCCAAGATATGAACCTGTATGTCAGTACGTAAGTTGACAACAACACTTCTTAGCTGGTTTTGAGTCTTAAGACTTAACCTAGCATAGTCAGTGCCCATGATAGTCATTCTATCCATTGATTGGATATCCTCCTTGCCAAGGAGTTGACTAATGAGAACTTCATTAATTTCATTTCCTACCTCAAGGTTGACTAGGTGTATTTCTAGTGCTCTGAGGGTTCTCTGGAAAAGACGATGGTTGTTTTGGGTAAAGGCTCTCTGAAGGTTATCCAGAATGATTTTAATAGAGGGTGGTAGATCTGTATACACTCCATTTGTAAATTGTAAGGTTCTGGATAAATCTTCTTGTAAGGTGATGGCCACATTACCACTGGAAAATATTATTTTTGTTGGGGTCAAATCTTGAAGGGATGTTGCTTTTCTGGGTTCTGATCCAGAAGAAGCGCCTTCATGCATTTTGTGAGGAAAACCCTGCATAGGTGCTTTTCCTTTGTTTCTTCTTGAAGAAGACATGTTCCACTTACTAGTGGTACTAGTGTAATGAGTTATTTGCTTTTCTTCCTACCATGAATTAACAGAATGATCAAAACATTTTTGTTAAAATTATGAAATGTCATGGAGCAAATACTTTTATGCTGGATGCAAGAAATGGGATATGATTTTTGAAACTGATTGGTATCAAAAGAATCAGTAATCATAAATGAGATGGAAGGTACAAATTGATCAAGGTTCTTGGCTTGATTGGGATTGTTTGGAAATGTTGGTGAAGATATTTTGGCATTGATGAGGTTAAGGGTCTTGGAGACAAAGACTTCCTAGAGGCTGCTAATCTCTCTAGGTTCTGGGCTCCTAAGGAACTTAAACTTAACTGGCTGGTCAAAAGGATGGGTAGTGATTCCTTCACTATCTGTGATGAAAGGATACAACAGACACATGAAAAGGTTTCCTAAGATGACCCTATTTGTCATGTTCTTGACAAGGACAAATGTGATTTTGAAACATGTATTGTCTTGGCAAACATGTGCTTTTGGGATTTTAAATTCAATCTGCATTTTTCCTCCACTTGCAGAATTCAACCTTTCTTTGGTTTTCTTGAAGTATTTGGAGGGAATAAATCCTTCTTGAATGCAGTTGAGATCAGCGCCTGAATCTATTAAGGCTACTATCTCAAATTGAAAATCTTTGCTGATGACAATCCTGACTTTAGAATGCCATTTCTAGAAGTTAATCCTACTGATGGTTTGTAAGAACGTCTCACTGGATGGTTCTTGTGCCATATCAGCTGTAGGGTTAACTGTTTCATCTGCTTCATCATCAGAAGGGTTCTGTAATGAGGTTCCTTCCTCATTGCCTTGATGAGAAGTGTTTTCTAATTGTTTGACTCTTTGGTCCATGAGGTTGTGATCTACCTTAAGGATGGTTAATTCTTGCCTAAGGGCTCTCACTTCTGACTTGGTATCCTTGATCTCTTTCTGGAGATCTTGGACGGTAATATCCTTCTTTGATTTGGTAAACCTATTGTAGATTTTCTCCAAATCAACTTTGGGTTCCTGAATCCTAGGTTTGGATGTACTGGCTTCCTTAACTAGGGTTCTATGGAAATCACTAAGCCTTTGAGCTTTAACTACTGGGTCTTCGATCTGTTCTATGAGATCTAAGAGCAGCTCTTCCTGCTTAGAAAGAACATTGATAGTCTTGTTCCTACAACAACTATCTTTGCAAGCTAGGGTTTCATCCAGGCCACTAGAGGAGCTAGAGGAGACTCTAGAGGGTTCAGATGATGACCTATATAATTGGTGCTTTTCTTCCTCACTAGAACTATTGGAAGACTCACTATCTGAGCGGTCAAGTTCTAAGAGTTTGAAGATTTCTTCCTTACTGGCTTGGTCACTAACAAGGGTGTTGATAAGGGATTTGGCCTTAGCTTTACACTCTTTCTGGAAATGACCTCTCTTGCCACACTTAAAACATTTTCCTGATGTTTTAGGTATGAACTTTCCTGTGGACTTGGATTTTCCTTTCTTATAGAAATCATCAGTCTTGAACTTTTGTTTCCTATAATACTTGGATGATGTCTTTTCTTATGGAACTTCTCAGAGGGTTCTTTTCCTCTGTACTTGGATTTTCTCTTAGGAATGACTAAAGGTAAGCCGTACTGTGTACAAAAGTTTCCTACTTCATACTTGGCTTTGCTCTTGCTGGCTTGGCTTTGGATTTTCAAATCTCTATACATCTTCATTCCTTCACTCCGGATTGTGCTAGAGATATCTCCATAGGTTAGGTTATCATAATCTATGACACCTAAGGGGCTAGCAAGGGTTTCTTTGACCTTCTCACCAAATAATGTGGGTAAGCCATTAATGAACTTCTCCTTCCAAAATGGAGAGTTACAATCGCTTCTATGCATGACTCTGGTGGTGAACACATCCTCATACCACCTGTATTCACCAAGGTTCTTACATCTAAGGTTACTCAACTGGTCATAAATCCTAGATGTGATGTTGCTGGGTTTACCTACGAAGTGTTTCATGATCGTATAGATTAGGGTATTGACTCCGTCGGGAACACCTCTTCCTATGCGTTCGTCAAAGATGGGGTTCTCATTCTCATCTTTTTGGACAGTTTAATGTCTTCTTTAGACTCTTCTATTAGACAGTTATTCCACCAATCTAACAGTTTTCCTGTGAATCCTAAAGTCATGAGCTCAATGACCTCTGTGTTGGGAATTCCATCATAAAGGTAGTTATTGGCTACCATGGTCATATGCTGAATCTTGTTTAGGATTTCTTGTTCTGATAAATCATCTATGTTCCATTCATAGAGTTTACCGTTGGATACTGTGAACTGGGTATTCCGTTCCTCATACTGGAGGTCAAGAGGTGTGGGTCTGGGATACCAATTCTTGGTTAGGCTGGTTGGGTTTACCCTAGGTTGGTAAAGCCTGTTTACCTGTAATCCTTGAAATTAGTCTTCTAGATGTTTTATCTCCTTTTCATTTTTAGAGGAGGTTCTACTAGAACTGCTAGAGGTTGTATGGTCTTCTAGGACAACTAGTCTGGGTTGTTCCCTACTGGTTGAGATGTGGTTTGGTGAAGGGGTGATTGGTTCCTTCTTCACAAGTTCCTCAAGCTTTTAGGCAACTATTTCTAAGGCTGTTTTATCCTTAGGTTTGAGACTGGCTTGTCTAGTTGTGGGGAGCTTGACTAAAGGCTTTTCTATAGTCTGGATAGGTTTAATAGGGTTTCCTGGTTGAAGGATAACCTTGTTGTCTATCCGATCTTCTATCCTATCAAGCTGTTTACCGATAACTCCTAAACACTGGTTGGTATAGTTGTTTTGCTCTATTACCTTCTTGACAACCTTTTCTTCAACGGTTGGGTTTTAAAGGGAGAGGCAACTATATTCTCACTACCACGGTGGTTGAAGAGTATGGCTTCCTGGGGAGGATGACTAGACCTGACAAATTTCTTAACTCCTTTGTTGTCTTCTGTGGTCCAGTTGGTTTTGGTTATGACACAAGACTTCTTATGCCATTCAAAATGGTTCTCAAAGTATTCAAAGAAAAGGGACATTACTGGATATCTCTTTTATGAATTCTTTCCATTTTCCCAAAACTTCTATCTTTTGTTCTCTGGTATGGTTGGCTCTATAAGCTTCTCTCTTAACTCTGTTTTCTTCTGAGTCAAACTCTTTACCTAAGGCATCCATATCAAGGGTGAACTCTTTCCTTATCACCGGGAGTTGATGATCTATTTCAGTTTCTGGTTGAAAGGTATCTCTCATATCAGTACTTGATGGTGAAGAAGGCTTTTGACTGTCTTGACTAGTGCTGTCTTCTTCTTGATCAGCAACTGAGTCTTGTTTGGCTATGTAACAAGGGGCACTAACCTGGGATTGGGTTCTTACATCTTAGAGCTCTGGTCCTAGGTCTCTCCTAGATTTGGGAAAGGGTGCTAGATTTCTAGATGAGCTACATTGGGATGCAGGTCTATCTCTAAGAAGGATAGTTGGCTGCCTAAAAGGTTGGTGTAGATCTATTGGGGATCTAGACCTAGGTTCATTATATTCTAAAGGTGTCCTAAACCTAGATTGGTTAAAGCAAAGTCTAACCGTTCCATCGGCTAACTGCTGGACAAAATCTAGATCTGGATTTCTAGCTGGGTTTTGGATCTGTAGATAATGATTCTCATTTTCTAGAGTCCAATTGGTTGGGAAGGTGATTTCAGACCATTTCAGGGTTCTAGGGACCTGAACTTTGGATCTAATGTTTGTGGTTTGGATGAGAGTAGTTTCTCCCACCTTTCTCTTGTCTATGGCTTGAATAGACATGTTTGTTCTGATGCACTTGTAATACACTCTGTATATCAAGGCTAACTGTTGGGTTCCATGTAACATGAGAGTTCCATGGGTCTTAATGTTGAGGGTGAGGACCTTCATGATGTGAGGGTCATCAAGTGCTACGGTGAAGTTGGGGAAACAGTCGAAATGGACTGGTCCATCGCTAAGACTGGATTCTATGGTTCCTAAGAGGCTGTCATTAAATCTGATATGACGGGTGTCTCTAAGGGCCATAAGGATTGAGTTGTTCAACCTTTCTCTGATCAAAGGTTTAACTCCAACCTGGACTAAACCTATATGGATGAATTTGTGTCCATCTTTCCTGTGAGCTTTCAATGCTGCAAAGGGTAACAAGTAGCATGTCTCATACTCCTTGTTGATGCTATAGACTTGTTCTATAGTCCTAACATGGTAATCTGTCTTGAAAGTCTTTTTCAAGGACCATGAAGATGACTTATAGACTTTGTTTGTGGGTACTTTGGGTATGTTCCAATCTCCTAGTTTCTGATCTAGATCTGATAACTGGTAAGACTCTGAATTGAGAATTCCATCTTCTTGAGGGATCTCAGGGAGGGATGTACTGGAAGATCTAATGCTGGTAGAAGAGTTGCTTCTAAACATCCTATTCAACATTCTGAATTAAAAGTTTAAGATAAACAATTACAACCTAATCACCTTTATCTCCAAATTTCTAGATCTATCCTTAGATCTGAAACAGGGTGTACAAACGGGACAAATGCCTTCTCTCGTGAACACTGTAACCTCTCACTACAATCCTAACACTGGTGACAACAAACCCTTCTGCTCACGCCCTACCGTCGGGACTTACTGTTTGGTCTGGGACAAACACTCAGCTTGGGACATACTGGTCTTACTGGGTTACAAACAACACAGATCTGGTCTTACACGTCTCAACAGTACACATCTGCAACAAACTTTTAGGCTAAAAACAGGAATAAGAAAAGGCAGATAATTGGGAAGTAACTGATTAGCTTGAACAAATAATCACAGAATAATGAACAGAAGTTTAAACGGGAGGCTCTGCCTACCACCAAAAGAGATTACAGTAAACAAAGACTGAGAAGAAATAGTAGATGAAGAAAGTGATCAAAATAATGTATAATGCACAAAATAATGGATAACTATGGCGGTTGTACCGGCCAACTTGATTGAAAATATACAGTAACTTACAACTTTGATCGGCCAAACTTGGCTCTGATACCAAAAGGGGATAAGTCACAAGGGAAGGGGGAGGCCGACTGAGGCCATCTGGGTACGGAAGTATAAATAAAAGGTTACAGTTGTGAAAACCATGACTATTGTGTTACAAGTGTAAACTAGAAAATAAACTATGGAGATACTCTTCAACAGTCCATTAATTCCATTTGTTTATTATAATTATCAAATTATTGTCAAACGTTTTGTAATTCAATTAATCGAACACCTCCTAGTATTTCCAAAAAATACATCAATCCATACTACCGCACATCCTTGGTGTAATGGTCACTCTACAAGTATAAGTGTTTGTAAGGTGTGGGGGGTAAATGTCGTGGCTCAAGTCTCCAAGAAGGAGTTTTACACACATATACACGTAGATTAAGTTAAAGTAGAATTTTTATCTTGTATATAAAAAAAAGAGTAATGCTACAAACACAAACTATTTTATAACATTTTTACAAACTGTTGATATGACAAATTCTTACTAGTTCTAATATGGGCCCATCACTAACATCACATTTTTATTTGCAATAACTATTTGGAAAATAAGTCACATCAGTAGTTTGTAAAAATGTTGTAAAATAGTTTGTGTCTGTAGCATTACTAAAAAAAAATAATAATAAAAAATAAAACATCCATAGTTCAAATCTCTCATCTTTCAACTATAAAATATAAATAAATAAAAATTAATGGTTTATTTAACCTAAATAATAAATTAAATAATGATAATACAACCATATCTAGAGAAATAAAAATTTGAAGAATAGTATATAATTATAAACCGGTGATTCTAAAAAAATTATTATTATAAATTGGCTTATATTAAGCGAGAAAAAATATTTGTTTGTTTCAATATTAACATTCTCTAGAAAATGATTCATTTAAAAAAAATTAAAAATTCTATCTCATTTTCTTATATTTGATAACAACCTTAAAATGAGTTGAAAAATTATATTCTCTTATTTAGCTTGATGTGAGATAACGTTGTTTTCAAAAAAAATTTCTAGAAAATAATTTTATTTCACATCAAGCTAAACAAATAAAAAAATTAAAATATAATTTTCCTATGATACAATTTTTTTTTTTTTTTTGATACTATGAAAATGCTAATTAAAAAAAAAAAAAAAACTTCTATACATAAAAATTGAGTCACACATGGAAGTTACCGAAATGGGATTTTCTCTTTACTATTTTCTAGGGGTGTCAAATGGGTGGGTTTGGGGTGGGCATAATTAGGTTGGGTATATAAAACTCATTTACCCATTTAACTAATTGATTCTAACCCAAATCCAACCCAACCCAATTATTATGGGTAAACCCCAACTCACCCAATTACCCAATTATCCAAAATGTCATTAAAGTAAAAACCCCCCATACTTTCTTGGCTCCACTCTACTTTCCCAAAAAAAAAAAAAAAAAAAAAAAAAAAAAAAAGAAAAAAATTTTCTTGGATCTAAAATTTCTTTTTCTTTCTCCTCCATTGCCTCCCCACTTCAATTCTGACCAAAAAACTCTCACTTCTGCTCTCTCTGTTTGATTTCCAATTGAGATTTGATCCGAAATTTCCAGGAAATTTTAATTTTTTTTTCTCAGAGATTTGCTATGGCTAACGAGAAGATCGATGGTTAAGATTGCGTAAACCAATATGACGGCGAGGAATACGAAGACTCCTAGTCGTCGTCGATGTCGATGGAGGACTTGGTTTCGTTGTGCGGTGTTGGATTCAGAGCAAGTTTGAGCGATTTGCGGGAGAACAACGAGTCGAGGAGCGAGATTGGGCTGATGGAGCGTTTAACGAATATTCTCGTGGACGAAGGGGACGGAGATCTGTTGCTTCAGCAGAGTGATCGAGAGGACCGCATTCTTCAATGATCTGTGCTCGGTCAAGGCGGACAACAATACGACGCCATGATTGGCGACAACGAGAATTCTAGGTTCATGGGTTTTGGATTGCTGGGTTTATGGGTTTCGATATTTTTATTTTTATTTTTTTTACTGGTGTTTTTGGTTCTTCTTCGCATGGGTTTTTTGGTGTTTGATTTTTTTTTTTTTTTTGTGCAATTTTTTTCTCAGATTTGAAAATCACTCAATGAAACTGCTGGGTTTCCAACTAAAACTTGATTGGAGGCTGAGAAAATGAGAAAACCCTTGTGAAACCCTAAAACGTGGGCTAGGTTTCTTTTTTTTTTTTTTTTTTTTTTTTTTTTTTTTTTTTTTTTATGGGAAGGGCTGGGTTGAATTTGGAAATATTGTTTTTGGGTTAAATGGGCCTCAATGGGGTTTTTAGTTAAAACCCAATAATTACTAAGTCTAATGGGTTGATATCCATTTAACCCAACTAATAATTTGGTGGATTTAGGTTCAGTAAGAATGGACAGATTTGGATAAGCAAATGAGTTTGGCCTTACTTTATCACCCCTACTATTTTCAAAACTAATCATTCTTCATGTCTTTTAGGCTCCCATTCCCAAAATCCATTAGCGCTTGACCTATTTTGACTTCCGTAATAAAACGTAGTGTAAATTACTAATTAGATATCCTCTACTGCACTAAGCTTGAAGTATATTCCAATTAAACTGCTTTAAACTTTAAACCCCCAGGAATAAACCTTGATTCCACCAATCAATTGAATACAACACTTCAAGCTTATATGAACTTGACCTCATCTGATCACCAAAACGAACGTTCATAGTAACACCCAATCACATGGAAGGCACGCATATATAAAGGTTGAGAAAAAGAGACTCTGAGAGAGAGAGAGAGAGAGAGCATAATGGAGAACAAGAAGCAAGGTATAGTTCAAAGACACTCCAACAAGTTTCTTCAACTTTGTTTTGCTCTGCTACTACTCTCCACCTTCGCCTTCTTTCCCTTGTGCCAGTCCTTTGACTATGGCGAAGCTCTCTCCAAGGGCCTCCTCTACTTTGAATCTCAACGTTCTGGCCACTTACCACACAACCAAAGAGTCACTTGGCGACACCATTCTGGCCTCACTGATGGTCTTGAACAAGAAGTGAGTCCGTTTTATTCTATAACCCCATTTACCAAATTCACATATATCAAACATATATGTATCTATATATATTGATCTTAATACTCATTTCAATTTCCATACCCCGGTTGCCAAACAAGTCCATTTTTCATACCCAATTCCCAAAATCACACCAAATTTTTATATACATCCATTTTATCATAACCATTTGTCAAAATTACGTCAAATTTTGTATATAGTTCATACATGCACATAGATATATATGTTCTGAGTGATGTATATATATATATATATATATATATATATATTCTTTCTTATTATCAGGTGGACTTGGTGGGAGGGTACTATGATGCTGGTGATAATGTGAAATTTGGTTTGCCTATGGCTTTTACTATAACAATGTTGTCGTGGGGTGTCATTGAATATAAGGGAGAGATTGTCGGTGCCGGCGAATTTGGTCACGCGCTGGAGGCGATCAAGTGGGGGACTGACTATTTCATCAAAGCACATACTCAACCAAATGTGTTATGGGCAGAGGTAAACTCAGAACACTTGTTTTGCAAATTGAGAACATGTCATTTCCACGCGCTGAGAGTTTGATTATCCCACCGGGATCACCGGAAATGGGAACTGATTTGATTTTCCGAACACTCGGTCAAATAATGCTTCACTATGAATTTCCGTGAGAGTGACCCGCTTTACTACTTTGATTGGCGCGTGTCTCACTCGCGGCACTATGTGGGGATCGATGACCTTGTTCAAGTCTTTTCTTTTTATTTTAATTTTATGGGGGCATTGTTCAACTAATCAACCTGTTAATCTATCTAATGTATAGATTTATGTATTGATTTGGTATAGCTTATTTTCGATTGCCTAAATGACCTTGAAAAAACATAATTATTCTATAAAAAAAAAGTATATAAGCAAAAAAGTAAAAGGTTATGTTAAACCAACTTGTTTTGTTTAATTTTAGTCAAATATTAATTATGTAACTAACTAACATACAATTGCTTTTTAGGTGGGTGACGGTGACACCGACCACTATTGTTGGCAGCGGCCGGAGGACATGACAACTTCACGGCATGCTTACAAGGTTGATGCCAACAACCCGGGGTCGGATGTTGCAGGTGAGACAGCGGCAGCAATGGCAGCAGCTTCAATTGTGTTTAGGGAAACTAATCCACATTACTCTCACCTACTATTACACCATGCACAACAGGTAAGCTAGTTAATGAGGTTGCTATATAAGAGAATATGTGGTTGGTATACTATTCACCAAAATTTTAAGTGTTTGGTTAGTGTTACCCAAAACCAAAAAAAAAATGCTAGAGGAAGCGTTATACCAATTATAATTTTTTGCTGTATAATTAATTGTGGTTAATAATAAAATGGGTTTGATATTGCAGTTGTTTGAGTTTGGTGACAAGTATAGAGGAAAGTATGATGAAAGTATTGGTGTAGTGAAGGGGTATTATGCGTCTTTTAGTGGGTACATGGATGAGTTATTGTGGGCAGCTTTGTGGCTATACAAGGCCACTGACAATGAGGAATATTTGGGGTATGTGTTAGAGAAGGCACATTCTTTTGGTGGTATCACTTGGACCATGACTGAGTTTAGCTGGGATGTCAAATATGTTGGCGTTCAAATCATTGCTTCAATGGTAAGACACAATCTCTCCCTCTCAATTAATGGACTTTTTATTACCTTTTTAATTTTGGGACCAATATGTAATCGTCGGAAGGGTCTAATTGAAATGGAAAGCTTAACAATCAGTGTTATCGCCAGCGGAAAACATTTAAAAAACGAAAATCCTTTGTAACTGCAAGACTAAATTTGTTTAAGCCTCACCTCTGACCTTTATTGCAAAATGCTGATTGCATTTTTGTGGCCTACAAGCGTTATTGCAATATTTATTGCAAAATGCTGATTGTTTTTTTGTGTCCACTCCACAGGTACGTAGCAGAGAAGATAATATATATACATCTAGTATATATAAGAATTTTCTCCAAAAAAATTTATATATATTATATATATATATATATATATATATATAAAAGAAAATTCTTAGGTAATTCTGGAACATAGAGAAATAGTACTTCCGAAGCATAGAGAAATTGTGTTCATTCTTCTCACATCTATGATGGAACCCACCATGTATTTAATGAGTAGATCTTTATCATAAATGTGAGAGGATAGAATATCATTATCCGTGCTCCAAGAGTACTTAAGAATTACTCGATATATATATATATATATATATATTCATCATTTTTGTTCATGGTATGAGAATCATAATTACATAATATGAGGAAGGTAATGCATATACCAACTACATGAGATAATTATTGTATTAAGAATGAGTTTGATTCTTTTTTTTTTGCACAAAAGATTGTTTATTTAGTTGCTAAATTTTGATAAAAGTATACTTGTTATGTACATAAACAAATAAGTTAGTATAAACTAACCAAAAAATTAATGCAAACGTTAATTAACATTGATACACAGCTCTTTTTTCTTATTGAAGCGTTAGTGATGACTTGACTTTGAATCATTATCATTATAGTCTAATTAAACATTTTTGAAAGAGTATCCATCACTTTTTTCATTAATTTAATTTCAAAGGTTTCTATCACTTTTGTCAATTTTCAACTTCTCAATAGCACATTAGCACTACCTTTTACTTTTCTGTTGTTTTTCTTTTTCAGTTGCTGATGGAAGAAAAGCACAAGAAACACAAGCATATATTGGAACAGTATCGTTCAAAAGCCGAGCACTACGTTTGTGCTTGTCTCAACAAAAACAACGTGTCTAACGTGGAACGCACCCCAGGGGGCTTACTGTACATCCGCCAATGGAACAACATGCAATACGTTTCATCAGCATCGTTTCTTCTCACAATCTACTCTGATTACCTCCAAGCCTCAAATCAGAAGCTCAATTGTCACAAAGGTGAGGTGGGCCCAGATGAAATCTTCTCCTTTGCGAAATCACAGGTTGATTATATCTTGGGCTCTAATCCAATGGCCATGAGCTACTTGGTTGGCTATGGTCCCAAATACCCACAGAGAGTTCACCACAGAGGAGCATCCACTGAATCATACAAAGGGAATAAAGGTTTTATTGGGTGCACACAGGGTTATGATAATTGGTATGGACGAAGTGGGCCCAATCCTAATGTTCTCATTGGGGCCCTAGTTGGTGGGCCAGATAGTAAGGACCACTTTAGGGATCAAAGGTCCAATTTCATACAAACTGAGGCATGCACCTATAATACCGCCACACTAATTGGGGTTTTTGCTAAATTGCATGGTTTACAACAAGCTGAGAATGGCATCTCTGTGAGTCCTGCTTTACTTTCTTCTAGCTAAAAAAAGGATATACAAGGAAATAGGAGATTTTGGGTTTCCATTAATTGGTTTTGGTGGCTGAGTCAAAACTGAAAAGGTCCACTAACCCAATGTATAAACATTTTCATGTATACAAAAAAAAGAAAAGAAAAAGAAATTGTGAATAAAAGCTAAACAGGGATATTTTTCATTCTTAAATTGACTTTTCAAGAAGTATTTCTCAAAAGTAGTTAGAGACAATGCTCAAATCAAATCCATAAATCGTTCAACACTTACCAACACAAAAGTTAGTCTCATTTTCTTCCAAGAAAAAAAAAAAGTGAGTCCCATTTTGTGACACTTGATAATATTACGAATCCAAAAAGACTGGGGAGTTATGAAATCACGGACATAATGGGTCATCTTTTTTTTCCATGATTTTGGAATTATATGGTCTAAATGAGACACAGCTTCCTTCAATTGCGGGTGTTCCATACTACAAGCCAAACATGAAGAACAAATAACCAACGGCCACGGCTCATATCCAAAATTACGGTGTTAATGGCGGCAAATTTAGCCGGCTGAAAAGTCACCCAATACGATAATTAAGCAGGATTTCATGCACTTTATTCATATATATAAATAAAATTAAATATTCAAAATTTTTTAATTTTGGGTCTTAATTTTCAACCTCGTATTAGGGAGATATAAAATTTGCACTTTTTACCTTTTTCCTTTGCTAGTTTACGCAAGTTTGCAGCGCGTGCACGCACCCTGGATTGGAAAGCTGGGAGCTTGGAGTTGGACCAGATTTTTTAGAACACACAAGTAATACAGCACTAAAATAGTGCAAGCAAGACTTTGATGTCAAGGATTTAATGCTGTTTAGTACACTATAGCGTTCGTACATTCCCTAGAATGCTCAGTTGAAGAGGACGTGATTTTGCGGGTAGTAATAATGAAGGGCAGCAAGGATTTTATGATTACATAATTTTTTTATTTATATATATAATTTTTATTTTTTGAGTTGACACTTTGATAATTAAAGATTCACGAGATTTGAATTAAATTTTTTTTTAAATACTAAAATATATTAATTAAATTACAAAACTCTTAAAGGATTACATAATTTCAATACGATTATGTATTCTCAATAATGGAGGCTTATGATTCTCCCCCAAAAATAAATAATGGAGGCTTATGTTATTTAAGAGTGGTGCATCGTGCAAAATACTAGTTTGACCTTCCATTAGAGGTCTTTATGAATACACAACATAAAAACGTACGCATTACTTCTCTCATAGATTCCATTTGATACAAGCTAATAACCTGACACCATTGTTTCTCTAATTTTATCAAGTGTTATTGCTATCATTTGTATGCGGTATCAGCATGTGAGCCACACTGTCAAGAATATTTTCTATATTGAAATTTGCTTTAAGATGATATCATGATTGCATTCAAGTTTCAATTCTATGTAATGTACTTATGCATGATCTAACTCCGAGTTCACTGTCTTTAAATTAGGCAGATTCTTTCACAAGCATTTTCCATGCATTATGGCCAGAAATATGAACTCTCAATATAATTTAATAGTTTGGAAAGGGGAGATTTGAACCTAGAAGTCTCTATTGGAAACATCTAAGTTGAGCTACAACCTACAAAACTCTTGGCCAGTGCCGGCTCAAGGCCTAGGCCTAAAGCCCCACAACAAATAAAAAATTTTCCTACTAAAAAAAGGCCCCATCTTCCTTAGTAAAAGACCCAAAATTTTATAAAAATATAACATTTTTTAAATAATTGGTACTTTTTTTTAAGAGTGATGCTAAAGATACCACAAATTTTACTATAGATTTAATTGACATATCACCAATCACATAAAAAAGTAATTCAAACACAAATAAATTAAGTTGTTGAAATTTATCAATTACAGTCATAATCACATTTATTGTGAACATTTTGTAGTATTTTCTTTTTCATTTCTAGCAAGGCTTTTAAAATAGGAGACCAATAAAAATTTAACTCAATTGAAACCCTAAGATGTTTCAAATAAAATGCTGCAAATGTGATCAATCATCAATGATGACTAATCTCCTACTAAACCATACACCAAATAATATCTATCTATCTCTTTCTCTTAAAAAGAATATATAAAATTAAAATTTAGATTATAACTGTACTTAACTATGCATAATCATATATCCAAGTTAAAGTAAGTTCCTTTTGATTTAACTATAATATTCAATATTCTATATAAAATTAACCTTAGTTTAACTAGTATTATTCATCAATTTCTGTATTTACATCAAATTAGTCTTAATTTAATTAGTATTATATAATTTTATTTAATTAATGTTTACATATAAAAATGCACCATATAAAATTTTTGCCTTAGGCCCCAAATTTTGTTGGGCCGGCCCTGCTCTTCGCGAATCTTGGATTTACAAAATTGAACGTGTCTTTCAAAGATATTTGAGTAGTTGAATAATGACCAGCTTGCAATGGCTCCATTATTTTCCTTAAAACAAGTGGGGAAGGGGATTAGGGTTCGAGATATTCCCCAATAGTTCCAGTACCTCTTATGATAAGATGTTTGGGCATTAGGGTTAAAACCTACCAACTCCCTCCTCCTATTTACCTAGCAAAAAAAAAAAATGGAGAGGAGAATTTAAATACAAGTTCTCTTCCATGGAAGAACTAGGCACTGAAGCACAATATTGTTGATGCTTGCAATAGTCTATAGTCGAACAAGAAATTGAGAGCATTGCCAAATTACTTTAGGGGCTCTACATTATAATATACTCACTGTCCTGGCAACATTTGATCTTAAATTATAGGCTTCTCATAGAAAAAATATATAAATAAATATAAAAAGTGAGCACAACCAAGGAGAAAGGGAGGAGAGGAGGGGGGGGGGGGGTAAGGTTCAACAAATCACTAACTAGCACCAATAAACCTAAACCTATGCCCACTGTTTATCCTTTTTACTACAACTTACCAAGCATTCTTCAAAATACATCATCTAAACAAAACTTTATCCACCATTCCTCTCTAGTTAGGCAATCTGAAGTGGTAAAAAATAGCATGACGAACCTTCTCTACATTGGGCCTGACGGATCCTAGCCCATGGGCCTGCAATGGGAGAGAGCCCAGGGCTGAGCATGACTTAAAATACTTGTTACACACGTTTGAAATCCGAGAGAATCCTAAAGGAAATCAGAATCCTAGTGCAAGGATAATTCTAGAAGATACGCGCTTAATGAAAGACCCACTCTACAAGGAAATGTTTTGCTCATTACGTCTGGGATTATTCAAGTAGAGTCCAAGAAGGAAAAGACTTCTACGTCAAGGAAGAAAGGCCAACCTTCTACTACTATAAAAGCCCCAATACCCTCACAAATCAAGGTACGCATAATTTACCCTCTCTAGCACTCTAGAGTTGTGAGAATAATTCTAATTTAACCTTCGGAGGGTATTTGGCCGGAACCACACCAGTGCTCTCTGTGAGGTCTTCTATTATTTTGTTGTGCAGGTCTACTTTGAGTGTGCAAGTGCTGTGTGACCTATTGGTGATTTTCTTCGGCATCATTAGTTGGCGTTGTCTGTGGGAAGGCGTTTAAGCCACATTATCGCTTCCCGGACAAAAGAGTTGCATGGTGCTCACTCGCTCAATGGCGACCACTAACGACGTTCAAGAAGAAGAACCCCCCACGACCGCACTTGAGAAGCAGGTTAAGAGCCGCAACCGTAGAGCACCTCACCAAACAAAACCGCGACCTGGAGGAGCAGCTGAACCAGAAAAACACAGCACCAAATAACCAAGGAGCGGATCAAGAAGGAACCAGCGCTGAAAGGAGGAATCAAGAGGGACCATAGGCTAGTAACGCCCCAAGTAGACCAAAGCGACAAAACATGAGCCTTCCCTCCCTGTGGATATGGCTCCGCCATCTATTAATGCGGAGATGCAGGCAATGAAGGAACAGATGGAAGTAATGATGAACGCTTTCAAGGGATGAGTGTCCAACAACCTTGATGACCTTGTTAACCGGACTGACTCGCCATTCACCACCTCCGTCAACTCCTTCCTCTTACCGAGTAAGTTTCGCATGCCACATATGGATAGTTATGACGGGGTCAAAGACCCTCTAGACCACCTAGAGACCTTTAAGACCTTGATGTACCTTCAAGGAGTAGCAGATGCAATTATGTGTAGGGCCTTCCCTGCAACGCTAAATGGTGTGGCAAGAATTTGGTTCAGCCGGCTAGTACCCAATTCCATCAGCACCTTCAAGGAGCTAAGCGCTTAATTTACTGCGCACTTCATCGGAGGACATCGGTACAAGAAGTCTA
The DNA here is from genome assembly GCF_932294415.1 of Quercus robur. Classification (NCBI taxonomy): domain Eukaryota; kingdom Viridiplantae; phylum Streptophyta; class Magnoliopsida; order Fagales; family Fagaceae; genus Quercus; species Quercus robur. Next base: position 9,807,809 of record NC_065541.1, read on the forward strand.
CGGCTTGCTTAATGAGTATCAAGCAGCGAGAGAAGGAAACGTTGAGGGCCTACATATCCCGCTTCAATAAGGAGGCACTCTCGATCGATAAAGCCGACGACAAGATACTTGTAGCAGCATTCACGAATGGGTTGAAGGAGGGTAAGTTTTTGTTCTCCCTATACAAAAACGACCCAAAGACCATGTCAGAAGTGCTTTACAGGGCCACCAAGTATATGAACGCTGAAGACGCGCTGTTGGTCCGAGAAGAGAGACCCAAGAAAAGAGAAAGCTAAGAAGACACCCGGTAGGATCAAGGCCGGAAGAAAGCAAAGACAAGAGACCGAAGGGATGAGAGACACCCTAAGCCCCTGGGGGAAAGATTCACAAGCTTCACTCCATTGACCGCCCTAATAGATCAAGTCCTAATGCAAATCAAGGACGAAGGGGCTCTAACGTTCCCTGGAAAGCTAAAGAGTGATCCTAAGAAACGATCTAGGGATAAATATTGCTGCTTCCACCGTGACCATGGTCACGACACGACCAATTGCTATGACCTGAAGCAGCAAATTGAAGCCCCCATCAGACAAGGAAAACTGCAGAGGTTCGTTAGCAAAGAGAGAACAGATCCACCCCCACAAGAACAGCACCCCCGACTGGAGAATGAGCGACCGAGACCCCCCATAGGGGACATAAGGATGATAGTGGGAGGAACAGCTGCAGCCGGGTCTTCAAAAAAGGCTCGCAAAACCTACCTCAGGATGATGCAAAATGTTCAGCTGACGGGAACCGTGCCGAAGATAGCACGGAGAGAAGGCCCTATTATCAGATTCTTAGGAGAAGATGCGCGATGTCTTCACCATCCATATGACGATGCGCTCATCGTCAGCATACGGGTAGGGGACTACAACATGCATCGGGTGTTGGTAGACAACGGCAGCTCAGCAGATATCCTATACTACCCGATGTTCCAGCAAATGAGGATCAACAAGGAACAATTGATTCCGACAAACGCCTCGCTCGTTGGTTTCGAAGGAAGCCGGGTATTCCCCTTGGGCGCGGTCACAATATCCGTGGCGGTAGGCGATTACCCCCAGTAGATCATCAAGGACGCAACGTTCCTTGTGGTCGATTGCTCGTCTGCCTACAACACTATCCTTGGACGACCCACGCTCAATTCGTGGAAGGCGGTAACTTCAACTTACCACCTGATGATTAAGTTCTCTACCGACTATGGAGTGGGAGAGCTGCGCGGAAGTCAAATGGACGTGCGAGAATACTATGTAGCCATGATGGAGATGGAGGATCAAGTCCAGGCCTTAAATATAGAAGAGCACCGGACGGTGATAGAGCTGGTAGAGAAACTAGAGGAGATACCTCTTGACAGTTCCGATCTTGATCGAACGACCAAAATCGGAATGCTCGCTAACCCCGCAATTCGTCAAGAGCTCATAACTTTTCTCAGGAGCAATCGAGACGTATTCGCCTGGAGTCATGACGACATGCCAATTATAGACCCTTCAGTCATGGTACACAGGTTTAATGTATCGCCCTCCTTTCCACCCGTCCGACAGAAGAAGAGAGTGTTCGCCCCGGAACGAGATCAAGCTATAACGAAAGAAGTCCGTAAACTATAGGAAGCAAGTTTCATTAGGGAAGCTTACTACCCCGATTGGCTGGTGAACGTAGTAATGGTTAAGAAAGCTAGCAGGAAGTGGCGGATGTGCGTGGACTTCACCGATCTTAACAAAGCCTGCCCTAAAGATAGCTACCCCCTCCCAAAGGTCGACGTCCTGGTAGACTCAACGGCTCGGCACCAGTTGCTAAGCTTCATGGACGCCTTCTCAGGTTACAACCAAATCCGAATGCACGAAACTGATCAGGAGAAAACTTCATTCATGACCAGTCAAGGCCTCTTCTGTTACAAAGTAATGCCCTTCGGCCTGAAGAATGCGGGTGCAACGTACCAAAGGCTTATGAACAAGATGTTCGCGCAGCAAATTGGGAGAAATGTCCAAGTCTATGTTGATGGCATGCTAGTAAAGAGTCGAAGGGAGGAAGATCACCTGGAAGACCTTAGAGAAACATTCAACACCCTTCGCTCCTACAACATGAAGCTCAATCCAGAAAAGTGCACCTTCGGGGTGACGGTGGGAAAATTCCTAGGATTCATGGTATCTCAAAGGGGGATTGAGGCCAACCCAGACAAGATCCAAGCCATAATGGAGATGGCTCCACCAAGAAATGTGAAGGAGGTACAAAGCCTCAACGGCAAAATAGTGGCATTGAATAGATTCGTGTGAAGAGCCACAAACAAGTGCTTACCCTTCTTTCGCACATTGAAGAAGTCTTTCGAGTGGACTGCTAAGTGTTAGCGAGCATTCGAGGAGTTGAAAGCCTATCTATCTTCCCCACCGCTGCTGAGTCCCTCGCAACCAGGTGAAGACCTTTTCCTCTACCTAGCCGTCTCCCCCGCTGCCGTCAGCGCCACCTTGATCAAAGAAGAGGATAGGGTGCAGAAGCCTGTATACTACGCCAGCCGGGCATTCCGTGGTGCCGAAGAAAGATACCCACCTATGGAGAAACTTGCCTTTGCATTAGTTACGGTGGCTCGCAAGCTCAAGCCACACTTTCAAGCCCATACGATGAACGTCTTGACTGACAAGCCCTTGCGACGGGCGATGAGCAATCCTGAAGTTGCGGGTCGACTGGCGTTATGGGCTATAAAGTTGAGCGAGTTTGATATCAAGTACCACCCACGGACCGCCATCAAAGGACAGATCATCGCTGACTTCATAGCAAAATTCACTCATGACGAGGACAAGGGGGCAGAAGAGTCCCCTCATTGGAGCATATATACTGACGGATCGTCCAACAGACGAGCCGGGGGGGCTGGCATTGTACTACTGTCACCCAAAGGAAACAGGGATGAATGTATGGTCCGTCTCGACTTCCCCACCACCAACAATGAAGCAGAGTACGAAGCATTAGTAGCAGGCCTCGACCTCGCCAAAGCAGCAGAAGCCGCGAGTGTAGTTATTTACTACGACTCTCAGGTCGTGGCTAATCAAGTGAATGGAGACTATGAATGCAAGGGCGAAAAGATGAAGAGATACCTTGATCAAGTAAGGGCAAGAATAGACGACCTAGAGGTCAAAATCATCCAAATCCCCAGAGGAGAAAATGAGCACGCCGACCATCTAACCAAAGCTGCTTCAGCAGAGCATATGATAATCCCTGGTAATGTACTCTCTTTTGTTCAGCTTTCTCCACTAATATATTCCGGCGACATGCAGGAGATAGGCTCCGAAAGTAATTGGACCATGAAAGTTCAATAACGTGTACAAAAACACTTTTGAACGTTTAGACCCCCAAAAAACAATTTAATCAACACATGCAATATGTTAAACAACTAGTGTGCGGAAACTTAACATATGCTATAACAAGGAATTGATTAAACAACTATCTAAGCCACATCAAAATAAACCACAGCAGATTAATGTAAAGGCAGAGATAGAGAGGAAGGAAGATGCAAACACAGCGATAACACCAGATATGTTATCGAAGAGGAAACCGAAGACCTCGGCGAAAAACCTCTCCGCCGCCCTCCAAGCGGTAATCAATCCACTAGAAAATACAGTTGGGATACAAGGACAGCAATAGACCCTCCAAGCCTAATCTACCCAATGCACCTAAGCCCTCCAAGCTTCTTGCTCCAACGAGGTTGCGCCGAACCTTTTTCTTTTCTAGCTTCCCGGATTTCGCTACTTGACCATAGCATCAACCAATGTAGATTGGTTCCTTCCTAACTGCTTCCCAAAGCACCAAATAAACCTTCTCACAGATATGGGTATGGTGAGAAAAGGATTTGGCCAAAAACCTCTCAAGGATGTATCAATGGAGAGGAAGAGAGTAGAGGAATTTGAAGAGTCTCTTAGGTGAAGATTGTGGATGAATCAATCTTGTTTTTCTCTAGGGTTTCTCTCTCAAAATTCTCTCTGGAGGCTCTCTTTCAATCGTGGGTTAAAAGGGTATTTATACTGAAGAGGAGTGGAATGCGAAACGTCAGGTTTTTCCAAAACAGGGGTGGCTCGCGGCTTGACCTCGCGGCTTGACTAAGTCGCGAGTTCCAGTCGCGAGTTAACCGTATGGCCAGTTGTCCTGTTTTGTCCTGTAGTGCTCCAGCTAGCATGACTGTTCATCTTCCAGCATGCTTGGCACGTGTGCATCTTCTGGCGGGTTGAAGCCGCGAGTCCAGTCGCGAGTCCCAGCCGCGACACTCTGTTTTCTTGCACACTCTTGAGCAATCTTCACACTATCTCACTCACTACCCTTACAACAATCCCACCTAAATACAGGGTTACTAAATGCTGAATTACAAGCAAATTTGGCACGGAATAAAGCCAATTAGATGGTTGAATAAATTCAACCTTACAGACCACACTGATAGTTTCATACTGAAAGAACGGGGTCTTACTGGACGGGAAAGAGGCTGCGAGAAAGCTAAAGGTCCAAGTGGCGAGGTTCGTCTTGATAAAAGACATCCTGTACAAAAGAGGCTTCTCACGTCCATATCTGAGATGCTTGGGTACGGAAGAAGCAGACTACGTCATGAGGGAGGTACACGAAGGTATCTGCGGAAACCACTCAGGCGCATAATCATTAGTACACAAGTTGATCTGAGCAGGATACTATTGGCCTACAATGATGAAGGACGCGCAAGCTTATGTCCAGTCCTACGACAAATGCCAGAGGTTCAGCAATTTCATCAGACAGCCGTCCGAAGAACTAACCCCTATGATGGCACCGTGGCCATTCGCACAATGGAGACTTGATATGATGGGCCCATTCCCGACGGCGATCCGGTAGCTAAAATTCCTGGTAGTTGGCATAGACTACTTCACTAAATGGGTAAAGGCAGAAGCCTTAGCCACCATCACGGAGAAGAACATTCGAAATTTTGTCTGGAGGAATATCATATACAGGTACGGGATACCTAGAGTACTGGTCTCTGATAACGGTAAGCAATTTGACAACAGCTCGTTCAGAGACTTCTGCTCGAAGCTAGGGATCAAGAATCACTACTCATCGCCCACACACTCATAGGCAAATGGGTAAGTCAAAGTCACGAACCGGTCCTTGCTTAAGATAATCAAGACCCGGCTCGAGGGGGCAAAGGGTATCTGGCCGGACGAACTACCAAGCGTCCTATGGGCATACTGGACCACAACAAGAACACCCACTGGAGAAACACCATTTTGACTTGCATATGGAACTGAAGCTGTCATTCCTGCAAAAGTGGGGCTCACGAGCTACTGGGTAGAGAGCTACGACGAAGATAAGAACAAAGAGGCCATGCGCCTCCAGCTCGACCTAGTGGACGAAGTCAGAACGGCAGCAGAGCAGAGGTTGGCGCGTTATCAGAATCTCATGGCAAAACACTACAATACCAAAGTAAGGCATAAAGACTTCCAGGTCGGTGATCTTGTACTACAGAAAGTAATGGGTGCCACTAGAGATCCTTTGCAAGGAAAGCTCGGCCCTAACTGGGAAGGACCCTACAGGATCGCATCATGGCAAAGGAAGGGGACCTACCACCTTGAGACAATGGACGGACAAAAGCTACAGCACCCTTGGAACACGGAGCATCTACGGAAATACTACCAGTAGAGAGAATATGAAAAACCAGCGATTTCCCAGTTTATTTTATTTTAGCTACAATTACTAGTTTTCCTTTAATAATTTTTTCTACAATATTTTGTTCCTTTTTAAGCCCAAGGGGGCAGGTACTTTTCCTACAAACGCATTTCTTTTTAAAGAGGAATTATTCAGACACAACCATGTTTTTCTAATTAAATTCAAGGACGGATAACCGTGGGTGCAAATGACTACCAGAATCCAAAAAGTGGACGGATCACTCATAGGGTGAAAATATTTACAAAGTCCACAAAGTGGACGGATCACCCATAAGGTGAAAATATCAAGTGTACAAAGTGGACAGATCACTGATAAAGTGAGAATATTCAGTCCACAAAGTGGACGGATCACCCATAGGGTGAAAATATTTACAAAGTTCACAAAGTGAACGAATCACCCATAAGGTGAAAATATCTAGTCCACAAAGTGGACGGATCACTGATAAAGTGAGAATATTCAGTCCACAAAGTGGACGGATCACCTATAGGGTGAGAATATCTACAAAGTCCACAAAGTGGACAGATCACTGATAAAGTGAGAATATTCAGTCCACAAAGTGGACAGATCACCCATAGGGTGAGAATATCTACAAAGTCCACAAAGTGGACGAATCACCCATAGGGTGAAAATATTTACAAAATCCACAAAGTGGATGGATCACTGATAAGGTGAAAATAGTTAGTCCACAAAGTGGATGGATCACCCATAGGGTGAAAATATTTACCAAGTCCACAAAGTGGACGAATCACTGATAAGGTGAAAATAGTTAGTCCACAAAGTGGATGGATCACCCATAGGGTGAGAATATCTACAAAGTCCACAAAGTGGACGAATCACCCATAGAGAGAAAATATCTAGTCCACAAAGTGGACGGGTCACCCATAAGGTGAAAATATTTACAAAGTTCACAAAGTGGACGAATCACTAATAATCCACAAAGTGGACGGATCACCCAGTAGGTGGAAATACCTGCCAAGACCACAAAGTGGACGGATCACATGTGGGTTGGAAATATTTACAAGTCCAAAAAATGGACGGATCATCCTAGACGGGCAACAGTCAAAGCCCATAAATAGACGGATGAAATTAAATTATGCTAAGTAGACGAATCGTCCCTGACGTAAGAAAACTCCTTAAAGTTAATAAAAATGGACGGTAAAAACAAAATCCACCAAATAGACGGGTAATCCCAGACAAATAGCGTTTGGTATGAAATAAATTATAATTGGATGGACACAAGCCCGTCAACTGCACGGATTTCCCCGTTAGGTGAAAATTTCCAAGTCCACAATAAAGGACGGGATAGGTTACCTAAACCATTCAAGTAGGACGGATCGTCCAAAAACAAAAACTACACAAGTCCATAAAAATGGCCAGTTCTATAATGAACAACTTAAAGAGGACGGATATTTATGCATCATTCAAAAAATAATAAAGATTGATATAGCAAGCATAAAATTACAAAATGCAATAACGATGGATAAAACCCTCAGAGGGTAATTGTTTAATACACAAAATTAAGGACGGATCATTCTCAAAAAATAAATAAATAAATAAATAATAATATATAAAAACTTTTACATTTTCGGGTCGGCATCTTGAACATTTTTTGCTAGAGCTGATTCTCCGTCACCTTGAACTGCCTCCTCAGCAAAGAGGCTGTCTGTGTTTTCTGAGGCGACGAGCAAAGCAGACGTCTGGTCTTGGTCATTGAAATTTATCATTGACACGTCCAGTTCAGGGTAGGCTCTCTTAACTTGACGGAGCGCATCATCAAAACCTTAAAGGAACGAGCCCCCCCAGCTCGCTTAGTAAGGCATCGGAATCACGGTATTTTCGGACCGCTACCTCCTTAGCTTGACAGAGCTTTTCCTTCAAGTCTTGGATTTCCTTTTCTTTGATCTCCAGGGCCTTCCCAGCCTCATCCGTCTTTTGCTCAAGCTCTTTCCTTACCTGTTCTGAAAGGTCAAACTTTTTCTCCATAGTGGACTTCCACTTGCTAAGTTGACTCAGCTCACTTTCCGTCTGCTCCGCCTTTGCTCGAACAAGTTCCAGAGCCGCCTCACGGTTAAGGCACCGGTCCATTAGACCCTTCATCATGACCAAGGACTGAAACAAACAAGTTAAGAGTGTTAGAGAAAAACAAAGTAGAGTGGACGGGCGTAAACCGATGGATAAACATTTCCTGTACGACAGCAAAGAGACCCGTCTCCCCCATCGCCTCTGTCGAGTGATTACCCAAATCCTCGTAATCCTCAAACGAGATTATAGAAGAAAGCTTTTCCAAGGCGAATTAGAGGAGGAGGCTTCTCTTGGCTTGTGGACGGGGCCTTCATCAAACCTTTGTCGGACCCATGCTTTACTGGGGTGATGGTCTTCGCACCCTCAGCCATTAACCCGACGACGGGTTCCAGAGAAACTTTCTATTTCTTTTATGGACGGTCAGATTTGGACGGAGGCTTTCTTTTTATCGATGGAGCCATCCCCTTGGGAACCACCTCGTCGGACTCTTTTCTTTTGGCAACCTGTGCCTTTATCAGAGCCCTCCTCTTAGCATCGTCCATCTCTGCAAAGAAGGACGGATAAAGTCATAAACTAAGTTGAAGTTGTTTAAATAAAATAAAGGTTGACGGACTTACGTTTGTGAATTCTTTCGTTATATCTAACAGCTTCAGGAGTGGGTTCAGGACCGTCACAATACCAATAAATAGTGTTTGGGTTTACCAACTTTGCCCAAGTCCTCTCTTCCAACTTGGTCTTCTGAAAAATCTTCTCGAGAAAGCTAAACTCCTCAATACTAACTTGTGGGCGCCGTCTACCTGCAGAGAAAATGGATGGTTAGAAGGAAGAACCATAGCTGACGAATACAAAAAGTATTTGCAAATTAGGACGGATGCATACGAGATGAATGTAATACTCCCCAAGTTGTGTCGATAGGTATACTTCCTCGTATTCTGCCCCGTCATGAACTACTAACTGATTACTTGACGCACTAGACATTTCCTACAATCGACGATAAAACCTAAGACTGATGGATCTAGTAGTGATTGACGGGTGTAGGTCTAGCAAAATGTAAGCACAAAATGCAAGACTTGGAAAAAAATAATAAATACTCACCACTCTCTAATTAACGAAAAGTCGACGGTTGTATAGTTGACGGGTACAGATGTTCAACGGAGTGCTCTAACAAGGTTGACGATGGCGCTCTAACAATATGTTTTGGCTGAAACATGTAGAAATGAGAGAGGAGAAGTGTGTTATATATATGAGAGATGCACGGAAGACGAAGCGACGCTTTGATCCGATACAAAATCCAATCAAAAACTAACACGTGGCATACCTCATAAATGCTTGACAACCTGTCAACAAATGTTCGCAGTACATGTCCCCTTGAAGAACCGTCAACTTCAAGAAACTTCAACCGTCAATTTCAAGAGTCTTCAACCGTCAACCTAAATAATCTTCAACCGTCAACCTAAATAATCTTCAACCGTCAGCCTAAATAATCTTGGACCGTCAACATAAATAAAATTGAACCGTCACCCTACTGGTCCGACCACCTAGATCATGACGGACCATAGGGTGAAGGGGCAACTGAAGTGGTAAAAAATAGCATGACGAACCTTCTCTACATTGGGCCTGACGGATCCTAGCCTATGGGCCGACAATGGGAGAGAGCCCAGGGCCGAGCATGACTTAAAATACTTGTTACACACGTTTGAAATCCGAGAGAATCCTAAAGGAAATTAGAATCCTAGTGCAAGGATAATTCTAGAAGATATGCACTTAATGAAAGACCCACTCTACAAGGAAATGTTTTGTCCATCACGTTTGAGATTATTCAAGTAGAGTCATAGAAGGAAAAGACTTCTACGTCAAGGAAGAAAGGCCAACCTTCTACTACTATAAAAGCCCCAATACCCTCACAAATCAAGGTACGCATAATTTACCCTCTCTAGCACTCTAGAGTTGAGAGAATAATTCTAACTTAACCTTCGGAGGGTATTTGGCCGGCACCACACCAGTGCTCTCTGTGAGGCCTTCTATTATTTTGTTGTGCAGGTCTACTTTGAGTGTGCGAGTGCTGTGTGACCTACTGATGATTTTCTTCGGCATCATCAAAATCTATTTTGCAGAACATCATCACCTCATCCCATTTTTTCAACTTTTAAACCGTCTTGAATTGCTTCTCTCATCTTGCCCTCGGTTGTAAGTAATACCTCTCTACTTTCCCACTAATGCATACAACACTTTCTGTTTCTTTTCTAGTGTTATGCTCATTCACCCTAAATGAGTGACAACAACATGTACAACAATAACAACAGGAGTAATAATTTGTTACTAGTAGGGTTGTAGGTCAAATTAAAGAGCAAAATAAGCAAGGTTCAGGTAGTACAAAATTTTCATTGATATGAAGGCTTTAGAACCAACAAAGACGCATTTTATTTCAAGTCATTTAATAATAGTACATTTCTATCCCACAAAAACTTAATTCACTAAAAATTTGATTCTAATATGCTTGGGAATTGGGATGATAAACAAAATTGTGTTCTTACTTCTGACATCGTTCATAAGTTCAGAACAGGATTTGGATTGCCTTGACATGTAAACTTTTGATATGACAAAAAGCATATTTAGCCAGCAACCTACAAGAAAAGGATAGGAGAGAAACGCTGATAAGGATAGCATATGATAGTTCTATTATCGGGGGTGTCAATAAAAATAACGTTAAATCTCTAACTAAACAAAGACTTTAGAACGTAACGGCGTTGTTGATTGTCAAAATCAAGCTGGTTTCTGTTTTCAAGCTTATTGAAACAAAAAATTTCAGGTAAAAGGCGTTTCAATTTTTATAGATGACAAAGTTTTCAAGAAAACAAAATTAAAAATCCCCGAAAGTGAAACATAAAAATACATTTCAACATTATCAGGGAGGGGAGAAATCATTATTGATTATTGCACACTTTGTAAATGACAAAATATTTCAAGAAAAAAAAAAAAAACATTCGAAAATTCCCAAAAGTGAAACTTTTTTTTTTTTTTTTTTTTGAGAATGCCCAAAAGTGAAACTTAAAAAGACATTTCAACATTATTAGGGAGGGAAAAAACATTACTTATTATTAAATAAAGGGAAATATTAACAAAAGCTTCAAGGGCATTTGTTAATGAACCATTTTAAGAAAGTTTTTATGGAAAAAAAAAAACATTACAGTATGTTTGGTAAGTGTCTTTTTCCCTTATTTTCTGTTTCCAAAAACAAGTTTCTATTTTTGAGACTAAAAGACTGGTTTGACAACCCAAAATGGATAGAAAACAAAAACTATTCTCAAAACTTAATTTGTAAAAAAAATTGAAAACAGGCAAAATGCTGTTTTCAGTTGCTAGTTTCAAAACCAATGAAAACATGAGTCTGATTTAATGAGTCCATCACATTTAATGAGTTAGAGCCAAAGTTCGAATCTTAGTAACAACATTTTAAAGTATTTTCTATTTTTTTTTTCAAAAAAACTATTTTTTTTTTTAATTTCAACTAACCAAACATGTTTTTTGTTTCAAAAAAAAAAAATTGTTTTTTCTTTTTATTCCAAAAAACAAGTTTTTGAAAATAAAAAACAAAAACAGTTACCAAACATAACTTTAATGTTTTGACAGCTTTTTTATTTTCCATAAAAGTGTTGTCAAAACTTTTCTAAAATGGTTTGTTAACAATTACCCTAAGGGCACCTATTAACATTGGCGGCTCCGTGTTAGAGCCAGGGTGGTCACAAGACCACCTTGACCTGGAAAAAAAAAATTATTATATATAAAATTTAAAAATTTTATGATTTTTTACCCTTAAAAAAAATGTGTGACCACCCTAAATTTTTTTTAACTCAATATAATTAAACTTTGGACAAAGTTTAGCAACAAATTAACTTGGTTGTAGACTAAGGTTACAACTCCACTCAATATTTTTTTATTGGATATGAATTTTAACAAATCCACAATTAAATTACATTTTTTGCTTATATTACCCATGCTTGCAAAACTTCAAGAAGATCAAAAATCAATAGCTTATTTCATTAATCAACTGTTTAAATTTTGAGTTTTTGTAGTATAAAATTATACGCAAAAAATAAGTTTATGGATCAAATAATAAATAACATCCGATTGACATTAAATTTGACATGTGTTTTAAGAACATAAAGAACATATAATTCAACGGTTAGATTTTCAAAATATGTAGTCATGTTAATTTGTTTAATAAAAGTTGTAATCTTAAGCTACAACTAAGTTTGTAGTCAAATATTGTTGTCAAACTTTGTTCCTCTTAATAATATATTGAGCCCTTACAAACAAAAAGAAAAATCCAAGAAAAATTTTAATTAACTAAAATTTTGAAAATAGATGTAATTTGCAACATTAATAATGAGATTATCATGCAACGATTTCAAAATGAAAAAATTTGTAGAAGGAAATTGTAAGACTTTATTTATTTGGGTATTTTTTTTCTTTTTCTTTTTTTTGCTTTTATTTTTGGTTGTTGTCAATATATGAATTTATTTTTTTATTAGATTTGTTTAATATATGTTTCTTCATGACCACCCTGAGAAAAATTCTTGGAGCCGCCACTGCCCTGTTAACATGACTCTTAAAACAAAGCCTAATATTCTGAATACTATTCTAATACCACTTTTCATGTTATTAACCACAGCAAAATAACATTTGCAATTAAAATAGGAATAACAAAAAAAGCTAAGAAATTGCTACTTGGACTATCACTCTTTAAGAACAAAGAGTACAGTTGTTGGGAAGAGAATTAAGCTGCATCGACCTTAATCAGCTATCAATTCATTAAGACATACATAGTTACATACCAAGGCTCTTTATGAGAATTGTGAGTGGAACTCTGATACTAAAAAGCAAAAAAGTAGGAAGCATAGTCTCTACATAATACAGCTAGTATAAATACAACACAAAGGGATGGCATCTTTGATTGTCCAAATCAAGCTGGTTTTCTGTTTTCAAGCTTACTGTAAACAAAACCTCCAGGTAAAAAGGCATTGCACTCAACAACAGTTTTCAAGAAAACAACATTAAAAAAAAAAAAATCCCCAAATATATAGAATGGAGGGGAAAAACATTTCAACATTATCATGGAGGGGAAAAACGTTATTTATTTGGAAAAAAAAAAAAAAAAAAAAAAAAAAAAAACCAAATATATAGAATAACCTTTGTGGGAGGAACGAATCTTTCCCCAGTCAAGTATTGTTCTCTTTGGAAATGACGTTGAGCCTTAGTCCTCAAAGATTTTCTCAATCCCACATCGGGAAGAGACGCCTCCCACTCATGCCTTATAAGCCTTTGGCCTAAGGATGAGTGTATCACAAAAAGGCATGAATGGGAGGCGTCTCTCCCCGATGTTAGATTGAGCAAATCCTTGAGGACTAAATCTCAACGTCATTTCCAAAGAGGAAAATACCTGATTGGGGAAAGATTCGTTCCTCCTACAACCTTCTTATACCACTTTCATGGAAAAAGTACGGTATGAAATTGGGCTTTTTGAAAAAGGTAAGTGTTTGGTAAAAATTGTTAAAAAATGCTTTTTGAAAAAGTTAAGTGTTTGGCTAATACTTATAAAAGTGACAATTTGAGTTATAAATTACCAAAAAGGACAAGATATATATAAAGAGAATTATTTGTTTTAATTACCTCTCTTAATACAAGTTATGGACACAATATTTTCACAAAAATTTTACAATAAAGTTTATATGACAAGTTGTTAATGGTAGGGGGAAAAAAAATTAATGTCACTAGTAGGTCTAGATGAGAACCAATAACAACTTACTATGTAAACTTTATTATGAAATTGTTATAAAAATATTCTATCAATAACACTATTTTTTTTCTAAAGAAAAATAGTACTAATTTAAAAAATTTAGAGATATAATAAAATGTCATAATATTTTTACAATACTCTTTGTTTTTAGTTGTGGTCAATCCTAGTCTAATATTTTATTAATTTATTTAATTTTATTTTGACATATGAAATAATTGATACCTCAACTATTGTAAAAATTTGTTGTGTTTTAACACAATTGTAATTTTTAGGAAAAAATGCAAAACTGACCCTCTAACTTTCACTATTTTTCATTTCAGTTCTCTAACTTTCAGTTTTGTCAATTCAATTCTCTAACTTTCAATTCTTGTCAATGCAGGATTCCATTAAACCTCAATTATGGGCTGCCGTTAATGTCACTGAAATGTCGCTTTCCTTTTTTCTTTTTCTTTTTTTCTTTTTTTTTTTTTTAATTTTATAATTAAAAAAAAAAAAAAAAAAAAAATGGAAAAAAAAAAAAAAAAAAAAAAAGAAAACATTTAGGGGAGATCGGAAAAAACCCACCTCGAGAAGGAGGTTCTCGAAGCCTGTGGTCGACGTTGACGACAATTTCGAGCTCAATTTCGAGGGCTTCAAGGACGATGACGAGTCCGATATTGATGAGAAAGATGAGGTCCTCGGTTTTGATTTTTTGCCTACTTATAAAACGATGAGGTACCCTTTCTCCATACAGAGGTCATGCATTTCTATTGCCTCTAGCTTTGACCACTTGGCACACCTCACAGTCTTGCACTAATCTCCATCACCAAATATTGAGCAATTGAAAAAAAAAAAAAATAAAAGTTGTGTCTGCCCTGTTTGTGTATTAAAGTAGTGGAAATTATTGTTGGTGGTTGTGAGTAATTGCTTGGGTGGCCTTGTGTGAGTTTGAGGGTTGTCTCTAATTTCTCTTCTGTGTTTTCTTGAAAGTGGGTGTGTGTTGGGAATTAATGATGAGCTATTTGGGTGTTGGTATAAGTCCTAGGAATGTCCTAGTGTCTCATAGCATAAATGTGAAGGTAGTTGATAGGAGAGTGAGGGTGGTAGAGTTGGTGTTAAGGTGTGTGATTTGTGGCCTTGGAGTTCTTGGACAATGTTGACGACAATTTCAGGGGCCCTTAAATGTTTCTTTTTTTTTTTTTTTTTTTTTTTTACAAATTCTTTTTTCTTTTAATTCCGAAATTAAAAAAGAAAAAAAAAGAAAACGGTGTCGTTTCAGTGACAGTAATGGCAGTCCATAACTAGGGTATAACAAAATCCTACATTGACAAAAATTGAAAGTTAGAGAACTAAATTGAGAAAACTGAAAGTTAGAAGACTAAAATGAAAAAAAGAAGAAGTGAAAGTTAGGGAGTCAATTTTACATTTTTGACTAATTTTTATTTAGTAAATTTCCTTACTTCATATCCACGTGTCCCACTTACTACCTTTTTTTTTTTTTTTTTTCTTCACTTTTTCCTCATCTACCCGTTTCTTCCCCCATTCCTATAAAATGTCTTTTCTTTTCCTCCACTCACTATCTTGTCTCTTCTTCAGGTCTACTTCCTCACCCAAAATACAGTTCTTCTTCTTTACCCAAAAGACAAGAAGAAGGAAATATATTACACACACACAAAAAAAAAAAAAAAAAATGAGAAGAAGCCGCGACTGCTGAAGAAGAATCACACAATAGAAGAAGAAGTTTGTAGCGGTAATGGGTTTATGGGTTTATGTTGGAATTGAAGAAGAAGCCTGTAGCAGTAGAAGAAGAATCACAGTACTTTTTAATTTTTTTTTATAGAGATCTTGGTAAAATTGGGATTTCAAAATAAAAATAAGGGTAGTTTAGGGATAATGCTAAAAATGACCAATGGTAACATTTCAAACTTATTTGCGTTTTCGGTAAAGCAACTCCAATGTCTGTTTTCAAAACATGATACTCTTTCGTATTTGGAAAAGCTGTTTTTTGATAACATGCGTTGGCAATAATCTACCAAACACACATTTTAGATTTTGGGCTTAGAAACACGCGTTTTAGGCTCTAAAAGTGTAAACAAACGCACACTTAAGCTGCTTGACCTTGATCAGCTATCAATTCATTAAGACAGACATACCAAGGCCCTGTATGAAAATTGTGAGTAGAATTCTGATACTGAAGCAAAAAAAAAAAAATGTAGAAAGCAAAGTCTCCCCATGATATAGTTACCACTTATCCTTAGGCCAAAGGCTTATAAGGCATAAGTAGGAGGTGTCTCTCCCTGATGTGGGATTGAGCAAAATCTTAAGGATTAAGACTCAACATCATTTCCAAAGAGGACAATTCCTTCTTGGGGTCAAAGATTCGTCCCTCCCACAATTACTATAAATAGAACACAAAGGAATGGATTGAAAAGATGCAAAAAAAAAAAAAAAAAAAAAAAAAAAAATTACAATCTAGCTAAATTACGTGGTATATGAAAGCTTCAACTCATTTTGTACAAACAAGGTTTAGTCTGTCTCCTAGCCATAATGAACAGTTTAAGAACCACCCAACAGTTTAAGAATAGCCCAAAAAATCTATCAACATATAGGAAAAGAAAAGAAGACACATGTAAGAGATATATGATTTTTGGAATTGAAAATCGCAATCCACATACTTGCTGCTTCTTAAAAAAAGCACTCCATATAATGACACCCATTTTATAAATGACTTTTCATAGTGGAGATAGAATATCAAAGGCAATACACAGTGCATGAGAATTAAATGCCATATTGAGCCTTTTGTATGCATAATGCCATAAACAGCAATTCATAAATCACATGCTTATGACTCCAAAGTAGGATAAAACGATATTATAGGGTTTACTAAAAGATGCAAATGATGCAACTGAGTTATTTATTAGAATTTGGAACCAAAAGCCATACGAAAACATTGAACAACTAACCTATGAAGAATGTTGGTGGCTGCTAAGAAGAATCAGTTGCAAGACCCGGGAGATGATTTACAACCAATGGGGGACACAACGCTCGATGGTTTGCCTCTTTCTGTTTGCGAGCCTTATACATCTCTTTTGTCTCAACTACAACCAATCTTTTCACCTTGAAATGGAACACAACACAACAACAATTTATTCCACAATGAACATAACCTACAAACCATATACAAAAAAAACATGACAAAAAAAAAATGATTTCATTGCCAAACTAACTAAAAAAACACACCTGCTGTAGCATTCCCCTAACAGTGGGCATGCTCCACCGCATGACAGTGCGATTGCATTTGCGGAGACACAATGCCTCTAAAGTGCGGCGGTGAAGCCTCCTAGTGCCTGGAATTCCCCTCACAAGGGTTATATACACATTGGGGCTCCATTCAATTCGGGCACATGCTTTGAAAGCTTTGAAAGCATTCGTTTCTATCCACTAACACCTATGTAGCACGGGTGCGTTTCGGGACTCGGGTGCGGGTGCGGGTGCGGGTGCGGGTGCGGGACTCGGCAATTTTTGAAAAAGGTGGGTGCGGGTGCGGCGGGACTCGGCGATTAAAAAATTATTAAAAATATTTTTATTTATATTTTTAATATATTGCTAAGCATACTTTTTTACATTATACAAATATATACCAAATTTAAGAGCAATAGACAATAGTAGATAATAACTAAAACATGATGTTCATAAATTAAACACAACCCACAAGATTGAAACTAAAACATTCATGATGTTCGGAAATTAGAATACAACTTGCAAATTTGAAACTAAAACAAAATAAAAGATCATCAACAAGACAATCAAATACTAGCATCATCATCAACATCAACATCAATAGCTTCACTTCGAACTTCACTTTCACTAGTAGTAACACTAGTGTTAGCATTTCCAATAACCATAGCCTCCAACTCTGGCTCATCAAGTGTAAGGGCTGCATTCTCAAGAATGCCAGCTCCTCCATGTATGTCACTCTCATTCCAAGAGTCTCCTGCAATATCCCACATCTTTGTTGATGTATTTACGTACTCCTCATTGCGCCTTGACAAGAGTCGAAGATTAGAATGCACATAGACCAAATCTTCAGCGCGTGCAGGAGCCATTTTGTTTCTTTTTAAGGAATGAATGAATTTGTATGTGCTCCAATTCCTCTCAGCACATGAGGATGAACAAGGTTGTCCAAGAAGTTTAAAGGCAAGGGATTGAAGAATTGGAAATGCGGAGCCATGGTATTGCCACCAAATCAAAGGTAGTAAGGCCCACCTATCTGTCAAGGCATCTGGTGAAGGAAACCTCCCTCCTGAGAATGAAGCAAACTCACACTTCACTGCCTTTAATTCACTCTCATCTTCAAAGTATCGATCCAAACACTTGCTCCTTTCCATAGAAATTTCATGATCCCGATGTGGCGAGATGCGTTTTGGATTCTCCGAAAGCCATTCAATGGAGTAATACCTAGTTAAAGAGTAAAAAACAAATATAGATGAAACGTATGTTTTACTAGAAGAGGAAACTAAGGAAAATAGAAAATAAATGTACTTACTTAGGATTTAAGGAATGAGCCAAGCAATGTAGTGGTGTACAATTTTTAGTCCATCGATCAATGAGTATATCATACACCACACTCCAAAATGAACTATACTCACCATCTTCCAAGCCTTCGTGCCGATATATTGCTGTCTTCACCTTCTCTATCATTGAATCCCACATCTTATACACAAGATGAAGACAAGGCTTATCTGTGTCGGCTACTCGTAGCATATCATAAATAGGTGCTGTGAATTCAAGGATATAGTCAACTTTATCCCACCAAAGATCACTTAGAATCATATCTTTCACCTTTACAGCTTTTCCAACATCATCCTCCCTATAAGAAGCCCATTGCTCACTAATAGCCATGGCTTGAAGGCATCTTTTTATCAACTTCAACCTTTTCAGCATTATAACAATTGAAGCAAATCTAGTATCAGCAACTTGGAGCAATTTTAATGGACTAAATTCATTAAACATTGCCAACCTCATTGAATGGTTCATAATAAAAACACGTATGAAAGATGCATCATCAGCAATACGTGTAATCCAACTACATTCCTCATATGTAACTTCATTCTTTTCAGTGTTTTTTGCTGCACAAATATTCTTCAAAGCTAGATTGAGAGTGTGGACAACACAGGGTGTCCAAAATATTTTAGGATACTCACCTTCAATAAGAGCTCCAGCAGATTTCATCACATTAGCATTATCAGTGATGACTTGGACAACTTTTTCATGTCCAATCTCTTTTATAGCATCCCTCAACACCCCAGCAATATAATGCTTGTCTTTGAACTCACCCGACCCATCAATTGCCTTTACAAACACCGGACCCCCATCTGATACAGCCATAATATTAATAAGAGGCCTTCTTTGTGGATCTGACCATCCATCAGAAACTATGCTTACACCATTTTCAAGCCAAGAATCCTTAATTGGCTTCAAGAGTCTTTCAACATGAGCTCTTTCCTTTTGCAAAAGTGTTGTTCTCAAGGCATTGTATCCAGGAGGAACATAACCTGGGATGTTATGAGTAGCAGCATATGCATAGGAATTACGATAATGTGGGTTCCTTGCAAAGTTAAATGGAAGCCCACCAGTGTAAAACATCCTAGCAATTCTACTATCCAATTCATATCTAGTAGTATTCTGGAATGCTTTCTCAATAGGAGAAATCCCAGCCACCTTCCTCCTCTTACCATCAATCGGATTTGTACTATCACTCCCTTCCTGTCTCCGAAATGGGGAAAGAGGTATAGGCCCACGGCCTGGGATAGGTGGGGGTAAGGGAATTCGACTTCTCTGTTCACTCTCTAACTTATCCTTCTCAACTTGATCATGCATTCGCTGCATTTCCAACCTATGGCTCGGTGTCACATTAGGACATGCTTTAATACCTTTATTAGTAATTTTTAACAAATGAGCCTTAACCCTAGAATAGGATCCCAAATAAACCACACCACAATAATTGCACTTAAAGTATGTGTTTCCCCCTTTTTTAACGGTAGCACCCGGTGGTTTTTCTACTTTAGTCACATACTGCCAAAGAGGACATTCAGCATTTGGCATCTCTTGAGATGAAGTTTCTGAGCTAGTAACTTCATCCATTGAAAATTCAATAGATTCAATTTAACCTACAAATAATAACTATTAAGTATTAAGTATTAATTAAATAAATTATACATAAATCAAACCCAAATTCATTCACAAAACAGATTCACCATTCACAAAACAGATTCACAAAACATATTCACAAAACAAATTCACAATGAGTAATAAGTACTAACTTAACTAAGATAAAATCAGTCTCACAAATCAGTCTAAGATTGAAAACTAAGAGTCTAAGATTCACAAATCAGTCTCACAAATTCACAAATCAGTCTCATTGAAATCAAAGATCAAACTAAGATTAAAAGGTACCTGAGTTAAGAATGCGTGAGAGAGAGTTGAAGAAAGAATGAGCTGAAGAACAAAGTCACAGCAACCAGCCAAGCAGCAGAGACAGAGGAGAGTCGCAGAGATCAGAGCAAGAGAGAGTGAGACGGAATGAGAGAGAGGTAGTGATGAGAGAAGTTAGAGAAGTGAGAACTAACGAAAAAGAAAAAGAGGCAGAGAGGCAGAGAGTGAAAACCGAGTGAGTAGGGTTTAGTATTACGGTGCGTTCTGTGTGTTTTTTTTTTTTTTTAAATTTCGGCCGTTTCGGCCGAATCGGCCTGAATCGGCCGTTTCGGCCGATATCTGCCGATACGGCCCGAGTCGGCCCGATTCGGCCCGAATCGGCCCGAGTCGGAGCCGCATCGGCGCGAATCGGCGCGAGTCGGCTCAGATCTCGAGCCTGCCACGTGGCAGGACTCGGTCGGACGCGCGGGCAACGGCGTCCCTCGCGCGTCGCCGCGTCCGGCCGCGTCCGACGCGGGTGCGGCACCTCCGGTGCCGCGTCCGTGCTTCATAGACTAACACTGCCTAGTTGTAGCAACAACAAACACATTAACTAACTAACCTTTCTTCTTAACAGAAAAGAAAACATAAAAATGGAAATAATTGCTTCAAGAAGTGCATAAAACTTTTGGTACCAATATTTGATCAAACAGTAAGAGAAATTCTTGAGGGATTAATGAAACCAAAGAAATATGAAACAGCTAAGTATACCTATAAGGCAATGCAATTAAGCTGTAAACTAGTAGCCGGAGCTTTCAATTTCTAAGTCTCTAAGAAATTCCAACGCAGAAGTGGGTAAATGAAATCGCAGAAAAGAAAATTCTTCAATGAATGGGCCAATTTTGCATTGGCTTTTTTTTTTTTTTTTTTTTTTTTTTTTTTTTTTTGTGTGTGTGTGTGTGTGTGTGTAAACTAAATAGAAACATGAAAAATGAACATTTCAATAAATAGAAAGAAAGAAAGAAAAACTAAACGAGTGATGCTGGATTTTTCAGCACACACACCTTTAGGAGTTCTAGGAGCTGATGATATACAAAGCAAATATTGGCAAGAAGGTTAAACGACGTCGTCTCTTGGTTCAGATATGGCCAGAGGGTTTTCCTTTTTCTTTTTTTCTTTTTTTAATATAAATATATATATATATATATATATATATATTTTTTTTTTAATCATGTCGTTTTTAAATTATTGATAATGTGGATTAAACTATGAAATATAAATCCATCATGTGTTTAAATGGATAACACTGCCAAAATGGTTTAATTTGTTATAAAACTAATGAGTTAATATATATATATATATATATATATATATACGAATCATTGGTACTTGAAAGCAAAGTAGTCTAGCAGTCAGGAATCCTAATATATATATAAAACCTTACAATGATAATGCGAATGTGACATAGATATTGCAGTGATATAGTATGATGTTGCAAATGGATAGTAGTGATGATGACAAGGAATGGTAATCTAATACTATATATATAAGAGTAGAAATCTTTTCTTGCAATTAATGAGGTGCTGCCACGTAGGAAAAAGGGAAAAAAGACTCATCTAAAAGTCTGCCACCTTCACAATTAAAAAGCAATAAGTTATATTCTTTCACAATCTTAACCCTGTTTAATGGCTTGTTAATGATAATGGCAAACAAATCGTCGTGTTGATGCTAATGATAATAACAATGGGTTGTAATGGTGGCAATGGAACCATCGACAACAATATGACATTATTGAAAGTGTTTTTAGTGGCAAAGATGCAACAATGATAGTGGTAATATTGTAAAAAGTAACATAGTAGCAATGATGACGACAATGATACTTGTAATAATGTGAAAAGTAAAATAACTTCTTTAATGAATTGACACTTAGAAATTAAGCATTGGATTTTTATTTATTCATTATTTTGCATTATATGAATAGAAACGAATAAACAACCGACTATGCTGGATTTTCCAGCGTACATGCCCACGCATGGGGGGAAGTAGGAGTTCCGGGGAGCTCAGCTTATACAAGAGCAAATATGAGAGGCCTTGGGCAGGAAGGTTAAACAACGTCATCATTTTTTGGTTCAAGATTATGGGCCTAGGTGGGCTCAAAGAGTTTCATTTTAAAGCCCAATTTTGTTGTCAAAACTCAAAAGTGAAAGAAAAAAGTCTGCGATCTTTTTTTCTTTTTCCTTTTTTTAACAAAAAAACATTAATGCTTTGAACATAACCTTTTCCGAAATAAATTTTATAATTGTTGATGTCTTTAAATGTGAGTGGTGAACCTCCAGACACAATAGACATTTAAAATTGAAGGGTCAAATCATTAATATCAATCCAGGGAGATACTTCAAGTGATTTAAATCATAATTTGATCTTTAGTCCTATTCAAAGTGCAAATAGTATGGTATGTCTTGAGTTCCAACCATTGGGATCACATTGGCGGTCCCCAAGGTTCGAAGTCAAGGCTTACTCAATGCAGGACCTTAAGCACTGGACCATGGACCATGAATTTGAGTGGTTGATGGACCATGAATTTGAGCTGTGGAACAAAAAAATCCATGATTGTACCCAAAAAAAATTCCCCTTTGGAAAGGGATGATTCATAAGCATCCCAAAATAATAATAGTTGATGATTACTTCTAAACAACAACCATATACAATTCACCTCAAAATGAGTATATTCAATTTCAATGATCGTAACAAAAGGCGGGTTTCGATTAACTCAACTATAAAATTTATATGATAAAGTTTATTATTGTAAGAAGAAATATTTAAAATCTATCTAAATAAGAGGGGAAATTTTAATGGATTTAACTCATAATATCATGAAAATTATGAAATATTAAAAAAAAAATGATATTAAACACTTACTGCCTTATTTTCAAACTCTACACAATTATCTTATTTTTATACAGGATGACGAGTAATTATTAAGTATTCCTAAAGTACAATAACATGATACTTCGTTCTCTTATATTCATAATGAATTCCACTAATTAAACTTATTTTAAGATTCACCATGAATATAATAGAACGGATGAATGTAATAGGACGGAGTGTCATACTCCATGATTATCTAATAACTTTCCCTTCAAATCAGACATATATGTAGCCAGTAGCTAGCCGATCAGCTAGGCCTTGTTGGAAAATGCTTTGTCACACAGAGTAACCTCTTCCGTACCATCATATACCTTTTCAGCAACTTGACTAGCCACTCCTTGCTGGGCCTTCCTCAGCTTCTCCTCAGCCATTTTTTTGAATTGTCTAGCGGTTGAAGGTGCCCTCTCTTCTATTATTTCACGGGGATCGTTGTGCTTGCTTGCTTGGGCATAACTCTGAAAACGTTAATTAGACCAAAACACAATGAGCAACAACACTTTCTAACACCTTTAAGTTTGATTAATGATTTTTAGAAATCACATTAAGAGAGCATGGAAAATTCACCAACAGGTTTTTTTTTTTTTTTTTTTGAGATTACTTGGATGATGATCTTTACTTAAGAACTTGGGATCCATCAGATTCTGGCAGTCTTGACTAATAGACTTGAATGATCCAGAATGGCAAGTCATGGAAGTAGTGGACAGACATATATAGAACAACAAATAAAAATACTAGACACTGCCTCTTCTTGAATTCAAATTCTACCCCATCTTGCTTCATACATTTTAGCCAAAGCACAAAATGCATAGGAAATCAATTGCTACCCTAATAAGCATAAGAAGTACTCCTTCATCAAAGGCCAAAAATTGACCAAAGACAAGCCAAGAAGTAAGTGATAATAGTAGTTACCTTGATGGGCTGGTAGACACATGCTCTCAAGTGCTTGGCCAGGAATGGCCTCAAGGAAGTGTTGAAGGGGAAGAGATGGCCACTCATATTGGTTACCAAGCTAGATGTGCAGTACAGACTCAGAGAATAACAAAGTTGGTTCTATAATTAGTTAATTACAGTTGATGAAGAGTGAAGAAAGTGAATATTAGTGCAGAGATGATGCAGTACACGTGTTTTCATGAGCTAGGATTTCACTAGAAACGTGGTGGTGTCGCATAGATTTGCCATTTCAAAATTGGCATGCAATTGTTGCTAGGTTACATGTCTTTTTTATATGAGAAAAATGAGTAGAATGTGAGGATGCTCTTTTCCTTTGGGGCCCCTCAATAGACACTTTCTATTCTTCGCGTCTCTTCGGAAATTCCAAGAGCTATACAAACTGCAATAAGATACACAAAAAGAAGAAATACAGACTAGCTTGTCGACACATTTGAGAAAAACAAATATCCTTTGGGAAAGTAAACGGACAGTTTCAACTTTCAAGTATAGCCAACAAAGTTAATACACCACTAAAAACAGTTTTGGTCATATAAAATAGAATGGCGTATGAAAATAGGATGATAAAGACAAATGCTTTCTGGTAGCCCTATTTAAAAACAGTTTTGGTCATATAAAATACAAAAATTGGTGAGTTTTCACTATCCATTTTCCATTGAAAACGAATATAATATTTTTTATATTTTTCTGTACTAGGTAATATAGAAAAAAAAAAAAAAAAAAAAAAAAAAAAAAAAAAAAAAAAGAGTCAAATGAAAAATTACCTTTTTATCATAAAAAAATTCTATTAAAAATATGATTTACTTTTTAGAAAATGGCTTTTACTTAAAAAAAAAAAAAAAAATTGAAAAACAATTGTATCCCGTTCAAAACAAAATAATTTGGCAAATTATTTTTACAAAACAATTTTGTGAAATTTATTCCCACAATTTTAGGTAAATTGCAAAGTATATTCCTAAAGTTTGAGATTGCACCTTAAAGTTTACCTCCATTAGTAAAAGCGACTCCTCCGTGAGAAGTCTAAATCTTCTATCTCATGTATTGTGCCTAACTCCATACTCCACCAATAATATTTAGACAACTGGCCTCTTTCTTTTGGTGAGATAACGCCTCTTTTTTATCTAAGATAACGCCTTTAATTAAGGTTAGGGAAATAGAAAATCAATTGAGGTAAATCTCATGTGATTAACTTTTTGATTTTTTTTCCGTCGCTCTTTGTTTTTTGTTCTGGTTTTGCTTCTTCTATCTGTGGTCTAATCGTATTCCTTCCTTATTACATATATCCGACCAATTTATGGGCTTAAACTCCACCATTTATTTAGACAAATCCAACCTTATCTCAATTGAAGCACAAAACCAAAACATATTATTAGTCCAAGCATTATCAATAGATAGCCATCAACTAAGTCATACTTATCTGATAGAGTTTGATAAAATAATGAAATATGAAATTTAAATAAAATGTTATCCGTATATTCAAATCAAATTGTAATCTCTACAATAATATATATACAAGAGAGCAAGCTTCCCTTCTCTAAACTCATTCAAGAATTTCAACAAACATGTAAAATACAAAATCTAGCAACCCCAAATATTTACTGAATACAACATTTACAAGAAAGAGAAACTTTTTTTCTTTTCACGTGTTTCCTAATGGAACAAAAATCAAGCACCATTATTAGCATAAACAAGTTACTCTGTTTCTCTCCACACTCTACTCCCACATCAAACCCTAAAAATGTTAGATAACGAAAAAACCCATAAAAGCATAATTGGTTTTTGAAAGTACATGCAAAAGATTCAAAGAGGGGGAGAGTTGGTGATTGGTAGTTCGGAGTGAGAGGCGGATGTATCTGTATCTAGTTAGTAATAAGGATGAAGATGAACACTTCAGATTGAGACCACAAAGAGAAGAAACAATACCAAAAACAAGAGCGGCAAAAGAGACAAAAATCAAATAATGAAGATATAGAATTGAGAGAACTCCCAGAAGAAAGCAATGTTATCCCACTAACAAGTTAAATGCATTATCTCAAATAAAAAAAATGCGTTACTCAAATAAAAAAGAGGTGTTATCTCACTAAAAAAAAGAGGTCAATTATCCAAATATTATTAGTGAAATATGAAGTGAAGAACAACACATAAGACACAAGATTTGGACACCTCTACGAGTCACCTACAACGCAAATAAGTGAATTGTGATTCACTTGTGTCTGACGTGTATTTTTTTATTTATTAAGAATTTCATCGTACCATATAAATAAATAAAGAAACAAAAACAAAAGCAATTTAACAAATGTGACCCTCTGTTCAGTCAAACCTTGACGTGGCCACTCAATGGTCCACCTTTGCATCATTGTACAAAAGAGTCAAAACCCTCCAAAACTCTCTCTCTCTCTCTCTCTATCTGTCTCTCTCAAGTTAGGGTTTTTACGGTTCTTCTTCCCGTAAAACCCACGCACACTTCCACTCCAGCTTTCCACCGAAAACCCGAACCCGAAAATGGAACCCAACGGCCATGACGAAGCCTCTCGGATCCTCCACGAGCTCCAATCCCTCAAAGCCACAAAATCCGACATAGACCGCCGAATCTCCGCCCTCGAATCCCAGCTCCGCCACCTCAATCTCCAAAACGGCACCGTCGTCAAAACCTCCGCCCTCCCGAATCCAATCACAGCCGCCCATCACGATCTCACCCCGGAGATGATCCACCGGTACAGCCGCCACCTCTTGCTCCCGTCGTTCGGAGTCAAAGCCCAGTCAAACCTCATCAACTCCTCCATCCTCGTCGTCGGAGCCGGCGGATTAGGCTCCCCGGCCCTTCTCTACCTCGCCGCTTGCGGCGCTGGCCGATTAGGCATTGTGGACCACGACGTCGTCGAGCTCAACAATATGCACAGGCAGGTCATTCACACCGAGGCCTTCATTGGTCAGCCCAAAGTGAAATCCGCCGCTACGACTTGTCGTTCTATCAACTCCTCCGTTCAAATCGTCGAGCACCACGAAGCTTTGTGCACTTCCAATGCCTTAGAAATCTTCAACCAGTATCCTCTATATTATTTCTTTGCTCAAATTCAAAGTGTTTCATTTAATTATATTGTTGAAATGTTAGTATGTGATTTCCGTGACTGGTAACATTTGGAAAGATATGATGTGATAGTGGATGCGACAGACAATGCTCCTAGCCGTTACATGATCAGTGATTGCTGTGTTCTGTTAGGAAAGGTAAATTAAGCTTGATGTAATATTGTTATTGGATAAAATTTACATAAATGCATTGAATTTTATTGTTCTTGGAAAAGATAATAGTGGAGTGGGTTGTACTTCATTGGTCAATGCAGTCGTGTTTGATTTTAATTGGGAACTTAAATGTACTAAGGAATCATAACTAAGCTTTCCTATAAGGATAAATTGCCTAGCCCGTTAGGGTTGGATTACCTGGTAACTGGCTCTGGTGGGTGGGGTCAGTTGCCTGTAGGAGTTTGATTAACAGTGAGGATTCTTGTACAGTACAACTAATCTGAGTGAAGTTTTTCTACGTCATCAAAGCCAGTTTGGAGGAAAATTCCTCCAATCCGCTACATGGCGATTCATAATGCCAATAAGGCAATAACCAGCAGCCTTTATTTTTAGTCACATGACCTATTTAATGGGTCATGTCTACTTGTTTAAATATTTGATGAGACACGTGATTTAGTTCATATGGATGATTTTATGAATCACTACATAATGGTTTAAGGGAGATTCCTCAAAACCAGTTTGGAAGAAAACTTTGTCTTATAGGGACTGATTTTGTGGGGTTTTTTTTTTTTCTTTGCATTCAAGTACTAATTGCATCCATGTTTATGAATGCAGCCTCTTGTATCTGGTGCTGCTCTGGGATTGGAAGGGCAGGTATGCATTGCTGGTTATCTTTTCTACTGTAAATATAAGTTTCAGCATGAATTATATTGTCAAAATTCCAAGGATAACTACATGATCAAACTCATTGTATAGCTCACAGTTTACAATTATAATGGCGGTCCATGCTATCGATGCCTATTTCCAACTCCACCTCCAACAGCAGCATGTCAAAGATGTGCTGATAGTGGTGTCTTAGGAGTAGGTAAGCTAATGAACTACTGTAGTCTACCAAGTGAATTTCTTATTACCAGTCTACAATTCTGTCTACAATGTCATCAAAATTTGAGTTTGTAGGTGGAACTCTATTTCTTTGTTATGCCCTGTCCTAAATGTAGAAAAAATTAAAGTGTAAAACTTTATTGGATGCTTGTAAGGATTGAAACTCAAATTATTAGCTTGATACATCCACATGGGGGTACTGCTATAAAACCAGGATAAAAATGGGGAAAGAATTAAAAATAAGAATAATGAGCAAGTTTTTAAGATGAGGAAACTGTTGTAACACTAGGAGCCTCCTTGCTATTCATTTGACACTTAATTGATTCTAATTCTGTATTTATTTTTATTAATTTCCAAATAGTAGAACTGCACTCTGTTTCTTACATTCTGTTTATTAATTTTCAGTACCTGGTATCATTGGCTGTCTCCAAGCACTTGAGGCTATCAAAATTGCAAGTGTGGTTGGTGAACCACTCTCAGGACGGATGCTTCTATTTGATGCATTAGCAGCAAGAATACGTATTGTATGTATCATGTTCTCCTTTAATAGTTCCTTCCGGTGGTTTACATTTTTTTCCTGTGAGCTCAGATTGAAGTCTTAACTCTTGTCTTAGAAAATGAAGTGTTGTTAGGTGAGACAAGACCTTTTGAAGGATCATAGAAGATAGGCAACCATTTGAGCAATTCTTAATATGGAGATGGCTGGACCAAATGT
The DNA here is from genome assembly GCF_932294415.1 of Quercus robur. Taxonomy (NCBI): domain Eukaryota; kingdom Viridiplantae; phylum Streptophyta; class Magnoliopsida; order Fagales; family Fagaceae; genus Quercus; species Quercus robur. The sequence goes on from NC_065541.1 coordinate 9,836,410, forward strand.
TATATTATCAAAAGATAAAAAGTATTTGTTTAATAAGTGACTAACTTGTAAAAAAACATTAAAAATTTGTAGACCTAGCTGGACTTGCATTAAACACGTCTCAAAGGTTGGGGGCCTGTTTCAGTAGTGACTTCATTCAACAGATGTCAAGATCAACTAGTAGTTCTGTTTGCTCTGCTGCTTATACCTCTAACCCCATTTCCTGCCCTCACCAGCCCCATAATATTTCTCTCTCGTTACATTAGAGTTTACCATCATTTTGATCTTTTGTAGTTAGAACACCTTACCTAGAGCCTCTAGGCTAGAGGACATTGATAAGAAGTGGGTTTTCACCTCCTGTTTTGAGCTTTTGCAAGGCATCTTAATGTGATATACTCTTATCGTCTCAACTATTTATATTAGCGGCTTGTAGTGGTCGGCATTTATAACTGGCACTTTTAGAGTATCATCTTGATAACATCATCAGGTGTTTCTTGATAACATTTACGTTATTAAGAAGACATTTATTTTAGAGCAGTTATTATTAGAATCAGATTTTCTTTGGTATGATGGGAGTTGGTCTAGGTTAGGCCCTTAACCATTTTTTTCATATATAATATAAGTAATAGAAATTTTATTGAAGATGAAAAATACTCTATGCTCTTGATGATGCAAAGTATCTCAAAAATTTACAAGATCAAATATAAGATCTAAAAGAGTGTTGGATTTCAAAAATGGAAGTACAATGTGTAAAACTCCATGCCTGACTTATCAAAAAAAAAAAAAAAACTCCATGTCTGAGACCAGTCAAACAAAGTACGGATCAGCGAGGGATTTAAATTGATCAAAATGTCTCAGAACATCCTCAAATGCATGACTATTTCGTTCCTTCCTTTAACCCTTTTAAGTGGGCTGAGTTTGCTCTCATCATGATGTAATTAGTTTATTGCTTTATTGTGTATATTCATATTAATAGATATTGGACATTTTGTGTTTATATTTTGAGATTTGGCATTTATATATACATATTCATTTCTGACCTACGTTGCAGGTAAAGATTAGAGGAAAGTCACCACAGTGTGAAGCTTGTGGAGAAAATGCAACATTCACCCAGCAGCAATTTCGAGAGTTTGATTATGAGAAGTTTACTCAGTCTCCACTGACTCCAGTAATTACACTTTCTGTCTCTTCTGTTTTCCATTGATAATTGTAATTGGATGAGTAGGTTGCTTAAACTGTTAGTGTATATGTTTTGGCTTGTTTGCAATTTGATTTCTCTCTCATTTGACTAAGAAACATGATATTTGAAACTTGCTGCAGTCACCCTTGAAGTTAAAGCTGCTTCAATCAGATTCCAGAATAAGCAGTAAAGAGTATCATGAAAGGGTTGCTAATGGGGAAGCACATGTATTGGTTGATGTCCGACCAGCTCACCACTTTAAGATTGTTTCTCTTCCCAAGTCCTTGAACATCCCACTCCCGAGTTTGGAGGCTAGATTGCCCGAAATTTCTTCAGCTTTGAAGGAAGAAGAAGAGCGAAATGGAAGTTCAAGTGCCAAACTATATGTAATTTGTAGGAGGGGGAATGATTCTCAGAGGGCTGTTCAGAATCTGCACAAGTTGGGTTTCACCTCAGCCAGGGATATTGTTGGGGGTCTGGAGTCCTGGGCCCATGATGTGGATTCCAACTTCCCTACCTATTAGCGGGCATGTTCATGGTGGGCTGTCTTTAATGTGAACTTTTCTTTCTGGTTGTAGTTGTTTCTACATATATCTTTTTCTATTCTTTTTTGGTCCAAATTTCTATATATTTGTTACTGACTTATTGTCAATGTCCCATAAACGAGCAAAAATGAAAATTACACTGGCAGTAGCTGTATTATTAACTAAATTAGTCTTTGTCGCTAATGTTAGAAATCCTACACTATTGCACTCTCTCTCTCTCTCTCTCTCTCAATGTGTCTGCATGTAGCATGGAAATGGATTAACTATTTTTCGATGTTTTGGTGTGTACCAGAATTCATAATAGACAGCCACTCTGAACCAATGTTGCAGTCCTGAGCCCAGAATTTTTTTTTCTTGCAAAGCTTGGAATAACCTTTTGTTTGATCCATGTTTATGTGAGCAAAGTTACTAGCCAACAGCTACTGATAAGATTACATCCAGAAAGGGGATAGGTTAGACTTTAGCTATGAACAACTTGTGCCCAAAGTTGTCCGTTTAGTCTGATGGAAAATGCTTAGAATTATTATCAATTTTGCAGCTGCCTCGATCATTTTTGGGAATGAGAAGTCGCAGGAATGTTACAGAAAATTTTCATATCGCATCTTCCTTGTTATGAAATAGATAAATTTTGAACCATGTTCTTCATTTTGTCAGTCTAGGCAAGTGGTAACTTAGTCAACTTGCCTGGCTGTTCACTTTTAACGTGGCCTTTGCAATTTAGGCAAGTGGTAATTTTGTTTTACACGTCCTAAAAAACAACTGAAATCGTAATTTAAGTCACAATTTCAGTTGCTTCTGGAAAAGTGTGTAAAACAATTTGTGTAACAAGTTTAACCCGTCTGTTTAAATAAATTTTTTTTCCACAATTAAAATGAAACAACTTATGGGTTTTTCTTCTTCTTTTATATATATATATATATATATATATATATATATGCAGGATAAGCAGAGGAAAATAAAAGGAAAAAAAGGGAGAGAGAGGGGGGGGGGGGGGGGGGCTGTTGGGGGTGGCTAGGAATTCAACTATTTTCACATCATATTAAAGTAGCAAAGTATGTTTGGCGTAAAATTACTCACATAGAAATCACTAGTGGAATTACTTTTATTATTACACCAATCATAACAAGTCACATTAATAGTTGTGAAAAAAATATATTCTAGATTTATTATAGAAAGAAATACAAACTAGGGTCAGCAAGTAGCAACTTACTTAGTGTGCGTTTGTTTGCATTTTTAGGAGCTGAAAAAGCCCATATTATAAAAAGTTGAAGTTTAATTGCATTTTGCTCAGCCCAAAATGCAACTTTTTTATAAAAGTTGCGTTTTGGGCCTAGGCAAAAAACGCGGTCTAAACGCGCAAAATTTATGGACCTCAGGAGGTCCATAAATCAAAACGTGCATTCCGCGTTTGAACTGTTACCGTTGGCTGATGATGAATTACGAAAATACCCATAAAATTCATCAGTTCTCTCAACGCCTGAAGCCTCACGACCCTCATCTCATCTCTTTGCTCTCCCTTTGCACGAAGCTCAGTTCTCACGCCTGAAGCTCATTCCTCTCATCGTGCTGCTACAAACACAGCACCACCCTCACCGGTCTACCACCACAATCAACAAAACCCATTTCAACATTTGATATTCCAAACACAGAATCAACAAAACCAAACCAAAAATAACTCAAAATCAACACAAAAATAATTTATTAAAATCAACTCAAACCCCATTGGAAAACCCATTCCAAACCCAACTCAAAATCAACCCAAAATCCATAGAAAAAAAAAAACCCAAAATCCCAAAATCCACCCAAAATCCTTATGTTTCAATCATCTTCATCATCATCATCATCATCATCTTCTTCTTCTTCTTCTTCTTCTCTGGAATGTGAAAAAAAAAAAGAATAAAGAAGGAAAGAAGAAATAAGGAAATAAAGAAAAAAGACGAAAAAAGAGATGCAGAGACTTCTTCATCTTCTTCATCATCATCATTAGCTTTCAAATTGTCAAAAAAAAAAAAAAAAAAAAAAAAAAAAAAAAAAAAAAAAAGAGATGCAGAGACCTTTAGGGATGAGAGAGGGGTTTGAAGTGTGTGGAACATACTGGAGTGGAGTGTGAAGTGGAAGGGAAAAATAAGGAAATAAAGAAAAAAAAAGTAAGGGCACGTGTGTGGAGGAAGTGGCAAGGAAAAAGAGGAAAAAAGAAAATAAAGAAAAAAAAAATTAAGGGTATGTGTGTGGAGGAGAAAAAAAAAAGGGAAAAAAAGAAGAAGAAAATATGGATAAAAAAATAAAATAAAATAAGGGAAACATAAAATAAAGAATAAGAAATTAAAATTGAGAAATACTGTTACAATATTTTCACAATACTTTCACAATAAATATTAAGTGGTAGGTTATTATTAGTTAATATTGGTGAGAAAAAAAATAATTTGTTTAGAAATTGAAAAAAATAATTATAATAGTATGTTCAAATTAAAATCAGTATAAATTATCACAATACTTTCACAATAAATCTTAAGTGGTAGGTTATTATTAGCTAATATTGGTGAGAAAAAAATAATTTCACAATATTGATTTAAGTATGAAATAAACTTCCTTATATATACATTGTCATTTTTGGTAATTTACCTTTCAAACTGCCACTTTTATAAGTGCTAGCCAAACACTCAATTTTTTCAAAAAGTATTTTTTAACCGCTTTTACCAAACACTCAGCTTTTTGAAAAAACACTTTTTCATTATGCACTTTTTGAAAACTCCACTTTTTCATTGTGTATTTTTTCAAAAAGCTGAACCAAACTCACCCTAACTCACTAAATCCAACTCACCACGAATAACCTTACACATTCTTTAAATCATTAAATCCAACCCACCATTAATTTATCCTTCTTCCAATTCCCATCTCTTCATTTTCCCCTTCAAAACTGTTTCACTCTTTTGAAATTCAAACCCTTCAATTGTTACTCCTGTGATTAACTATGTTATTTTTAGCACTATATATTTACATTTACTCTTTCTACCTCCGCAAAAGTTGCCAAAGTGGCATCAAATTTGGAAAGTCCCTTTAAAGTTTGTTCTTTCCCTTCTTATTTTTTCTTTTCCCCCAACTTTAGTTTTTCCATTGGGTTTCTAAATTTTGTGGATGATATGCTTTTTTGTGGGTTGCCAACAATGTGATCACTTTGGGGCTATAGGTGGCTAGGATTGGTTGGTTGGTTATGAGAAGGGTTTTCAAGAATTAGAAATCTCTACAACAAATTCTTACTTCATATTCATGTTGTACAATTTTTATTTTATATTTGTGTTTTACCCATTCAATTTGTTTGTCTTTGACATTTTAGTTTTCTTACATTTGATATACTAGAAGGTTGCTTGCGTGTTGCATGGATAATGCTGTAAGCTTTTATGTAAAATGGTTTTGAAAATTTTTGTACATATATTATAGTTGAAAAAAATTGTTAACTAATTTTTAACAATAATTGTTAATTTATGTTTAACAAATATTGTCAAATTATTCAAATTCGTCAAACATAATTTCACCCATAGGCCTTTTGGCGTATGGATTTTATTGATGTGAGTTGTACCTATTCAAGATAATGTATCTCTTAATTACAATCCCTTGTTTCAAGGGAAGACCCTTTGATTCCAACCATGTCATCTTTGTAAAGTTTATTTATTTTTATGTTCAAGGGGACATATGTTTTTATTTATTTGTGGCTGCACCTAATGATTTATTTAGGTTGCCTACGTACCCTTGGCAGGGATCAAGCCACTTCGTAGTTTTTAATTTTGAGATTTTAGATTCAAAATCCTCAAATTGATTTTGCCCAATTTAAATGATGGACATTTAAGTCAAACACTTTGTATTTAATTAAGCATCGACTTAATTTTATTTTTGGGTGAGATAATTGGTTTTAATCTCAAGGATAAGTCAAAGACCATGTTTTCATGGAAATTGAATCAAGGATTCTCTTTTTGAGAAGTTAAAAGTTCCAAGTAATTTTCGCTTTCTTTCATAATATTTTGATTGAAGTTTCTAAAAACTCTTTTGAAGCAATTATTATTATTATTTTTTTTATGAACACTGGGAATTATAAAATTTCCTTAAATCAATTTTTATGGTCATTTTATTTTAGGAATTATTAACTCTCATCTTGTTTAAAGAATTAATAATCCCAAAGAATTAGTCACAATTAATTTGGTAGAGTTAATGCCTCCATTAATTTGATAGTGGAGATAAGAACTCCATTAAAATGGTAGAGCCAAGGACTCCAATTATGGGGTAAAGTCAAGGACTCCAATTATAAGATAGTGAAAGAATTTTTATTTGGTAATGTTCAAATAGGATTTAAGAGTCAGGGACTCTTGTATAAAGCTTCACGCATAGAGTTAGGAACTCTTCATGAAACCCAACCCTATTTATTTTACCAAACAAAAATTATTTGAAGAAGGGTGAGAGAAAGATTTTGGTAGTGAGAGAATTTTTATTTGGTAATGTTCAAATAGGATTTAAGAGTAAGGACTCTTATATAAAACTTAATGCATGGAGTTAGGAACTCCCCATGAAACCCATTCCTATTTGTTTTACCAAACAAAAATTATTTGATTTGAGAACGAGGGAGAGAGAGATATAGAGAAGAAAGGGATTGATGAAATCCCATATACAAACTTATGCTGCGTAATCCTCCTCTGCTTGGTGTTGCTCTCTCTGCCTCTCTTTTTTTTCTCTTCTTTTTATCTTTTTCTGTGTGTGTAATTGCTCTCTTTTTGTATTTCCACCTCTCCTTTTTTTTTTCTTGTGCGTGCCTTCCTCTATTTATAGGGAGATTCCAAAGAAACTGTTCCTTATTCTTCTCTCAACTGATCAGATCATGAAGCAGTTTTCGTCAGTTTTTCCTCCACAAATCCTAATTTCATGTTGAGCCGTGATCCACTTTTCAGCTTTTTTTTCTCTTTTCTCTGTTCCGTTGCTTTTTAAACTTCTTTTTAGTTTGTGATAGCCATTTTCACCAAACCGTGTTCCTCACTTTCTGGTGGTGAGACTACTTTATTCACTTTTTCAGCTTTTCACTTTTTTTATTATTATATTTGCTTCGGCCATCCTTCACTCTTTATCTCTTTTTTGTTTTATTTATTTTTTATTTAGGGACAATGGCAGACTTACTTTTCGTTAATGCTATGCCCATCTTCCCTTATTTTTCTCACTCTAGTCCTTTTTTAATAAGAAAGGACTAGCAGACTAGTAGCTCTTCACCTCACGTGGACTCCTTTTATATATATATATATATATATATATATATATATATATATTTAGTTATATCCCCTTTTTGTAGACCATCACACGTTTGGTCTCATCATATAAATTAGGGTAAATTTCACAAACCTATCTTGAGGTTTGGACTAATACCAATAAAGTCCACAAAATTTAAAAAGTGACCATTTTAGTCCTTTTTGCCAAACGGTTTGTAACACCATTTTTTTTTCCTTCATTCTTCTTGTTCTTTCCTCTCTCCAGAATCACCTCTCTCTCTCTCTCTCTCTCTCTCTCTTTTCATCTGAGTCCATAACCTCTGACCAAACCGAGCAACCCAGCCACCCGACCCAACCCACCACCACTTCAAATTTACCATCCTCTGCTCAAATCCGGCGATGATCAGCCCTTCTTCGCTCAGCTCCGGCGACGATTTTTCTCAAATCTGTTTAGATCCGATGATTTTGGCTCAGATCCGAAGTATTTTCAAAAACCCACTTAGATCCGGCGATGTTTAAGCTTAGACCGGTAACGTTTCACTCCTTCGCTCAGATCCGACGACGTCTGGTGACGTTTCAATCTCCTCTGCTCAAATTCGGCGCCATGGTGGTGGGTTTGCAATTTCTCTTCTCTCTTCCTCTTTGCAGTGGCGCTATGGTGGTGGGTTTTGTAGTGGGTCGGTTTTGGTTTGGATTGGTGATAGAGAATTTGGTTCTTTGTGGGTGTGTTGGATTTTTGTGGGTTTTGGTTTATGTTTTTGGTTTTGGGTTTGTTTTGGGGTGGTTGGTATTGCTTAAGGGTTTATGGGTTTTGTTGGTGGTCGGTGGTTCTGGGTTTGTGGGTTTTGTTGATGCCGTTGCTTTGCTGGTGGTTGATGGTTTTGTGGGTTTTGCTGGTGGTCGGTGGTTGGTGGTCACTGGCTTTTTGTGGGTTTGCTGGGTCGGGTCGTTGGCTTTGTGGGTTCTATTCTTCAATTTTTTCTTCTTCTCTGAATTAGAGAAAGGGAAGAGAGAAGACTCAGGAGAGGGGTTAGAGAGAGGGCAGAGGGTATGTAACGGTGTTACAAACCGTTTGGCAATAAGGACCAAAGTGGTCACTTTTTAAATGTTGTGGACTTTATTGGTATTAGTCCAAACCTCAGGGTAGGTTTGTGGAATTTACTCTATAAATTAATCCACAAGCCGTGAAATGACTTCCTTTTTAATGACACTATTTTTTAGTTTCAACATATATTATAGCATAAATAATAGATATTTTCATTGCTAAAATCACCTATAATTATATAGAAACTTCAGAGCATGTAGGCATATTTTGTTGCCTACCATCAGTTGATCATAAACCAATTAATTGCAAGCATACATTATGCATAATTGCATATCAAACTCCTTAAACCTATCCCTTGTCATACGAAATGTCTAATTAAGGCGTTGATCTTATGAAGCACCTTCAATAATATTTTAATTATAGCAATGCTAAGGTTGCATAGTGATTCATGTCTAGGCAAAGCAACAAACACACTTTGATATTGTCAAGGCTCTCGTGGACAGCTTGACCAATAGATAAATAAATAAATAAAGCAGCTTCAATGATAATTGAGCTAGACATGATTCAACATATTTAACAAATTTTTAACAAAGGTATATCAGTATAATATATTTAACAATTTTTTTAATACCATTTTGAGTTAATATAGATTATAGGCTAACCTTCAAATAATGGAGACACCACATAATTTTTTTTACCCACTTAGTGTGCGGTTGGATACCGCTTATTTTGCTGAAAATTGAAAACAATAAAAAATTATTTTTGGTTACTGTTCACTTTTAAAATTATTGTTCACATGCCTATTTGCACTATTCATGTCCAATGAATAGTGTAATAGGCGTTGGTTAAAAAAAAAAGGGATAATTACACATTACCCACCTGTGGTTTACCTCTAATTCTAAGTGCCTACCCGTGGTTTGAATTTTGACACTTTGCCCACCTGTGATTATCTCCGTCTATGTGCCGTGTGCCCACCTCTCCCTCACCGTTACTCTAACATAGGAAATAGATCAAAGGTTACTCCCATCCAGATCAAAACACCCTCTTTTCCAAAAACTACTCAGTCACTCTCATCCCGCTTACTCACCAAAAATCACTCAGTGTCACTCCCAAAAATCACTCAAAATCACTCACTCACTCCCCCTTCACCGTTAACGTAAGAAATAGTTGAAAAGTCACTCCCATTTCCCATTCGTTCACTCTTGCTTACGAAAAATCACTGAGTGTCACTCCCAAGAATCACACAAAATCACTCACTCACTCACTCACTCCCATCGTTCGTGCAAACCGAACCAACGAAGACGGCTTCTCCGTTCAGCTGTGGCAGGAAGACTCACTCCTGGGTATCGCGCTTCGCTTCACTTGACTGGGATTTGAAAGCTTGAGGTCGTGCATGCAAACCGATTTGAGGAGGATCAAGATTATTGCCTCTGTTCTGTTCAGCCGTTGCAGGTAGATTAGGATTTTGCGTTTTAATCTTTGAAATCTAGGGTTCTGAATTGGGTCTTAAAATGCTGGTGGATTTTAAAATGCCGGTGCCGGTGGTGGGTTTTAAAATGCCGGTGCCGGTGGTGGGTTTTAAAAATCCTTTTTTTTTTTTACAGAGTCGGAGAAATTTCCAGCTGAAACCCAATTTTGTTTTTACAGTTGCTCCTCATTTTTGTATGTTGTAGGCTTTGATGATTGTTCTGTTTAGTATTACCCGCCTCTCCCTCACCCGATCATGCTCATGATTGTTCTGTTGTAGGCTTTCTCTCTGCCGTGATTTGTATTGTTTAATTGTTTTTGTGGAATGTTACCAAATTGAAATCAGTTTGATCATTGGTTACTGCTTCTGTCAATTTGAAATCAGTTTGATTTACTGCTTCTGTTACCAAATTGATCATTGGTTTTGATTTTCAGATTAATTAGAATGTTACTGGTTGAGTCTGTTGTGGACAGCATGTTATAGTTAGTGTCTAATGGACCAGTGAACTAATTATGAATTTGACCAGTGAACTAATGGACTAGTGAACTAAAAACCCTCCATTCCCTTTAAAAGTTGAATAATGCTCATGATTTTATTGAAATAATTATTCAGTCAATTATGATATAAGCTAGATGGTTATATATGCATTTTTAAAATAAGTCCAACTGCATTCTGAGTTCTCTTGTTTGCTCAATTCTGTTTTGAAATAAGTTTGTGATAATAATCGACCAGTTAACTAATGGTGCTGCTCTTATTACTACTCTTATCCATATAGGTATTGAGTCTTTATTAACAATAGAACTAGATGCCTCATTTTTATATGTATGCTTTAAGGCTTTGATCATCTTTCATTTATAAGTTTTATCATCTTCATTTATTCTGTTGTGTTTTACATGCAGATGGCTGACTTAGTATTCAATTTTGAGATTCATCATGGTGGGCAGTTTGTGTGGAACCCAGATTTGGAATATTTAGGAGGTAGTACTTCTTTTGTTGATAATGTTGACCCAGATAGACTTAGTTATTTTGAAATACAAGATATTTGTTGTGATGTGGGGGCACTTAGTACAAGTAGATATCATTATCTTATTCCTGGAGGTAATTTGGAGCAAGGGTTAAGGCTTATAAATGAAGATGATGATGTTGTTTATATGTGTGAGATCCATGCTGCATGGCCTACAGATAAGATAACACTATATGTTGAGGGTGGTGAGGAGCCACTTGCTGTTGAACAACCATTTGGTAATGAGGAAGTAGCAGATGATGATGATGATGTGCATGAGGTGGGTGAGAGTGATGATGATGTGCATGAGGTGCATGAGGGAGGTAATGTGGATGCTGAAGGAGGTGATAGTGATTGGTTAGAGGAAGGGTTTGAGGGGCCAGATTTTGATGATGATGTTTTTGGAAATGTAGATGATGGGCCATCTACACGTGCAGCCCCACATAGGCCCTCTGAAGGAGATGATGGGCCATCTACACATGCAGCCCCACATAGGCCCTCTGAAGGAGATGATGGGCCATCTACCCATGAGGATGTACATGTGTATGCAGCCCCACATAGGAATACTGCAGCTGACAATGACCCACCTCTTGAAGAGGGTGAATGGATTGACCCACCTCTTGAAGATGACATGGAAAGTTTAGTAGGGTCTGATGATGATCAGCCAGCACCAGCTGCAAAAGAACCTGAGTTTAATGTCCAAACTGACATGAGAAAGCCAGAGTTAAGGAAAGGAATGAAGTTTCCAAACTCTAAAGTATTTAGGGAGGCATTGAGGGAATATGCGATAAAGAAGCCAGTAAATATCAAGTTCAAGCTGAATGAGAAGAAGAAGATATCAGTTTATTGTATCAATGAATGTGGATGGAGGTGTTATGCATCTCAACTACCTGAAGAGTTGACATTCCAAATAAAGACATTCAATCCGGAGTGCACTTGCCCTAGATCCTTCAAACACAGCCAAGTGACTTCAACTTATGTTGCAAAGAAGTTTATGCAGGAGTTTGACAAAAACCCCAATTGGAAAGTGGCTGGTGTTCAACATCATGTGAAGCAAGCACTTGAAGTTGACATAAGTTACAGTCAAGTGTATAGGGCAAAAAGGAAAGCTACTGACTTGGTTACTGGGGATGAACAGCTGCAATATGGGAAACTTAGAGATTATGCAGAGATGATAAGATTGACTGATAAAGGAAGTAGGGTTATTTTACAAACTGAAATGGAAGATGAAAATGCACAGCCGAAATTTAAGAGAATGTATATTAGGTATAATGCAAAAAAACTTGGGTTTTTGGGAGGTTGTAGACCAATTATTGGTTTAGATGGGTGCCACTTGAAAGACAGATTTGGGGGGCAAATACTTTCTGCCATAGCTAGAGATGCAAATGACAACATTTTCCCAGTTGCATTTGCTGTTGTTGAGCAAGAAAACAAAGATTCATGGGTATGGTTTCTGCAGCAATTTTCAAATGACATTGGGGATCCACAGCAACTTAATCTGGTCTTCATCAGTGACAGACAAAAGGTATGATAATTGAGATGCTGTTTTGTAGACATTTTTAAAGTTCAATAATAATTGAGATGCTGTTTTGTAACAAAGATGCTGTTTTGTAACAATTGTACTAACATATTTACTTGTTCTGTTTTGTAACTTGTATAAGGGCCTTATACCTGCAATTGAGATGCTGTTCCCAACTTGTGAGCATAGATATTGTGTGAAGCATATCTATAATAATTTCAAAGTGGATCATAAGGGCTTGGAGTTGAAGGATGCACTGTGGAGATGTGCTGGAGCCACAACAGTGAGGGAGTTTGAAAGAAGAATGCAGGAAATGAAGGACTTGGATGTCAAGGCATGGGAGTATCTTGCTGACATCAACCCTGCACAATGGTCTAAGTCTCACTTTAGTAGTAGAGCTTTGTGTGATTGTTTAGCTAATAACTTGAGTGAGTCTTTTAATGCCATGATTTTAGAAGCTAGGGATAAGCCAATTTTAGCAATGTTGGAGTGGATTAGAGTTAGGCTCATGACCAAACAATACAAAAAGATGAGAGGTATAGCAAAATACACTGGAAAAGTTTGTCCTAATATTCAAGACAAATTAGAGAAGTTAAAACATGAATCTATACCTTTCAGTGCTACTCCAGCAGGCAGCTTCATGTATGAGGTTGATAATGGTCATGAGAGACATGTGGTTGACTTGGCTAAGAAAGCATGCAGCTGTAGGATTTGGGATTTGACAGGACTTCCCTGCAAACATGGGATCTCTGCTATTGTTAAGAACCTGGAGAAAGTGGAGGACTATGTGCATCCTTGTTACTTAAAAGAGACATTTGCTGAAACATACAAAGAGATAATACAGCCAATGCCTGGCCAGTCTGAGTGGGTTAAGACTAACCAACCTGCTCCTGTTGCTCCTCATGTGTATAAACCACCTGGCCGACCACCAAAGCAAAGAAAAAGAGATCCTGAAGAGCCAAGGAACCCTTATAGAGTTTCTAGGATGAACAAGACAATCAAGTGTGGGAAGTGCAAGAAAGAAGGACATAATGCAAGAGGGTGCAAGGCAGGCATCACTGGTGAAACTCCATGGCAGAGAAGAGATAGACTTGCTAAATCAGCAGCTGTAAGTATTTCCATGCTTTGAACTATATTCATTTCCTCAAGTATTTCGAGTGTGTAACTTGTACTACCCTCTTTGTAGGCACAAGGCAGTAAATCTACAAAAACAAAGCAGACTGCAACACCTCAAACTGCATCCCAGCCACCAAGTGCTACATCTCAGAGTGCATACAGAGCTTTTGATCAAACTGCATCTCAACCTGCACCAAACCATAGATTTGAGGCTGCAACTCAACCTGCAACTAGATCTAAGGCTAACTGGTTCTCTTCACCTTCACAACCAAGCTTCCATACCCCTAGAGAGACATGAGATTCTTTACCATCTCAGGCACCTCTGGCTTGTTCTATTTTGTTTATTTTTTTCCTCTTACTTGCTATTGTTGGATCATCTTGCTAATTGTTGGATCATCTTGCTAACTGTTGGATTTTGGTTATGCAGCCAAGTGCATCTGCTAGGGGGTTTAAAGGCAGAAAGTTTCAACCAGTTGGTGGAAAGGGCAAGAATGCAGCTGGCAAGGGTAAGAATGCAGCTGGCAAGGGCACCTAAAGTAGTAAATGACAACTTGGAAGATGTTAAAGTTTCAACAACTTTTTTGTTATAGTTCACTTGTTTAATGTATATGTCAAGTGTCAAAAACAATATTGGTAATTTCGGTTGGAAATATGTATGTCTGAGCCCTAGTGGACTAGTTGGTGGGTTTTAATTGGAAGATGTGTAAAGTCACAGGATGTGCCAAAAACAATGTTGGCAATTTTGTATGCATGTGACATAAAACTTTGTTAATGTCTCCACTTTTATTTTGTAAAGTCACTGAATAGGTTGCTCTTCTTTTATTTTGTGAAGTCACATGATGTGCTCAATGACTCTTCACTTTTATTAATGTTAATGTGCATTGAAATAGGATAAAGTATTTTGTTGTGTTGTGCTTGTCTTGTGCTTTTGGTGGACTCTGTTTTTCTTGTCTTGTTCTTTTGGTGGATTTACACAGGTGTATGTATTCACACAACAAATCATGTGTCTGTGTAAAACATGTTCCATTTATAGGCAGGTGTGCAACAAATCATGTATATGTGTAAAACATGTTCCATTTATAGGTAGGTGTGCATTGACACAGGTGTATATATTGAACCAACATGTTCCATTCAAGTTATTATGTTATTAACATTTCCACATAACACTTTGTGCCAATATATATCAATCACAGGATGAAGTAAAAAGGAATAAAAAAATTATACTAAACAATATTTGCACAAAAACAATACTTTCCATTTCAATTACCCAATAACATTTCAACATCCCACCAAGCATCATGGCAGATTAAGGTTCCTCGCTCTTACATTATTGTTCACTGAGGCAAAACACAACAACAACATTACAAAAATGAAAAATAACCATGACAAAACTAATGCCATCTTGTACAATCTCTCACTCTCTCTAACTCTCTTAAGTTTCTCTCTAATTTCTACATAAAGCTCATGAGTTTCTCTTTCCCTCCGGTTACATCTTTCTTCCATTTCCTTAGTTGTCATTTCTCTCTGATTTGCAAGCTGCAATTCATTCTCAAGCATACTTATCCTTTCACGGTCACTCTTACAAGTTTCGTTATCCACCCACTGAAAGAAGCCACATTTGGGACCAACCTGAGCATTACAATTATAACAATTAATTTCACAGTTCACAATTAATCACAACTAATAATTCAATTCAACTCAATTCAAATACAACAATGTAATTGTTACTTACATTAAATTGACTACAACCAACGAATCTTCTTCCATAGTTACCAGCTTTTCGACTTGTTCTTAGGGCACAATTCTCAAGGGTACATAAATGACCATCTCCAGCACGGTAGAAACCACTAGTTGTAGAGCCATTGCCAGTTGATGAAGACATAGCAAAAATTTGTTACAAGTTTATAGACCAACAAATCTGTTACGAGTGGCAAGAATCAACTCATCTAAATTTAGTAACAATTACTCATGCTACAACCACATTGTTAAAAAAGTTGATGGGCCACAGACCTTTATTTTAAAGTAATAAGAAAATGCAGATATATATTCATAACTGTTAAGCCAGTAATAAGAAAATGCAGATATAAACCAGTTCCATGGTTAAGCAAGAATCGAATTTGGAAGAAAGAATTTGGAAGAAAGACTACCCAATTTTAAAACCCACAGGAATTTTAACAAAGTGACCGTGCATATTAAGTGAGGAAGAAAGAAATACAATTATCACCGGGCATTTTAAAACCCACCACCGGCAAAAATGGGTTTTTAAAACCCACCACCGGCACCGGCATTTTAAAATCCACCAGCATTTTAAGACCCAATTCAGAACCCTAGATTTCAAAGATTAAAACGCAAAATCCTAATCTACCTGCAACGGCTGAACAGAACAGCAATAAACTCCCAGTCAAGTGAAGCGAAGCGCGATACCTAGTCAAGCTTTAAACTCCCAGTCAAGTGAAGCGAAGCGCGATACCCATGAGTGAGTCTTCCTGCCACAGATGAACAGAGAAGCTGAACGGAGAAGCTGTCTATCTCGGTTCGGTTTGCAGGAACGATGGGAGTGAGTGAGTGAGTGAGTGATTTTGAGTGATTTTTGGGAGTGACACTGAGTGATTTTTGGTGAGCAAGCGGATGAGAGTGACTGAGTGGTTTTTGGAAAAGTGAGTGTTTTGATCTGGATGGGAGTGACTTTGATCTATTTCCTATGTTAGAGTAACGGTGAGGGAGAGGTGGGCACACGGCACATAGACGGAGATAATCACAGGTGGGCAAAGTGTCAAAATTCAAACCACGGGTAGGCACTTAGAATTAGAGGTAAACCACAGGTGGGTAATGTGTAATTATCCCAAAAAAAAAAAAAAAAAAAAAAGCCTGAAACGCCAGACGAGTAAAACAAACGGACCCTTAGTTCTTAATTTTTACCTCTGTGGTTCTCATTGTTTCTTTCTTTGTTCTTATTTTTAACAATTGAGTTTTTGTTATTTAGTAGGACATATAATATGTGTAGATTGTGTTGATTATTTTAAAACTTTGCTTCCAAATAACACTTAACCCCTCAATAGGTAAAAGAAAATTATTCACCTAAAATAATAACAACTTTCTAACCCGTAGTTAAGTTAATTTGTTTCACTCGTGTCAACTATATAGGTTGCTACATCATACAACCAAATAAAAATTATAAATTTTCTTCAAGCATTTTATCAAACACTAGATTCAAAATAAAATGTATAATTACTCCTAGGCTCTTAGCATTTCGAACCCACAAAAGTTTTGCCTCCATTGGCGTTTTGAATGTGACCCAATCCATATAGATACATGGGTATGTGCTCCAACTACATGTGGCGTGGAGGAGCTTGATTTGTTGATTAAGCTTCTTCCTCATTGATCTTTCTACCTGCCTAACAAAACCAGATTATTTGCTCAACTTATCTTTGCCTTAGGATCTAAATGGTACCCAATTCAACTAATTTTCTTAATCACATCCTCATGTAACATATTTAAATCACTCACCAAAAGCCAAATTATAAATTACAAAAACGGTGTGGCACAGTAAAATCTCAACCAGTAAATAGTTCAAATGAAAAGAAACAAACCACCATCTAGTTTGATTATCAAAAACCCATTACCTAAGGGTATGATAAATTAGGGGCTGGTGGCTTTTTCTCCTTGGGTTTATTGACTTTAGTCCCCAACCAAAATAGGTAAAGTTGAAGCTTTAATCTCCTCGAGTCTGACTTCCCTCAAATATTGCAAACCACAAACTCGGTACCTAAATTTTTTTTTTTTTAAAAAAAAAAAAAAATGAAAGAAAGAAACAAAGAGTGAGAGTCAGAATATTTATTTATTTATTTATAGACACATTGAGAAAGGAGTTTTTGTCCATGAACTCGTAGAGGAATCATTAATCCATCAATAGAAGGAAGATCCATCAATATATAATTTTTAGAAGAAACAGGTACATTAGTGTGCGTTTAAATTGAAAGGGGAAGTGAAAGAGTTTTTATTTTATTTTATTTTTTGCTAGAAGAACTGAAGAGTTAAGAGAGAGAATAAGTGAAAATAAAAAAATTAAGATGTGTTTGATCTCAACCGAAATATATTAAAATTTAACAGGGCAAAGCTTGGTCTAACTTTGCCAAGTGCTTTTCCGTAGTGTGCATTTAAATTTGGGAGGCAAAGTGAAAGAGTTTTTTTTTTGTTTTTTGTTTTGTTCGTAAGAAGTGAAGAGTTTGGAGAGAGAAATAACTGAATTGATTTTTGCTAAAGCAAAAAGTGCTAAACATAAAAGCTACCTTGTTTTAATTTTTGAGGTTGGAATGAAACAACAATGTTTCATAATAAAGAAGATTGCAAAGAACTTATATACAGTGCCACATGGTAGGACCTCATGCACTCTTGCATGAGGTCTCTGCTTTTATATATATATATATATATATATATATATGTTTAACTATATATAAAAAAAGGAAGAAAAGAAAACCAAAGTTTAATGTATTTACCTATGATTGTTTTGAAACAATAATAGAGTATACGTGGTAATTATACTCCAATTACTAGTTTCATATTTTTTGACTCAATGGTTCTTTTTTGTTGTGGAACCTTTCTCAATTTTTGTTTGGCTTTGACAAATAGTATGTTTAGCACACTTTTTCTTATTATGTGCAGCACATAATAATTTGATCTTGTTGTCTAATAGACAATAAAAAATCTACCTCAAAAGTTTGGTCATGAGGAAATAGAAAATCTCAAAACATGATTAATTGGAGGTTTAATTTTTATCTGTTTTTGATAATGCTAAATGTGGAATTTGGTTCTTGTAGGGTTTAGGATCATTGACCTAGATACATGAGAGTTTGACAATGAAGGTTTCTTAAGTGACCAAAAACATTTATAATGAACTTTAAGAGAAGAAAGAAAGTTTTCTTTTTTCAAAACTTCCAGTATTATATATAGTATTGATATGTATAGACATTTTTTTTTTAAAAAAATTCTTCTTTGATTTCATGATTTAGTTATTAAGAAAAACCCAAAATAATAGAATGGAAATGAATAATACTTTTAAAAATAGTTCAATTTTTAAGGAGAACAAATTATTTTCAATAATTTTTAGAGAATAAATTATATATTATAGCATATTACAAAATAATTATATATTCCCACGTATTGCGTGGGTTTGCAACTAGTAATATCTAAAAGTTCAACCGTATCATTTATTTTTGTCATGCTCCTATTAATCACATCAACGTAGCATTTTAGTCCATTTTGGTCTAGTTAGAGAAATACTTTATCCATAACAACTTATTATCTAAGATTTGTTGTGATAATCTATTGCCTCTTTTGTTACCACCCCCCCCCCCCCCTTTTTTTAATTATCAATTTGGGTATGGTTAGTTGGGTATATGTTTTGAGTTAAGTAATACTTTGATTATTTTTATTTTCAAATGAACAAAATCACTTTGATTTAAAACTTGATTAAATCCATTTTTTGGGCTAAATCGATTATGGAGCTAAGTCTTGTTAGTTGTGAATCTATTATTTTTTTCAATTTAGGTATGATTTAGGTACACAAATAATCAATTCATGTGATATAGAATTGAATTTCTTAGAATGAAGTTCACAAAAAAGTATTGCTTAGAGGCATCTAGTAATAGTAGTAGTAGTACACTAGTACGCACTCAGAAAAATGCAAAGCAGCCGATTCTACAAAACCTTTAGAGCACCCACATAAGCTCTCCCAAAATACAAAAAGTGTACAATTTTACACAATTTTACACATCTTACCTTAAAAATCACTCACATTAGCTCTTCCGAAATTGTGTAAATTTCCAAAAAGCAACAGTAACCATGTAAAGATACACGGTTACTGTTCACTTGTGCATCAATATTTAATTAATTTCTCTCTCTTTCTGTCTATTTTATTTTGTTACTTGCTTCCTTCTTTTTCTTTTCTCTCTGGTTGTGGCTTTTCTCTTTCTCTTTTTCTTTTCTTTCTTTATTTCTTCTCCTTAATCTACAGTATTTTCTCATCACTTGTTAGCCACCACCACCACTCCAATTGGTGGCTCTCCTTTGTTTCCTACCCATTATCTTCTCTCTTAGCTGAAAACCCATAATAGAGTAGTTTATATTCCTCTTTGGTGCTCTTCTGTTTTCTGCTACCATGCCCACCATGATTCAGAACTTTGCCAGAAGTGCGAGTAACTGGGTTTGCTGATTTTGGTGGATCGATTTTGCCGATTTATTGATTTTGGTGGTGGTTTGCTTAGTGATATCTTGGCTTGAATTTGTTGTGATTTGGATGTGGGGGTTTTGGTGTAGGAAGAGAGGATGTGATTTGTGTTTGTAGAGGCTGTGATTTGGGTTAAATTGTGTTTGTTTGGTGAGAAAACAAAGGAAAAAAAGGATAGAAATAATAGTAAAAAAATAAGGGAAGAATTAATATTATATTAAAAGAAAGTGTAAAATAGATGATCTGATGTTGGTATTTTTACAAAGTGGTTGTGTAAAATAGAAAAAGTAGATTTTAAGGCCAAAATAGACGAAAATTTTTAGATGGACTGATGCGGTTGCTCTTATGTCCTTCGAAAATCCACTATTCCCCTTCCCTCACGTGAGCTACACGTATGGTTTCACCCAACAACTTAGGACTTAGGTTGTGTAGATACGAAATTCCAAAGTAAATTGATTCCTTGATAATTTTGCAAAGTAAGACTTTGATTGTTATTGCATGATGATGGTACAACCGTAGTCCTAAAATCAAAAGGTAGTTAGCAACGAGCAAAATTGAAATACAAAAATAATGCTATTAAAAACATATACAATATTACAAAATCTTATTTTTGAAGATGTAATTGCGTAAGAATGAAAATATATAGAGGAGGAGGAGGAGGAGGATGGAGTAGAAGGAAGACAAAAAAATTAATTCTTCAAAGATGAAAATTGGATAAGAATGAGAATAAATTAAGAAAGAGAAAAGAATAGATTGCTTTCTTCTTTCAATGTCCTTCAATCTCTTCTTTATCACTCAACTGCAACTGCTCGTCTATTTAAGATTAAGAAGCTCTGTTTGTCTATCCTTACCATGGTAAGTAAGGTTATCAGAACAAGTTACTTCTGGCCTACCATATAGGTGGACGCAAAGGAGCTCGTCAAGAAGTGTGACAAGTGCCAGAGGTTTGGGAATGTCCAACACCTTCCAGCCGAGAGACTAACGATGATAGCCTCCCTGTGGCCATTCGTGTAGTGGGGAATCGACATCGTCGGCCAGATACCCCAAGGTAAAGGATAGGTAAAGTTCCTACTAGTGGTAAAATAGGTCGAAGTAGAGGCACTGGCAACCATCACTGAAGCAAGGATCTAGAGCTTCGTGTGGAAGAACATAATTTGTAGGTTCGGGATTCCATGGACTATCATATCAAATAATGGGAGGTAGTTTGACAGCTAAAGCTTCAAGGATTTCTGTTCAAGTCTAGGGATCAAGAACCAATTCTCGTCCCCAGGACATCCATAAGCAAACAGGCAAACAAAGGTAACTAATCAGACGGTAGTCAAGATCATCAAAGCCAAGTTAGACGACATAAAGGGGGCCTAGCCGGAAGAATTACCCAATGTCTTGTAGGCCTACAGGACTACAGCAAGAACCCCAACAGGAGAAACCCCCTTCAGACTCATTTATGGCATTAAAGCAGTAATCCCAGTTGAGGTGGGAATAACCAGTGTTAGGCGAGAAATGTTCCACGAGAAAAGTAATGACGATCAATTACGAGTTAACCTGGACTGTTTAGATGAAGTCAAAGAGAAAGCTTCCAACAAGATGACAAAGTACCGGCAAAAGATGGCCGAGTACTACAACAAGAGGGTGAAGCTCAGATGACTCGACATAGGAGACCTCATCCTGCGCAATGTCACCCCAGCAACCAAAGACTCTGCCTATGGGAAATTCGGCCCCACATGGGAAGGGCCTTATCGGGTCATCCATTACTCTAGGCAAGGCAGCTATCACCAAGAAATCATAGACGGGCAAAGGCTTCCACAACCATGGAGTATTGAGCACTTGAAGAAGTACCACCAATAGATGTAACAGACGATTGTATTCATTCTTGAAAGCAATAAAAAGGACTATTCCGCCAATATTTTAATGCAAGTAGATCTAGTAATGTGAAAGTCACAAAAAAATGGCTAAGTAACAAGATTCTGCCTAGACGAATGTATGTTACTAACAAAGCCAAAAGAATGACAAGATCCCTTAAGAGGGTGTAAGTCACAAAAAAAATGGCTAAGTAACAAGATTCTGCCTAGAAGGATGTAAGTTACTGACGAAACCAAAAGAATGACAAGATCCCTTAAGAGGGTGTAAGTCACAAAAAAAAAATGGCTAAGTAACAAGATTCCGCCTAAACGGATGTAAGTTATTGACAAAGCCAAAAGAATGACAAGATCTCTTAAGAGGGTGTAAGTCACAAAAAATGGCCAAGTAACAAGATTCTGTCTAGATGGATGTAAGCTACTAACGAAGCCAAAAGAATGACAAGATCCTTACAAAAAGAAAAAAGGGCTAAGTAACCAAATTCCGCCTAGACGGTTGTAAGTTACTAAGAAGCCTAGAGAATAACAAGAACCTTGCAACAAACCTGTTCAAGGTGCTACTCAAGTGCAGGCCTGAAGACAAGTTCAAGTTGAATCTGAGCTCTCAACCAGTTCGACAAGATCCCTTTAGAATATGTAAGACGCAGGAAATTAGCTAAGTAACAGAACCTGCATAGACGAGAGCAAGGTGCTGACAAAGACAAAGGAGGGTCACAACTAAAAACTTTGCTAAGCACAAAATACTGACGCTAAAAGGGAAACTAAAGGACTAGGAATCACAAGCAAGACGAAGGCAGAAGGCTCTGGACCAAGGCAATAGAAGGCGAGAGTCTGTAGGTCCACAAGATCATCCAAGTCCTCAATTGACTTTGCGTATTCGATCGCCTTCTCTATACGCTCCCTGTACCTGCTCTTAAGCTTGGGCCGTCTCTTAACTGCACAAAACAATGAGCAAAGGAGTTAGTGACGATAAAAATAAACACAACGAAACTCAAATCACAGGAAGAAATAATGACGCATCTAAGGTTGGGGTTCCCCACTGACGAAGCAACCTCGGGAGATCAACCAAAACCCCGTTATAGGGAGTTTCAAAGTTGTCCCCAGACACAAAGAAAAATCGGGACTTCCAGTACCTAAAAGATGAAGGTAGACCCTTGACAATCCTGGTCCTCCTCTCCCAAGGTACCAACTCATAATACCCGTGCTCCTTGGACTCTTTCAAATGGTACAAGTAGACGAGCTCGTCTACTTTAAGCATGCCTTCGTTTGTAGCAGCTAGCCATATCCCCATACAACTGACCACTATTCTCCAGAAGTTGGGCATAAGTTGCCCGGAGCAATACCAAAACGATCTAATAGCTCCATGAGGAACGGATGGACGAGGAACCTTAACCCACAAACGAAGGCAACCTCGTAAAAACATACCTCCCTAGGGAAGAAATGACAAACCTGATCCTCTTCATTGGGCAGACGAACCCTAACCCGCTCCGGAAACTGAAACCTATCCTTAAACCTACCTAATGTGTCGGCATCCATCCCACACACCTCCTCGAGGGCATGGAAAGCCCTAACCTCTTGATGGGAAGAGACGGTTGTATCTTCCTCCACTAGGACGTCATTAGACGACAACCCAGTCTTGAGCTCACTAGATTGCACTTTAGACATCCTTTTCCTCTCCTATATCAAACCCCCAAACCAATTGATCGATTGGCTGAGCACAGGAAACAACTCACCCACTACAACTCCTAGCCTACAACCCTAAAAAATGAAATTCTTAATCAGAGGGACAAAAGCACTAGAAGTGTCTAAAGAAGCACCTAAACGAGCAAACAAGAAAGAGATTGAGGGGCACACTACCCTAACCTCAAAACTATCCACATGCAAACCCAGAAAAAAGAGATGAATGCTAAAACCCCAAAAATCAAAAGCAAACACACAAAAAAAAAAAATCATAGCTTTATCGTAACCAAGAAAGAAAAGAAGAAAAAGGAAGAGAAGTGTACCTCAAAAGCGGGTGAATGTAGGAAGCACCACTCTGAGTAATGATTGGAAGTTTGGAAAAAAGTGAAAGGGAAAAGTGAGGAGAGGAGAAGTTTAAAAACTAAGGCTCAAAAAACTAAAATTCAGCGGGAAACCCAAGGGTCATACAATTGGAGCATTAACTCCACTGATCAGAATGTGCCATGTGGCCACGACGTGTGCGGCGCCACCACTATACATTTAATACAGAGCGAAATCCCAAGAGTCATGTACAACCCATAAACCTTTCATCTTCTGTGATTGTCATGACATGTCACGATGACCACAGAATCTGGGGGTTGTTGATGGGATTAATGAACTCAACTTCCCTGGACGACCTCATCCAAACCAACAAGGCAGTATTGACAGACGAATTAACCAAATGCCTCCGACGATATAAGCCACATTACTGACGAAAGTGTTAGGTTCTAAGAAATTAGGAACTAATGTATTAGAATTTCAATTTGTATTATGTTGGCAAACCATGATCAAAACATAGAGTCTAGGTTTAGGCTTGCTCAAAGTATGTTTATTTGTAAAATTGGAATCGAGTGATTGCAGAATTTATTGGACTAAATCTGCAAGGCTCGATCGATCGAAAATTAGACTCGATCGATCGAATCACGTGCAGATTTATTTTTCTGCAGAGTTCCAGTTCAGCCCAAACTCTACTTAAACATATTAGGGTTCAAGTAAAACTCTCCTATATATAAGGGAAACCCTAGAACGTTTTTTGAGTAGTTTTTAGAGAGAAAAGAGTGTGCCTTTTTCGTATTTAGGGTTTAATTCCTAAAAAGTTCTCTTATGTCTTCTACCGGTGCTATTCCTTGAAAAATCTCAAGATCCGGTATTGTAGAAGTTGCTGCCTTCTCTTGTCATCAAAGGTGTTGATGATCTAAACCTTGAAGGGTGGTCTTGGAGTCACAAACAGGAGAGTTTGTGTTGCTAAACCTTTGAGTGGGATCTCAAAGTCATAAACGGGGGTGTTTGTGTTTTGCAAAGGCCAAAGAAAGAAGGAGTCCGTGGATTCGGAGCTTGCACGTGGTCGTGTTAGTAAGTTCTACTGGTTGGTAGCAATAAGAAGTCGAGCGTGGGGGCTTGTAAGTCTTATTGTATGAACTTCGATTCTTTCTAGTGGATTTGCTTTTTACCTTGAGGATAGCTAGGTTAAATCCTCTCCAGGTTTTTTACTGGTTTGGTTTTCTTGGGTGATCATATCATTGTCTTATTTATTTTCCGCTGCTATGCATGATATAATTGTTTGATTGTGATAACCTAGACTTGGAATTTGGACTAAGTAACAACTTGGTTAATTAACTAGGTTAATCCAATTGTGTTTTAAGGGGTCTAAAAACTAACAGAAAGTAAAGAAGCCATTCAATGCAGTCAAATGAATGCCTCAGACGGTTATAGGGACAGCTGTACAGATCGCTGGAAGCCCATCAAAGCTCACATCATTGACCATGAGGCATTACCAAAAGAAGCATTAAAGCCACCATAACAGCCACAACGGCTAAGGGCTACGAGAATGTATATATACAACCCTCCCAGCACCAACATAGGGTACAAAGACTCACCTAAAAGCACTCCTTGTTATTTTGACATTTTGTTATTTCCCTAAAAGCCTTTTATACTAACTTTGGCATCGGAGGCATTGTGGCAAGCACCACACTGGTGACCATCTTAGGGGATTGCTACTTTTACTGCGACATAAACGAGGACTGGGCTCCGTTTGGACATGTTTGCAGTTATTGATGAATTTGCACTTCATCACTCTGTTTCCAAATGCTATATACAATAGCACCCAAATTCAACTTGCAAACCACAAAGCACTGACTCTAAGGGTAATCAAACTCACTATACTCACTACTTTAATAATATATAGTCACTACTACTTCAAGACCCAATTGCTAGTTTAATAAGGTCCAGGAAAGATGTGAAAAAGAGACAAATGTTTTATTTTCCATTTGAAGTTTTTGGTAACAGAAAGAGGGGGAAAGAAGTGAGAGGAAGAGAAAATATTTGTGTCAAATTTTTAATAATTATTATCTGAATTTTTATTTAATAAATTATAGGAGTAAAAACGTCAAGTTTACTTATACGCATAATTTTCTCTCTATTTTTTCCATCCAAGTTTCATTAATGGTAGAATGAATGAAGGGCTCTAAAAAAAAATCATCATTTCTTCTTTTTAAAATTTGAAAAATTATGAACTATCTTTTATGTTTCTTTCACCATGGATAAGGAAAATTCCATGAACCCAGCCAACTTACTAGACTTTACTCACTTTTGTTTTTTAAGAAAGAGACTCTACTCACTTGAGCATACACGTCTAGATTTGTACTATTTCATTTTACAATACACCTAACATTTTTATTCTTATTTTAACATTCAATACAGTAAAATAATATAATTACATAATAAAATAATATAAAAAAAGAGGAAAGAGAAGAAGTCATTCAATAAAGAAAGTTAATAAACATTGAACCAAATTGATGGAACACAAATCCGTCAGTGAATGTGCAGATGGAATCACCCGTGAGGCGTGAAGGTTTGCTCGTCGAGAGACACCGGTGTGGCGCCTGCCACAAAGTCTCCGATGCCAAAGTTAGGATCACAGTTAAACACAATAAAGAAAAGAATAGATAGTTTCAGAGTATTTTTGCATATATCTCCTTCTGTTGGTTGTGTGAGAGTTTTATACCTGAGCCCATCAGGGCTAGCCGTTGAGGCTGTTAATGCTTTCTTTTGTAACGCACCTGGCCAGTAATGAGACTTTTACTAGGCCCTCCAACGGTCTTCTTGGTTGATTTGGTAACTGCTCGGATCATTGATTGATCGTATTGAATAACTCTTTGCCTCGTCGGTGATGATAGCTTCCTTCGCTGTTTCTGCTCACTTCGTCATGGATGGTTCTCTCGTCAGTAATGTTATCTTCGTCAGCGGTATGTAGAGTTGTCATTCCCGTCAGTTGCCCCCCAGGTTCTGGGGTCGTCGGTGACCTGTCATGACGATCACAGAAGCTGAAAAGTTTTTCTTGTGACTCTTGGGGTTCTGTTCCGCCTTTAATGTTTAGTGGCGGCGTTACACGCAATCATGGCCACGTGGCGCTTGATGGTCTGTGGAATTAATGGCATGACCCTTGGGTTTCCCGCTGGTTTTTCAATCGTTTTTTGGCCCACATTTAAAACTTCTCCTTTTCAACTTTTCGTTTATTTCTCAGAGAGCAAAAGCAAACCAGTTTTTTAGAGATACTCTGAATATTGTGGCTTCCTTCTTCTCCGATCTGCCTTGTGCTGCTTCTGCCGTTCCGCCATTGGAGGTATGTTCTTCTTTCCTTTTTCTTTCTTCTTTTTCTTCTTTTACTGTATAATTTCTGATTTGCTATTCCCTTTTCGCTTCTATTCTGGTGTTGGCTTTTGCTTTTCTTTTGGGGTTTCAGTTTCGTGCTTTGTTTTCCTTTTGGTTTCTGTATTTTCCATGGTTGATAGCTTAGAGGTTAGGACAGCTTGCCCGTCGATCTCCTTCCTTTTTGCGCGTCTAGGGGGATCTTTGGGTACTTACCCTTTTTTGGAAAATTTTGTGTACGAAGGCAATAGTCTGAGTGTCGTTTTGAGTGAGTTGTTACCGTTGCTCCGTCAATCGCTAAATTGGTTTGAGGGTTTAGGAGGGAGAAGATTAATGTCTGAGGTTAGGTCTAGTGACCTCGAGACTGGGCTATCGTCCAGTGGTGGCCCGGCTGAAGGAGATACCGCCGTCTCTGGTTCTCGAGAGGTTAGGGCTTTTTATGCCCTTAGGGAGATTTGTGGTCTGGATGACGAGACCGTGAATAGATTTAAGGATAGGTTTCAATTTCCGTCTAGGGTTCGTGTTCGTCGTCCCAGGGAAGAAGATAGGGCTTGTCACTTCTTTCCAGGCGAAATATGTTTTTATGAGTCAGCCTTCACCTGTGGGCTTAGGTTCCCCGTCCACCCGTTCCTGATGGAACTTTTAAATCATTTTGGTATAGCCCCTGGACAGCTCATGCCAAACTCGTGGAGGATCGTCATTAACTGTATGCAAATATGGTTGGCCTCCAACGGGGATATGATCAGGATAGGTGAGCTCACCTACCTGTATCGTTTGAAAGAGTCTAAAGAGTGGGGATATTACGAATTAGTCCCTTGGGAGAGAAAGATTAGAATCGTCAAGGGATTGCCTTCGTCATTCAGGTATTGGAAGTCGCGCTTTTTCTTTGTGTCTGGGGACGACTTCGAGACCCAATCTAGCAGTGATTGGGGTGATATCCCGAGGTTACTCCGTCGGTGGGGAACCCCGACCTTAGGTGCGTCAGTATTTCTCCCCGTTGTTTCAATCTTGCCAATTTTCAAGTTCTGATCTTGCTGACTTCTTTGTTTCTTTGTTTGGTATAGTTAAGAGACGGCCTGGGCTGAAGAGACGATATAAGGAACGTATAGAGACCGCCATCGGGTACGCTGAGACGATTGAGAGCTGGGACGAGCTGGTTGACCCTCGATCTCTTGCGTTTTACAACCTTGGTCCTGACCCATCTCCTTTCGTTCTTCGTCAGCTTGGCATTGAAGGAAAAAAGAGTAAGTTTTAACTTCGTCAATGCTGATTCATCTTCTGTACACTTAAGCACTTCTTTGACACACTTTCTTCTTGCAGAGATGACGACCAAGTTTAACAAGGACATGTATGCAAAGATGAGGTCAAAGAAGGACGAACCCCTGTCCAATTTGGGGAAGAAGACCGTGCGAGTTACCGGGAAGGGTTCTGCCTCCATCCCGCTCAGCATTGTTCCTTCCATAGCCTCTGAAACGACGAGGACTGCCTCCCCGACCGCTTCAATAGAAGAGATTCCTACTCCTGGCTCTAAAAGGCCGCGCGTGGTTGGCAAAGGAAAGGAGAAGACTGATACTCGTCCGTCCACCATATGGGATGACGAGTCTTTGGCTGTGGAAAGAGCTCACGAGGTCGTTACTTCAGCGGACTTGAAGGCTCTATCTGACTTGTCCTTAAACGATGTGGCTTCCCGTCACGTCCACAAACTGGTCCAGGTTCGGGTTCTTCCCTCTTCATCATTTCTTTTTTTTTTTTTTTTTTTTTTATAGACGACTTCATAATTTCCTCCAGGTGTTGGGAGAGAGTATCCATATCACTGCTGAGTACCTCACTCAAGGGGCCAAGGTGGCGTCTCTGGCGACCCGGATGGAGGCTCAGGAGAGGGAGAACTCTGACCTGAGGACGAACCTGATTACTTCTATGGACGAGGCCACGACACTGAAGGAGAAGGTCAAGGTGCTGGAGGACGACCTCAGAGTTGAGCGCGGGTTGACTCAGGAGAAGGACGAGCAACTTCAGGCAGCCAAGGAGAAGCTAGTGAACATCGCCGCTCGATCCGTGGAGGCTTTCCAGACCACTGATGAGTACAACACCGTGCTCTTCAGCTGGTATTTTAAGGGATTTGAGCTTCTCCGGAGGTACATGATCAAGCATCCTTCCGGAGTCAACCTGGAGAGCCTGGATTTGGAGGAGGTGGACAAGGAAATGGCCCTGGAGGAGGCAGCTTCGTCTTCTGCCCCCGGTGATGATGTTCCTGAACCCGTTGCTGACGTGCCGGCCAGTGAAGGCACAGCTGATGCTTGACTCTACTTACTTAGAAAAATATTATTGTGGGTGCCCGTCTTGTTTTTGGGCTTTTCTTTTTTTTTGTAAATCTAATTTCAAAACAATTTGCTTTATTTTGAAAACAATGATATCGACCCAGTGTTTATGGGCTGGAATGAAGCGTACTTACTTTTCTTCTGGCTGGTTTACATCCGTCCGTACTTTTTGTGCTTTGTTAATTAGTTGTTGATTTAATGCACTGTGCTCTTCTGTGAACTGACTCCTGCCATTCGACTTACGTCCGTCTAGACGGACTCTTGTCCCTTGTTCTTTTAACGTCAGTAATTTACATCCGTCAAGGCGGAATTTTATTACTTAGTATTTTAACCATAGTATTATGGTCTTCAGTAATTTACATCCGTCAAGGCGGAATCTTATTACTTAGTCTTTTAACCATAGTATTATGGTCGTCGGTAACTTACATCCGTCAAGGCGGAATCTTGTTACTTAAGTCTTTCAACCAGTGTTATGGCCGTCGGTAACCTACATCCGTCAAGGCGGAATCTTGTTACTTAAGTCTTTCAACCAGTGTTATGGTCGTTGGTAACCTACATCCGTCAAGGCGGAATCTTGTTACTTAAGTCTTTTAACCATAGTATTATGGTCGTCGGTAACTTACATCCGTCAAGGCGGAATCTTGTTACTTAGTGATTTATAGGCCTCATGGTTGACCTGTACTGCCTGCGCAAAAACATTGAATGAATAATACTTTTATTAACTTCAATAACGAGTGCATTCGTGTGTTACATTTACTCATGGTATTTCTTTAAATGCTCAATGTTCCAAGGACGAGGGAGTTTTCGTCCGTCCATAGTTTCCAGATGGTAACTCCCTTGCCTAGAGTAATGAACGACGCGATATGGCCCTTCCCATGTAGGGCCCAGCTTCCCTTGAGTCTGGTCTTTAGTAGCTATAGTGACTTTGCGAAGGACGAGGTCCCCTATGGCCAGCCGCCTGAGTTTGACCCTCTTATTGTAATACTCGGCCATTTTCTTTTGATACTTTGTCATTCGACTGGACGCATTGTCTCTTATTTCATCCAAGCAATCCAGGTTGAACCGCAGTCCCTCGTCATTGAGTCCCTCTCTGAAAGCTCCTCGCCTGATGCTTGTTACTCCAACTTCTACTGGGATCACTGCTTCTGAGCCGTAGGTGAGCCTGAAGGGTGTCTCTCCTGTCGGGGTTCTGGCTGTAGTCCTGTATGCCCACAAGACATTAGGCAGTTCTTCGGGCCAGGCACCTTTTGCTTCGTCCAGCTTGGTTTTGATTATCTTGAGCAACGTCCTGTTTGTTACTTCCGTCTGTCCATTTGCCTGGGGGTGTCCCGGGGATGAGAATTGATTCTTGATCCCGAGGTTCGAGCAGAACTCTCTGAAGCCTTGGCTATCGAACTGCTTCCCATTATCGGATATGATCGTCAAAGGGATCCCGAACCTGCAGATAATGTTTTTCCATACGAAGCTCCGGATCCGAGCCTCAGTGATGGTTGCTAGAGCCTCTGCTTCAACCCATTTTGTGAAATAGTCAATAGCAACTAGAAGGAATTTTACCTGACCTTTACCTTGGGGCAGAGGACCGACGATGTCGATTCCCCATTGTGCGAATGGCCATGGGGAGGATATGGTCGTCATCTTCTCTGCTGGAAGCCGTTGTACATTCCCGTACCGCTGGCATCTGTTGCATCTCCTGACGAGGTTAGCAGCATCCCCCTGCATGGTTGGCCAAAAGTACCCCGCTCTTATCACTTTGTTTACTAGGGATCTGGGGCCGGCATGGTCGCCACAGACTCCTCCGTGTACCTCTTCTAGGATGTATTTGGCCTCGTCCTCGTCGACGCACTTCAGGTAGGGCATAGAGAAGCCTCTCTTGTACAAGACGTCATTTAGGATCGTGAACCTAGCCGCTCTCTTTCTGACCTTTCTGGCTTCGTCAGTATTCTGAGGTAAGTGTCCGTCTTGGAGGTAGGATATCAAGGGCGTCATCCAGGTGTTTGTGCTCTGGGTGGTGAGCACTGCCGCCTCCTCAATACTTGGGCATTTCTGAATTTCTATTGCCATGTCTGCGCTTGTCATTCCTGCTTCTGACGATGCTAGTTTCGACACTTCGTCAGCTTCAATATTCTGGTTTCTTGGTATCTGGACGAAATCCACTGTGTCGAACTCCTGAGTTAGCTGCCTTGTCAGTTTAAGGTATTTCTGCATCCTTTCCTCCTTTGCCTCGTACTCTCCACTGATCTGTCCGATTACCAGCTTTGAATCACTCTGGATAAGCAAGTTTTTGGCACCAAGAGCTTTTCCAAGCCTCAAGCCCGTCAGTATTCCTTCATATTCGGCTTCGTTATTGGTGGCTGGGAACTCCAGTTGAACTCCATATTTCATCACTTCTCCGTCGGGGGTGGTTATGACGACCCCTACTCCCCCCCTCTTTTGGGCTGACGAACCATCTGTCTGTATTATCCATTTTCCAACTACGTCGGTAGTTCCTGCTTCATCTGGAAGAGTGAATTCAGCGATGAAGTCAGCCAGGGCTTGTGCCTTGATGGCTGCTCTTGGATGGTACTCGATGTCAAATTGACTGAGTTCGATTGCCCATTGGACCATTCTCCCTGCTGCTTCCGGTTTGTTCATTGACTTCTTGATTGGCTGGTCCGTCATTACGAGGATAGGATTTGACTGGAAATACGGTCTGAGCTTGCGCGAAGCTACTATAAGTGCGAACGCAATCTTTTCAATTCTTGGGTACCTGAACTCAGCTCCTTGAAAGGCCTGGCTGACGTAGTACACCGGGAGTTGCTTCTTGCCTTCTTCTCTAATCAAGGCTGCGCTGACTGCCGACGCTGATACTGCCAGGTACAAATATAGGTTCTCCCCTCCTTTAGACGGGCTCAGGAGAGGTGGACTGCTCAGATATCGTTTCAACTCTTGGAACGCTGCTTCGCATTCGTCAGTCCAAGCAAAGGCCTGCTTGAGGGTTTTGAAAAAGGGCAAGCATTTGTCTGTGGCCCTGGAGACGAACCTGTTTAGAGCTGCTATCCTTCCCGTAAGTTTTTGTACATCCTTGACGGTTTTGGGTGAAGCCATGTCAATGATAGCTTGTACCTTCTCTGGATTGGCTTCTATTCCTCTCTGGGACACCATGAATCCCAGGAATTTTCCCGAGGCTACCCCAAAAACACATTTGCTAGGATTTAACTTCATCTGGTGTTTTCTCAGGGTTGCAAAAGTCTCCTCCAGGTCGTCCAGATGGGCGAGCTCTTCCTTACTCTTGACGAGCATATCGTCTACGTATACTTCCATGTTCCTGCCAATTTGTTGATTGAACATTTTGTTTACCAACCTCTGGTATGTAGCTCCAGCGTTTTTCAACCCAAAAGGCATCACCTTGTAACAATAGAGTCCCTGGCTGGTGATGAAGGCGGTCTTCTCCTGGTCTTCTTCAGCCATCTTTATCTGGTTGTACCCTGAGAAGGCATCCATGAACGTCAACAACTTGTGTCCAGCGGTAGAATCCACGAGTTGGTCTATCCTTGGTAGAGGGAAGCTGTCCTTTGGGCATGCTTTATTCAGATCAGTGAAGTCTACACACATTCTCCACTTTCCATTTGGTTTCTTTACCAGGACGATGTTGGCGAGCCATTCTGGGTAGTATACCTCTCGGATGAACCCTGCTGTCAATAGTTTGGTTACCTCTTCTGCTACTGCCTGATCTCGCTCTGGAGCGAAAGTTCTTCGTCGTTGCTGAACGGGCTTCTTGTTGGCGTCCACATTTAGTCTATGCTGGATGATCCCTGGAGATATGCCTGGCATGTCCTCGTGACTCCATGCGAAGACATCAAGATTCCCTTTAAGGAACTTTATGAGTTTCACTCTCATCTCAGGGCTTAGCGTCGTCCCTATCCTGGTTGTCCTGTCCGCATTTCCTTCTACCAACTCTACTGCTTCCAGGATCTCCATTTTGTCTTCCTCTTTTTCTTCTATCGTCCACGTGTGGTTCTCCTTTCTTGCCAGTACGGCCTGGTAGCACTCCCTCGCCAGGACCTGATCTCCCTTTACTTCACCTACACCGTCGTCTGTTGGGAATTTCACCTTCAAACAGTATGTGGACGTTGCTGCCTTCCATTTGTTTAGGGTAGGCCTCCCAATGATGACATTGTAGGACGAGGGGCAATCTACAACCAGGAAATCTACTTGTTTGGTCAGCTGCAACGGATAGGTCCCTGCTGTTACCGTCAGAGTCACTATACCCCTGGGGTAGACCCTGTCTCCACTGAAACTGACAAGCGGAGAGTCAAAAGGACGGAGCCTTTTTGGATCTAACTTCAACTGCTGGAAGGCTGGGAGGTAGATGATGTCCGCCGAGCTTCCGTTATCAACAAGGATCCTTCTGGTATTGAACCCTTCTATATTCAGCACTATGACCAGGGGATCGTTGTGAGGCTGTTTCACTCCCCTGGCGTCTCCTTCATTAAAGGACATATCTTGGTATGTTCGTCGGTACTTGGACGGAGGAACAGCGTGGACGCTGTTTACCTGTCTGTGGTATGCCTTTCTAAGCGACCTGAATGACCCTCCTGAGACTGGTCCTCCCGTGATCGTGTTTATCTCCCCGATCACTTTGCGTGGAGGTTGGGACGTATGGTCGTCATCCCGAATGAAGGATTCATTTTGGGTCCTGTTGTCGTCTCTGAACTTGTTATGTTCTCCTTTCTTTACAAATTTCTGCAACTTTCCTTTCCGTATTAACTCCTCTATTTGTTCCTTCAGGTCTCTGCAATCTTCCGTGTTGTGGCCGTGGTCTCTGTGGAACCGGCAATACTTGTTCTTGTCACGTACGTTGGGGGACGAGTGTAATGGCCTGGGCCATTTGAGATGATGCTCGTCCTTGATCTGCGTGAAAATCTTGTCAACAGGCATAACCAATGGAGTAAATTTTACCTGACGAGGATTTCTTTCATCCCTCCTTCTATTCCCGTCATTGTTCCGACGTTCTGGTCTGTCTCTCTTTTGCCCTCTGCGGTCGTCTTCCCGCTTGGGTTTGTCTCCCAGCCTCTCGGTATCTTTTATGGCAGCTAGAGCGTCTTCCGCGTTCATGTATTTTTGGGCCTTCAGGAGCATCTCAGCCATTGTCTTCGGGGGGTTTTTGGCAAGAGAGGCTACAAGATCTCTGGATTTCAACCCTGCCTTGAAGGTCGTCAATTGCACCTTGTCATCAGCTTCGTCCACCTCCAGAGTTTCCCGGGTGAATCGCTTGACATATGTCCTCAGAGTCTCCTTCTCTCCCTGTCTTATGGTGAGTAAGTAATCTACTGGTCTCCTTGGGCGTTGTCCCCCTATGAAGTGACGCAGGAAAGCGCTGCTTAGCTGGTCGAAGTTGTCTATGGACGAGTTTGGCAACTTAGTAAACCA
Organism: Quercus robur; assembly: GCF_932294415.1. Classification (NCBI taxonomy): domain Eukaryota; kingdom Viridiplantae; phylum Streptophyta; class Magnoliopsida; order Fagales; family Fagaceae; genus Quercus; species Quercus robur. The sequence continues at coordinate 9,870,684 of NC_065541.1, forward strand.
TTCTCTTGCTGCTCCTTTGAGAGTTGTAGGGAAGGAACGGCATAATATCTCGTCAGGTGGTTGTTGAAGGCCCAGAGTCGTCTTAAAGGTATTAAGATGATCCTGAGGGTCCTTGAGTCCGTCAAATGGTTCTAACTGAGGCAGGCGAAACTTTGACGGCACGGGGCAATCAAGTACTGCTGCAGTGAAGGGTGAATCTGTAGCCCTTACCATCTTGTCTACACTCCGGTCTGTCTTTTCCTTGATGGCGCTCCTTAGTTCGTCCATCTCTTTCCTCATTTCCCGAAGAAGATCTGAGTTTTGTTCGTCCGGAGTAGTTGGTCTCCGGGGGGTTTCCCTCTGTTGGCTATCCCCCTCTCCCTCCGTGTTACCCTTGGACCGGTTTTCTTCCTGTTGAGCTTGTTGAACCTGCTGGAGTCGCAGCTTCATTTCCTGGTTCTGCCTGGTGAGTTCCTCAATGGTGGCTGCCAGGGCTTGAACTTGCTGGGCCAAGGCCGTTGAATCTGGGTTGGATTCCATCTGGATATGGTGAATTGATGGAAACTACGTTTTCGACTATAAATCTGAAAACTCGTCCCCACAGACGGCGCCAAACTGATGGAACACAAATCCGTCAGTGAATGTGCAGATGGAATCACCCGTGAGGCGTGAAGGTTTGCTCGTCGAGAGACACCGGTGTGGCGCCTGCCACAAAGTCTCCGATGCCAAAGTTAGGATCACAGTTAAACACAATAAAGAAAAGAATAGATAGTTTCAGAGTATTTTTGCATATATCTCCTTCTGTTGGTTGTGTGAGAGTTTTATACCTGAGCCCATCAGGGCTAGCCGTTGAGGCTGTTAATGCTTTCTTTTGTAACGCACCTGGCCAGTAATGAGACTTTTACTAGGCCCTCCAACGGTCTTCTTGGTTGATTTGGTAACTGCTCGGATCATTGATTGATCGTATTGAATAACTCTTTGCCTCGTCGGTGATGATAGCTTCCTTCGCTGTTTCTGCTCACTTCGTCATGGATGGTTCTCTCGTCAGTAATGTTATCTTCGTCAGCGGTATGTAGAGTTGTCATTCCCGTCACAAATGATACAATAATATTTATTTTTAAATTAGAAAAATCTTGAAATATTGAACCAGATGAAATAAAAAAATCAACATTTAATTTTTTTTTTGTGCCACTTGAGATTATTTCAATTCTCTTTGCAAAGAATACGTCACTTGGCAGAAATTTATATTTTTCCACATGAGGTCTCTTTCCTCATGCTTTATTTCATTAAATTAGAATTTGTATACTAGGGGTGGCCAAAGTGTATCATAGTTATAAAAAGAAAATACTAAAAAAAACAAAAAGTGCACAAGGTCTAACATAACTTTTATCACGAACTGATGAAGTAATAAGATGTAAATTAATGGTAGACAATTGACAAAGATAGTAAAAATGAAGGCAATTATTATTCATCAATCATAAGTAATACCATTTTAGTTAGTTGAGAATTCAACAAGTTTGGAAATGATGTTGAGTCGAGTAGCCAGCTTGTCAGTAGAGCCATTAATTTCCTCTAGACGTCGACCTTAGAAGAAATGGTCATTAGCTTCAGAGCCTCTCTACGATTGCGCCAACAAGTACCATAGAAAATTTCACATACTCTTACAAATTACAATTCAACTCACCTAGGTCCACTCAATACAAAAATAGAGAGAATGTGAAAATTTCAGTACATCATAGACTTTCTTTTGTTAATCAAAATTGATAACAAAAGTGAGGGGAACGAAAATTTTCACATTAGTTGAATCGACAATTATTAATAGTAAGTAAAAAGATGTTAATAATAAACTTGAATAAAATTAAGTAAAAATTTATCAACTTAATAATTGAAAAAAAAAAATTGATAGTTGTTACTTATTACCCAGTAATACTGTATATATATATATATATATTGTGAAATTTTTTGTGTCTATAAAGTTGTTTCTTTTTAAATTTTCTCTTTAGAAGTGGACAACATATAATGGAATTTCTTATATTAGGAAAAGTCCAGGCACCGTCCTTCTTGTCTCGTGTCTTAGACTCTTTGTGGAGGATTCAAAAGAATGAGTGATGGGGTGAAAAGAAAGAATGTTCCTTTAAAAATAGTGGGAATTGGATGCTTAGGCCCGTTTGGTACGTGTGTTTAAATAATAGTTTTCAATTTTTTTGGAAAGACGTGTGGGTGAAAAAGTGTGTGAAATATGTGTAATATTGTTTAAAATGTGAAAACATGTGTTTGAACTCGCGTACCAAATGGGGCCATAGTGTATATCTTCATATTCTAGTAGCTCATTTATTCAAAGATCATAGAAAATGACTCTAGATTAAAGCAAGTCAACTAAACCTACACGGTATTTGAGACTTGTCGTCTTGTGATGCATCGAATTTCTTGGGAAGTTTCTCTGCTGATGAGTAGAAAAGTAGAACCAGGCAATGTTTTATGTTTACATATGTACTGCTTAGATTGCTCAACTTTCCTAGATGGACTTGTACAAACAAGCCTACCATAGGCGATGGTACTGAGATAATAGGTGACCAAAACACAGGAACAGGACAACGAATTGAGGCACTGGACGGAGAGTTTACATGACGAATGATCCTCCATAGTGGACGGATTCTAGCTACACGGACACAAGGTGGATAGATATCAAGGCCATGTGGCACCCACATGGCTTAATTGGACTCTAAGGAATCCTAAATAGAAATATCTTGCACTCTACGATTGATCCTAGTTAATGGAATCTCTATATGGGAAGAATCTCGCAAAATACGTACATTTATTAGGATCTTCCCCACAAGAAAACATCTTCTTACTCAAGAAATTAAGGTCGGTTCTACACCACCATAAAAAACCCAAGCCCTCAGAAAACAAGGTATGCATAATTTAGCCCAGCTCTGGCATTCTAGAGTTGTGAAAGTTCTCTAACTTAACATTCGGAGGGTCTTTGACTGGTGCCATACCGGTACTCTCTGTAGGGTTTTTCTTCTTCTTCTTCTTTGCTGTGCAGATTTTATCTAAAGCATGTGAGGACCGTGCAAATTACTAATGATTTTCGGCATCATCACTAAGCAAATTAATCTAAAGCCAGAGAGAGAGGATGACTCAAACTCAGTTGTAAGTAAAATAAAAAACCAAATCATTTCTTTTTCTTTCCTTAGTTGTTTGTGTTTGTTTCCTGTTATTAATTATTCTTGATGGCAGGGTTAGCAGTGGGTTAGAGTTGGCAAATTTTGTGGTGAGCCTTGATGTCTTGCACGATGCATATGTTTGCTAAAGAGCATCTTTGACCCTAATTATCTTGAAATGTTGGAGAATGAACCTATAAAATTGTGTTACTAGGATTTTTTTTTTTTTTTTTTAATTTTTAAAAAAGAGCTATAATAAAATAGGGATAATTACAATAAACCCACCTGAAGTATGACTCGTTTTCACTTTGCCTACCCGTGGTTTAAAACTTTACACTATGCCCACCTAAGGTTAGTTCCGTTAGCCTTCCGGAACCCATCTCTCCATTTGCCGTTTGAAAAGCACATTTTTAGGCAAAAACAAATATAACAAGAATCAAAAAGTTAGGGCTTTAATATCTATGGAAAAGCTCTAAAATTAAAGAAGGGAAGTTTGAGTGATGGTCAAAAGCAAGATTGTATAGTTTCTCAAGAACAAAGAATGGAAGCTGGTTTTCTAGTAATACCAAGTCAAGCCTCAAGAAAGCCTCAAGAAAGCAGACATCCAGAGGTTTGGAAACCGCTCATGCCAAACAACCAACAGCCTTGCTTGAGATAGCACATCAAGAGGAATAACAAAAAAACCTAAGAATTAAACAAACTGAGGACATATATAAACAAAAACAGAACAGCCACTAAGTACTTGATTTTCAAAAACAATGTGGTTCAAGTTGCAGCAAACCTTGAAATGAAAAATGAAGAAAAACAAACCAGAAACAGTGACACACTTCACATCAAAGATTGAATAATTTAAACAAATGAAAACAAATTGAATCTAAATTTAGCTAATTCCAGGTTACATATAGTTAAAAATAAAATTAACAGGACCATATAAAAAACACAAAATTAGGCTCTTTTTTTTTATTTTTTTATTTATATGGATAAACCTAAATTAAGCTTAGAATTGTTTAAAGGACGATTACATATTAACTTTGAATTATAGTACATACCCAGCAAAGAAAATTCCCAAAAGAAAAAAGAATAACCCTCCAATGATTCTAAGTTCTATGCCTTTAACAATGTGGTGTTGCCCTTTTGACAGAGTAAACTATGTATTATGGGAAAGTATTTGATACACCCCATGTTTTTCTAAAGTTCAAACCTCAAATTAATAGGACACAACAGCTGATAAACAAATTTCAACAAGTGAAAACTCCCAATACCCACAAGTGGGTTTTTTGTCCTCTCAAGAGCCCAACCAAGATCATGTGATACACAAACCCAAAAAGATAAAGGAATCCAAATCTAAACAACCAAAGTGAAGACGATGAAAATGTTTACCTGAATGTCTAGACTTTCCAAGTTTCCAGTGAGCTATTCGGATTGGGGTTATGAAGGAGGAGGGTTGGTGGTTCCGTGGCAGTGTACAAATGCATTGATTAACTATATAAAATTACAATTATTAAGATTGAAATTGGAGCAGAAAGAAAGAAACTGATGACCTCAGGTCCAACCCCTTATAAAATGCCTATTAAGTCCCAGTTGAAATCAAGCAGGTCCAACCCCATACGCGATGCTGTTTGCCGAAGAGAATCTTTAGTTATACCTAATTTTCTTGAAATTTTGGAGAGTGAACCTATAAAATTGAGTTACTGGGATGCTATTTTTTTTTTAAAAAAAGAGCTATACTGTAGCTCTGTAAACAAAATTTTTGAGTATGTAGAGAACTTCGAATTTGAAACTGTGAAAAAGTTATGAGATGAAAGTGAAGGTTTTTTTTTTTTTTTTTTTTTTTTTTTTTTTTTTTTTTTTGAGAAACAAGTGAAGGTTAATAGAGGATCTCGTGTTTTAGACTCTTTTTTTTTTTTTTTCAATTTGAAGGAGCGTTTTAGATTTTTTTTTCCTCTCAATTATGAATTTTTCTTGAATTGCCATGAGAAAGGGGAAATGATGTGAAAGCAAAGAATTGTAAGTTTGAATTGGAACCGACACATATATATACTTTCGACAAAATGTAGAGATATATATTGTTATATAATTTAATTGGGTAGATTTTCCCAAGCTTCAATAATTTTTTCTACAAATAAAATACTATTTAATGAGTACCGTACATTATATTCATAATTTTGTAATAACTAGTGTGCTTCCACAAGTCTTGGTCAAGTTCTTGCGACTTACGAGTCCCCGCTTTCTACACAACTTCCGCCAATTTCGGATTTTTCTTTGATGTAATTATTTTGTCTTATCATATGACTATGGATGTAGGTGTCGAAAAATGATATGTCCATAACATTTTTACAATACTTTTACTATAAATTTAATGTAACAAGTTATTACTGATTTTTATTGGTGAACAAAAAAATAATTTTAGTGGTAACTTGTGAATTTAAATTAAAATCAATAATAATTTACGATCTAGAATTTTTTTGTAAAAATATTTTAAAAATATTACAAATGTAGTAGTTCTTTTTAAAGAGCTTTTCTACCCAAGACAATGGTAATCCCTAAATAAAGAAGAGCAATCAGACTTTCTAGACCCTTACCCAAAAGAAGTCACTATTTCACCTTGCTAGTCAATAAAAGTTTAATATTTCTAACAACATTGTCATTGACAGATAACGCGTGTACTGGCCAGGGCAGAGGAAGGGTCCAGGAAAGATGTGAAAAAGAGACAAATTTTTTATTTTCCATTTGAAGTTTTTGGTAAAAGGGAGAGAGAGAAGAAGGACAAAAAAAAAAAAAAAAAAGGAAGGTGAGATGAACAACAAATATTTGTGTCAAATTCTTAATATATTATTATCTAAAGTTGTATTGGATAAATTGTAGTAGTAAAAATGTCAAGTTTACTTCTACGTATAATTTTCTCTCTATTTTTTCCTACCATGCTTTATTAATGGGGGAATGAAATTTGTGATGTATCTCTGTATTAGAACCTTAATTCACATTCCTTGAATGTAGATGTGTGTTTGTTTCTTTTTAAAAAATAATGAATGGCTGTAAGTTTCTAACAAAAGAAGGTTCATCCTTTCTTTTTTACACTATCAAAATTTGAAAAATTATAACCTATTATCTATGTTTCTTCCATTCTGATCTATGCTTCCACTTTATCCCGTACAAAATGCATTATAACATTAAAGTTTCCCAAAAAAAAAAAAAAAAAAGTATATTGATTGGATAAAGAAAATTTGATGAACCCTAGTGAGGCTAATTTCGAGACTTTGAGACAAGTAAATTGATCAAGTTAATTGATAGAAACTGACATTTTCAATTATCTAAAGAGAAGCTTTTATTATTATTATTATTATTATTTTGATAGAAAGATTTATCTCATTAAATTAGAATTTGTATACGAGAGGTGGCCATGTGCATCACAGTTTTTTTTTTTTTAATAAAAACAAGTACAAGAAAAAGAAAAGAAAAAGTGCACCAACATAACACTTTTAAGTAATAAGATGCAATTCATAGACAAAGATTGTAAAATGATAGTATTAATTACTTATTATATCCATCAATCATAACTCATGATGGTGTGAAAAATTCCATCGTAAGAAAGGTTCCTAAAAAAGTAGTGGAGAGCATAAACAAATACGATTACAAAAAATGAAAACTTTCCCATTAAAAAGAAGAATATATAGCAAAAGACTTAGTCGTCGTACTTGTCGTCTTGTGATCAAGCATCTTAATTTCCTAGGCAATTTCCCTCCTTGTTTCAGGAACCATATGATGAGCTTAGTTATAGTTGTAGTGCTCATGTTGCTCAACTTTGCTAAGCTGATCTAAAGCTAAAACACAGAGAAGATGACCCAAGCTGATCAGTAGTAACAAATAACCCAAATCATTTCTTTTTCTTTCCCTAGTTGTTTATCTTTGTTTTTCTTCACTCTTTTTCTCTTCCTTTCAAGTTGTTTCTTGACCAATTAATTCTATATTAAAGATTGATGCATCATATATTATTTCTTTTCTAATTTTTTCCTATGATTAATCCTTGATGGCAGTTTTAGCAGTGGGTTAGAGTTGGCAAAATTCGTGGTGATCCCTGATATCCTAAAACAAGCATGGACTGCTGTAAGGTTGAATTTATTCAACCATCTAATTGGCTTTATTCCGTGCCAAATTTGCTTGTAATTCAGCATTTAGTAACCCTGTATTTAGGTGGGTTTGTTGTAAGGGTAGTGAGTGAGATAGTGTGAAGATTGCTCAAGAGTGTGCAAGAAAACAGAGTGTCGCGGCTGGGACTCGCGACTGGTCTCGCGGCTTCAACCCGCCAGAAGATGCACACGTGCCAAGCATGCTGGAAGATGAACAGTCATGCTAGCTGGAGCACTACAGGACAAAACAGGACAACTGGCCATACGGTTAACTCGCGACTGGAACTCGCGACTTAGTCAAGCCGCGAGGTCAAGCCGCGAGCCACCCCTGTTTTGGAAAAACCTGACGTTTCGCATTCCACTCCTCTTCAGTATAAATACCCTTTTAACCCACGATTGAAAGAGAGCTTCCAGAGAGAATTTTGAGAGAGAAACCCTAAAGAAAAACCAGATTGTTTCACCCACAATCTCTACCTTAGAGTCTCATCAAAATCCCTCACTCTCTTCCTCTCCATTGTCAAATCCTTGAGAGGCCATTATACCAAACCTGGTTCTCACCATTATCATCTCTGTGAGACAGTCGTTTGGAGTTCTGGGAAGCAGTTAGGAAGGAGCCAATATTCATTGGTTGATGCTACGGTGTAGTAGCGGAATCCGGAAAGCTAGAGAAGAAAAAGGTTCGGCGCAACCTCGTTGGAGCAAGAAGCTTGGAGGGCTTAGGTGCATTGGGTAGATTAGGCTTGGAGGGTCTATTGCTGTCCTTGTATCCCAACTGTATTTTCTAGTGGATTGATTACCGCTTGGAGGGCGGCGGAGAGGTTTTTCGCAGAGGTCTTCGGTTTCCTCTTCGATAACATATCTGGTGTTATCGCTGTGTTTGCATCTTCCTTCCTCTCTATCTCTGCCTTTACATTATCTGCTGTGGTTTATTTTGTTGTGGCTTAGATAGTTGTTTAATCAATTCCTTGTTATAGCATATGTTAAGTTTCCGCACACTAGTTGTTTAACATATTGCTTGTGTTGATTAAATTGGTTTTTGGGGGTCTAAACGTTCAAAAGTGTTTTTGTACACGTTTTTGAACTTTCAATTGGTATCAGAGCGGGTACACAGTTATTTGGTTTCATTACCATTGTGTGATCCTTGACTCCCTTTTTGAGATGGATAGGTCTCAATCCCTTAATGCACCTCCATATTTTGATGGAAGTAACTATGCATTTTGGAAGGTTCGTATGAGAGCCTTTTTATGCTCCATTGATGAATCCGTGTGGGATGCTGTTGAGATGGGTTGGACCAAACCTGAAGCAGCCAAATCCACATGGGATAAGGCAGCACTTACTGCATCTAATGCTAACAGTAAAGCACTAAATGCTATTTTCTGTGGTGTGTCTCCAGATGAATTTCACAGGATTTCTCACATTACTATTGCAAAAGATGCATGGGAGATTCTGGAAACAACTTATGAAGGCACGAAGAAGGTGAAAGATACCAAGTTACAAATGCTGACCACTCGGTTTGAGGAGCTCAAGATGAGTGAGGATGAGTCTTTCGACTCATTCTATGGGAAGTTAAATGAAGTGGTTGTCAGCAAGTTTAACTTGGGGGAGAAGATGGAGGATTCTAAGATTGTAAGGAAGATCCTTCGATCATTGCCGGAAAGCTTCCGTGCCAAAGTGACAGCCATTGAAGAGAGCAAGGATCTTGACGACATCAAGGTGCAGGAGCTGGTTGGTTCTTTACAGACCTATGAAATGTCGCTGCCAAATCAACGGAAGGGTAAATCCATTGCTCTAAAGACCGTTAATGAGAAGGTGGAAGATCAAGGCTCGTCAGGAGAAGATATGGTTGACAAGGATGTAGCCTATCTTGTTAAAAATTTCAAGAAGTTTTTGAAATTCAAAAACAATGGAAAATTTGATGATAAGAGAAATTTCCAAAATTCTGGAAGGGAGAAGAGGGATTTCAAGAGGAAAGATGGAAAAGAATCCCAATCCACACAAGGTGTTACTTGTTTTGAATGCAACGGGCATGGACACTTCAAGAGGGAATGTCCTAACTATTTGAAATCAAAAGGCAAGGTGTACGCCACGACTTTGAGTGATTCAGATTCGTCCGACTCAGAATCTGAGGAGAGCTGTGATGGAGAAGGGAACTACTCAGCTTTCATGACTATTGCTCATGTTGAGTCTTCGGATGAATTGAATTTGCTTGTTCAAGACCTTGGAGAACATAGTGAGGATGACTCACTAGGAATTGTTGAAGAATCAGAAGCTGAAGAAGAAGAAAGCACAGCTACTCTTCAAGAAAATTACAATTCACTGTTGGAGAAATCTGGTGAATACACAAGGGTGGCCAAGGCTGCAGTGAGAAAGATGAAGAAGGCTGAGGAGGACTACAAAAGTCTCCTAATCCGGTATAGGGAGGCCAAATGCGAGATTGAAACCCTTAATGGTGAGCTGTCCGAAGCCTACACTAAAGTGAGATTCCTTGAGAATGAGGTTGTTCAAGCAAATGCAAAAATAGAGAGGGTCACCACCAAGAAGCTTGATGATGTTATATCATCTCAAAAGAGCTTCTCAGACAAATCCGGACTGGGATATACCGGAGGAAGTAGCTCAACTGGAAATGTCACTAAAGAAGTGAAGTTTGTGAAGTCCAAAGATCCAGTTGTAGCTGACTCTACTAGTGTGAACCTCGAGGTGGAGGAGAAGAAGAATGTGGTGGACCATCGGATGCTGAATCATCATAATCAGTATGTGGGCAGGTCTGAGTCTCGTGCCAAGTCACGTCCTCGACCACAAAGAGGTCCTAGAAGAATGTATGTGTGCCATTACTGTGGACTTCAAGGGCACACTCGACCAAATTGCCAAAAGCTGAGAGCAAAGAACAGTGCTACTCCTCAAAGGTCAGGAGGACCAAGAGTTGATAGGAGAACGTGGGCAGGGGATCAACCTAGAGAGCAAAACGGAGATCCCGGAATGATGAACGTGATGAAGATGATTGGTGCATTCACCAACTGCTTGGAAAGCTTCTCACGAAGGTTTGAAAGCCCTAACTCCCGTACCCAATCCTCTTCTAAGGAAATCACCCCAAACGCAAGTGTCGTGTGGGTGAAAAGGGGTACTCATGCATAAGCATTACAACATATCCATGCATTAATACTTCCTATGCTTTGTGACTATGTTTGTTTGGTATGCTTGTTGTTTTTGATTTTGGTTGTTTGTTTGTGAATATCTCTTAATTGTGTTTTATCATTCTTTTTGTTTCTTATGTCAAAAATCCAAAAATTTCATAAACATTTGAAAATCAAAAGGGCTTGATTGACTTTGTTGAGTTTTTGTCTTAAAACTCGTTTTGCCGTGTACCTTTGTGCTAATGGCTTTGTGCATTTTCGAACATTACTTGTTTTCATGCACTCATATCTCCTTGGGAAAAATCTTGAAATCTATGTGATTGTTGTAAATAGATCTTCAAACTTGTCATGAATGATTAGTGAATGGTTATGTTGATCTTGAAACTTGCATAGACTTGTGTCTATATCTCTTCCCATTTTTTTATTCTTTTTGCTAAAAAGAGCTCACTAAATGTAAATCTCCAAATGAAAAGAGATATTGAGCTGCAAAAGCCTGTCGCACATTCTAGTATTTGACTAGGAAAAAGGGTAAGCGACTTTATATTAAAAGTGAAATTTCTTTCAAAAAGGCCAAAGGCCTATTCTTCAAAGAAAAATGTTATATATCCCTCTCACAATGAGAGATGATTGCCTCAAAAGATCAAATGTTATGGCTGAAAGTGGAGTCAAATGAAAGGCTCCTAGTTATGTTATCAAGTTGTGTGGGAAGTCATATATTCATATTTCTGTAATTGAGATTGGTCACATGATCTAGTGCTAATTGTGTATGCCTTGGTTGAATTGATCATTGAAGCTTCACATTAGACAAAGGACTATTTCAATGCTGATATCCACACACAACACACAAGTTTATGTTTGATAAATGCCCTATTCATTTGTGTGATTGTACTTGATAAAATGTGTTTTCACATACTCAATCTTTGTTGATTCAAGCACAAAAAGATTTTTGAGTGTTTTAGGTGTTTTTGGAAAGTGTTTTTGCTGAAAAATCTGAAAAATTCAAAAATACAGTTTTGCCCTGTTTTGGCGGCTCAGTCGCGGGTGTGTCAAGTCGCGTGCCTCAGTCGCTTCTTCGCTGGTCAGTTTTGGCGACTTGTTCGCGAGTGGAAGGTCCAGTCGCGAGATTCACTCAGAGATTTTCGCGGCTCAGCTCGCGACTCACTCGCGTGTAGACCTTCCAGTCGCGAAAAACACTTAGAAAAATTTTTCAAAATTTTCCTCTTGTGTGCTTTGGCGGCTTGAGCTGGCGACTGTGTGGCGACTTGATCCAGTCGCGAAAATCGCGTGTTTTGCAGAAACAGGAGCAGTTTTTAAACCTCTTTCAGTTTTCCCTCGAACTTTTGTAACTGTTCACCTTCTCTTAAAAACTGTTGTTTTTCTCCCAAACCTCTTCGTGAATCCATTTCTCAAACCCTTTTGGTACTTCATTTCTTCTCCAAATCATCAAGAAACGGTATGGTTTTTGATTTTTCAATCTCAGTTTCTTTTTCCTGCATATTTCTGTTACTGTTTGGACTGGTATTGTGTTCGTTATTCTTATCTCTATGTGTAATGGGTTTGGAGTATCCTGTTTTTGATATTGTTCTCACCCGTTTTCATGCTGAGCAGTCAATGTGTTTTTCATTGTTCTGAATTTTTGCTGATTTTTGAATCTGAGAATCTTTTCTGAAATGGGTTTGGTGTTCATGTGACTTACTCATTACTCTTGTCTGAATATTGATGTGTGGATGTTAAGGTTTCTTCATGATTGAAATATTTTCCCCATGTTCATGTCTCTGTTGGAGTGATGTTTGTTATCTGTTCTAAATATTCATATGCTGTTTGTTATTACATATCATGGTCATGTTAACCTGTCTCAATGACAGTTGTTGCGTCTCTCTTTGTCTTGGTGCACTTTCACCAAGTTTGATGCACGTATTGATTTGTGCTTCTGTGGTTTATTGGAAGGATTGTTTGGGTCTGCACTTTATTCAGTCTGGGTTTTTATATTGAAATATTGTTTATACTGAATCTTGTTGACAATCATTTGTGGGGTATTGTTGCTTGGTTCTTTTCTGTTGGTCTGCTCTCTTGCAGATGTCTCGTCGATCATCCAGGGGTAAAGACATTGTTTCTGACGAACCAGCAACCCCAGTTGCTAAAAGGACTCGTCTTTCATCTCAAGCATCTCAAGATCCCAATGAGGATAGATTCAGAGTTCCCCTAAACTCACACGCCTACTCAAATGTGTTTGACAAGTCAACAACTATAGTGGAGCGGGTCGTAGAGTTCAACACCTTAGGGACTACTTTCATCCCTCGAATCTTTGAGAAACGAGACTGGGCAAACTTGTTCGGAAACTTTGATGATCCAATGGATGAGCTGGTCAAGGAATGCTTCTCCAATGCATCTGATCTTGGACCTATCCTCATTTTCTGGGTCAGAGGAACAGAGTTTAGTGTTACCCCAGACTCCATCGCAGATCTTCTCGGCATCACCAGACCTCAGAATGTGAACTTAACTCCCTATGATGAACGAAATCCAGAGGTTGGGGAAATTCTACAAATCCTAGGACACGATCATGAGGTGTCTAGTGCAGGAACTTCCATCAGCACCGCAAAGTTTGCACCTGAGTTGACCACACTGAAGTTGATCATGTTCACCAACCTCTACCCATTGTCCAACACTACATTCATCAATCTTGGGAGAGCTATATTTCTGTGTGATCTCATTACCGGAGCCCCCATTGATATATGTGCTCACATCTACTACAACCTGAGGAAGACCGCTTGTCGATCTACAGCTCGAGGAACCATTCCATTTTGCAGTCTCGTCATGAAGCTCATCCTTAATGCAGGCATTACTCCTCCTGCAGATGGTAAAATGTTGACTCGTCAACGTCCCATTTCTTTGTTCACTCTTCAAGCAAGCAGAAGTCACTCCTCCAAATCACCAAGACATGCTCACATCTCTCCGGGTCCTTCATTTGCCCCTGACTCAGAGACACCTGCACATACCACCTCTACATCTCGTGCTGTTCCTGAAGCTTCACAGGCTGGTATTCCGCAAGCACAAACTGCTTCTCATTCTGACAGAGTTGGCAGTGTTCTTGAGCATATTCAGAAACGAGTTGATGAGCTTGTGGCACTTCTCTATTCCACAAACAACCATGTCCAAATGCGCCTCGAGACTATGGAGACTCAGCTAGATGAGATTCAACGGAAGTTGGATGAGAGTCTTTAGCTATTCGTGACAAAAAGGGGGAGAGCATTCAGTAAGGGGGAGAAAAAGTTCAAAGGGAAGTGTGCATAGTGATAGGGGGAGCACACACACACACATATTTTTGCTTTCGTCTCATCTTCTAAACTAATGGTTATTTTGGTTTTGATACACTGTGTTTTGGTGTATAACTGTTTCTAACTTTCCTCATATACTCTTGGATAAACTTTTATATATGTTTGTTGATGTTATTCAGGTATTTGTAAGTTTGTACCCATATGCTTTTGTAAGCTTTGAGGGTTTATGTTTTATGCATAGTTTGTAGGCCTTGTGGTATGTACCATGCTTAAGTGCAGCCTTTATGCTATGTGAAATCAGTATTTTAAATCCAAATGTTCTGCATTGTGGTTTATGTACTGTCACTCTTGTGCCCTTGTAGGATTGTTCCTAGATGCATATGCCTTGTGTGCTATGCATTGGTTGAGTGTTGTACATACAAGTGTCTTGCCTTGTGCTTGTTGACTTGTATGTCCTTGTGGTCATTCCAAGTGTGAATGAACACTGTGATCACTACCTTGTGGTGTTCACCTGGTTGATCAAGCCATGGTTTGTTTATTAACTCCATCTTATGCTTGATCTCATATTGCCTGTTTCATATGCATTTATAATTTTCTGCTTACAATGATCATGGTGTATTGTTGTGTTTCAGGAGTTTATGTTCATATGATTCAAGTGCTTCACAGCTTCTAGAATTAGGTGTGAGTGAGTTTTGATCAACTGTTCCCAACTCACATGTTAAGTCTAGAGTCTGTTTTAGGGTTTTGTCACGGAATAGCCAAAGGGGGAGATTGTAAGGTTGAATTTATTCAACCATCTAATTGGCTTTATTCCGTGCCAAATTTGCTTGTAATTCAGCATTTAGTAACCCTGTATTTAGGTGGGTTTGTTGTAAGGGTAGTGAGTGAGATAGTGTGAAGATTGCTCAAGAGTGTGCAAGAAAACAGAGTGTCGCGGCTGGGACTCGCGACTGGTCTCGCGGCTTCAACCCGCCAGAAGATGCACACGTGCCAAGCATGCTGGAAGATGAACAGTCATGCTAGCTGGAGCACTACAGGACAAAACAGGACAACTGGCCATACGGTTAACTCGCGACTGGAACTCGCGACTTAGTCAAGCCGCGAGGTCAAGCCGCGAGCCACCCCTGTTTTGGAAAAACCTGACGTTTCGCATTCCACTCCTCTTCAGTATAAATACCCTTTTAACCCACGATTGAAAGAGAGCTTCCAGAGAGAATTTTGAGAGAGAAACCCTAAAGAAAAACCAGATTGTTTCACCCACAATCTCTACCTTAGAGTCTCATCAAAATCCCTCACTCTCTTCCTCTCCATTGTCAAATCCTTGAGAGGCCATTATACCAAACCTGGTTCTCACCATTATCATCTCTGTGAGACAGTCGTTTGGAGTTCTGGGAAGCAGTTAGGAAGGAGCCAATATTCATTGGTTGATGCTACGGTGTAGTAGCGGAATCCGGAAAGCTAGAGAAGAAAAAGGTTCGGCGCAACCTCGTTGGAGCAAGAAGCTTGGAGGGCTTAGGTGCATTGGGTAGATTAGGCTTGGAGGGTCTATTGCTGTCCTTGTATCCCAACTGTATTTTCTAGTGGATTGATTACCGCTTGGAGGGCGGCGGAGAGGTTTTTCGCAGAGGTCTTCGGTTTCCTCTTCGATAACATATCTGGTGTTATCGCTGTGTTTGCATCTTCCTTCCTCTCTATCTCTGCCTTTACATTATCTGCTGTGGTTTATTTTGTTGTGGCTTAGATAGTTGTTTAATCAATTCCTTGTTATAGCATATGTTAAGTTTCCGCACACTAGTTGTTTAACATATTGCTTGTGTTGATTAAATTGGTTTTTGGGGGTCTAAACGTTCAAAAGTGTTTTTGTACACGTTTTTGAACTTTCAACTGCAATTAATGAACGATATAAAGAAACCGGTCAAAAAGAAGAACCATCTTCCTCAGTGAAATTCAAAACTTATGAGCCACTAAACTGTACAATTATAGCTTTTTTCACTTGGCCTGCTAATAGCAAAGACTGTGTTCAGGGAAATGAAGGAGGAGATTTTGTTACATCATCAGCTCTTAAGGGGTATTTTCCTCACTTCAATTTCCTGTGCACTGAAAGCAACCAAAAGTTCTCCATTAACAAACCTGCGTTGGAGCTTTTTACCTCCATTTTTGATGTGCTCCCGAAATCTGTGGTACCTTCTATACTCTGAAAAATCCTTTTTTTTTTTTTTTTTTTCATTAATTTTTTATTTTGGTCATAGCACTTGTAAACTTAGCAAAAGTTAAGCAGTCAAGAAACTCAACACTAGTTCAACTATAGGTCATAACAAATTGCATGAACAATATATCATTGCCTAAAAATTTTCTATAAGTTTATACATGTTTGGTCACAAGTAGCTTTGAATAGGGATAAGAAGAGAAGAGACCAACGTGTGGTTGGTAGTCCTCATTTATCCAGGTACTATTTTTTTGGAAAAGGTTTTGCTGTGTATTAGTATGCAGTAATTGCTCCATAATGAGTTATGTAGCAGTAAAAAGAAACCAACATGTCTATGGGTCCATCTGATCATATTCAGTGCGCATGATCCTTGAACATATGTTGGTTTTTTTTTACTACTACATAACTCATTATGCAGCAATTACTCCATATTAGTATAAAACAAACCACCATGCACCCTTGGTGCAGTGATCACTCCACAAGCATAAGTGCTTGTTGGGTGTGGGGGATAATGGTCAGGGTTTAAGTCTCCGAGAGAGAGTTTCACATACATACATTTAGATTAAGTTGGAGTAGAATTTCTATCTTATATAAAAATAAATAAAAAATAAAAAAGTATACAACAAAACATTTCCTAAAACATTCTGGAAAATTGAAATGATGTCTAAATTGACCATTCTATTTCAATTCTATTAATTAGCAATTAATTAATAGGAATGGTTATGCACTGTCCATGTATTATTTTAAAGTAAACCTTTTTTTTTTTTTAAGTAACGTGGTCACACACCATGTGATCATTTTAAAAATTAACAAGAATGGTTATGTGCTGTTCATGTATTATTTTAAAAAATCGATATCAATTTTATCTATTCTTTCTCAAAAAAAAAAAAAAAAAAAATCATTATCTATGCCAAGATATCACGAGATATAATGATACAATATTTTAAACTATTCCCCTCATTAAGTTGTCTGTCCACTACCTAATCTTATAGTATGTTCCAAAACAGTAATTTTTGACCTTTTGTTTAGTATGATTTCAAGATTGTTTTATGTTTATAAATATGATTTTTTTAATTATTATTAAATCATGAAATTTGTGCTCAGGTGCTTTTAAATTGTAAGTTTTGTTCATTTTGATTGAAATGATCTTTTAGTCTTACTTTGAATTTTTTGTTTTTTGGTTAAGTAGTATTGCTTTGATTTTTCGTTGTCTAATGTTTCATTCATATATAAAAAATCTCTCTCTCTCTCTCTCTCTCTCTCTCTCTCTCTCTCTCTCTCTCTCTTCCTTGTCGTGGTGTCATCGCATGATGATGACTAATATATTCTTGACTCTGTATTCTCATGGCTTTTGACAGTAAATCAACTCATCTCTCCCTTTCACGCTGGTGGTGTTAACTGTTAATTAAGATGACTAGTTATTATTATTATTTGCAATCATATTACTAATTATTATTAATTGATTATGTTCTTTTTTTTTATTTTTTTATTTATGGAAATTGATTATATTCTTTGACTTTACATACTCATGACTTTTGAGATTATAATTTATTTTATATTTAAATTTATTCTAATTGCAAGATGCTCATCATCTCTTTTTTATATTTGTATTATTCTGTCTTTAATCCAATAGATTCTATCATTTTATTTAATTGTGTAAGTTTTATTGATATGTTGGAAAAAATATATTTGATTTTACAGTTTTACATATCCAAATTAGTTTACTTGGACTAGCTAGGTAAAATGGAACAAATCAAATAAGGTAAAAAAGACATGTCTCTAAATAATTTAAAATAGAACATAAGCTTATTTTCATTATTGTCCAGATTGTAAGTTTTCGTGCAATACGGTTCAAAAGTTAACTACAAGTTTCTACCATTCCAAGCCTGCTCCCCACTTGCTATTGGAAGATTAATTTCAAAAGTTGTGTTTCTTATTCGTATGAAGAAATTAATGTTGATTTAATTTGTGCAAACTTAATTGGTTTAGATAAAGTATCGTGGAGCTGAGGTTATATATGTTGAATTTATTAGGAAGTTGTATTTCATTATTTTCTTATAAGAACTTTTCTTTTTTTGGATTTTGACAGAATTGTAATTTATATTCTTGTTACACTGGTTAGTGACTAATATTCATAGTTACCATGGCACAATAATTTTTAAGAATGTGTACAATATGTTATATAAGTTTTATTATTATTTTTATTGAACTTTGAGGATGTGACATGAATGGTTATACATGAGTTGTATTTATTACACAAACAGTTTTTTTTTTTTTTTTAAATCTTTTTTACAGCCCAAAAAAACAACTAAAACTATGACTTAACTCATAATTTTCATGTTAGAAATTAATGGTGACTTCAACTCACGGTTTTAGTTGATTTTTGCTATGTGTAAAACAGTGTTTTTGTGCAACAAGGGTGTAGAGAGGGAAAATTCCCGACCTATCACAAGCTGACATGTCACATTACCAAGTCCACAAAATACAGCCAATTACAGAGCACCATGTATTGCTGCAAGGTTTTGCTATCACTATTCAGAAGCCAACAGAAATTTGCCAAGTGTCATGCAAGAGCCAATCACGCATCAGCGCACGTGTAAGCGATGACTCAAGCAGCCTCGCACGTGTAAGCGATGACTCAAGCAGCCTCGCACGTGTAAGCAATGACTCAAGCAGTCCAACACGTGTAAGCGATGACACAAGCGGACCAATCAGGCTGTGACATGTGTCACCAATCAAGTTCCGCCATGTGTCGCTCACCCACCCCAAAACTTCTATAAATAGAAGCCTTCCTGAGACATTGAGGAGGACCAAAAGATTAGAAGGACCAAGATTCAAGAGGACCAAGATTCAGAAGTAAAAAAGCTCTGTTGGAATCAAGCCTTGAAGTCTCCAGGAACTTCAAGAACTTCAACCCCAAAATCGGAGAACATTCGAAGCAGAATCATCCAAACCATCTACCTAGATCCAAAAGTTTGCGGGAATTAAGCTCAAAGGTCCGAAAACATCAACAAATCATAAATCAGCGAAGCTCTACGGATTCAAGCCTCCAAAGCCCCGAAGAACTTCCACCACAAATCTTCAATTACAAAGAACATTCCAAGCAGAATCATCCAAACTATCGGCCTAGATCTCAAAGTTCATTGGAATCAAGCTTAAAAGCCTCCAGAAACCTCAAACAACCACAAATCAGTGAAGCTCAACGAATTCAAGCCTCTAAAGCCCCAAAGAACTTCCACCACAAACCTTCGAAGACGAAGAACACACGAAGAACACGAAGAACGTGAAGAACAAGGGATTTCCAACAAGCTCATAGCTAGAGATTCATTGTAATTCTGTTTCAAAGATCTTCGATCCATTTTTCAACCAAATTAAAGTACATTGGGTATTCGAATCAAAATCACATTACTACAAATCCAATCAACAAGTCTTTTAAGGAGATCGAATCAGAGGATAACTCTTTTGTAATCACAAAGAATTGTACCACACAATCATCAATGCAAATTTGCATTTGCGACACTATTTCACTTGTTTGACTCATTTCGAATCGAGAAATTTAGTCGCTTACAAATTCTGGCACGCCCAGTGGGACCTCTCTGCCTCTCATCTCATTCTCCTTTAAAGAAAGAAATCAACATCACCATCTTGATGCCTACTTCAATGGCTTCTAGCAAGAACATTCAAGTTTCAACAATAGCTGCTTCAACTAAACTTGGTACAACTACCACCAACCACTGCATTGGTGTAATCAATTGTAGCCAACCCAAAGCAAACAATCAACTTCAATCTCAATAAACCAAGGAAGCCAAGGTCCGGATAATCATCTCCTTAGACCCTCTTATAAGAAACAAGGTCATCTCCACCTTGGAACACCTCAAGTATGGGGGCAAATCCCCTTCTTCCTACACAAGAAGTTGGTCGCACGATTTCTCTCCCATCAAAGGGAACCCAAAAGATGAGATTCCACGTGCTCACATCAAATCACTTTCTTCTCCATCATCTTGGGAAGTTGTGTCAGTCATGATGACTAACACCTCTACCATGAAAGAAAAGATGGCTGAAATGGAACAAAGAGTTGTCCTTCTCACAAAAGCACTTGAAGATAAGGACCTCCAAATTGCAACTTTGATGAACAAACTCGAAGTACAAGATCTTGGTGAATCAAGCCATGGTCATAAATTCACATCTGCAAAGGATGACAAAGGGAGAGAAATTGAAAACACTCCCCGACGAGAACAATCTACTTCGGTTGCTTCGTTGTCAGTCCAACAATTACAAGACATGATAACAAATACCATCCGAGCACAATATGGAGGTTCTTCTACAAGTTCTCTCACATATTCAAAACCCTACACAAAGCGCATCGACAATATGAGAATGCCAAATGGGTATCAACCCCCCAAGTTCTTGCAGTTTGATGGCAAAGGAAATCCTAAGCAACACATTGCTCACTTTGTAGAAACTTGTGAGAACGTAGGGACTCAAGGAAGCCTCCTTGTAAAGCAATTTGTCCGTTCACTCAAGGGAAATGCCTTTGATTGGTATACAGACTTAGAACCTGAGTCAATTGACAGTTGGGAGCAACTCGAAAGAGTGTTTCTTGACCGATTCTATAGCACACGTCGCACGGTGAGCATGATGGAGCTTACTAATACCAAGCAATAGGAAAACGAGCCTGTCGTTGACTATATCAATCGGTGGCGTTCTTTGAGCCTAGATTGCAAGGATAGACTTTCTGAAATATCTGCTGTAGAGATGTGCATCCAAGGCATGCATTGGGGACTTCTTTACATCCTTCAAGGGATAAAGCCCCGAACATTTGAAGAGTTAGCAACTCGTGCCCATGACATGGAGTTGAGCATTGCTAGCCGCGGAAGTACAAACCCTCCCATACTTGAGGAAAGCATAAAGGAAGTAAAGAGGAATGACAGGAATGCAAAAGTCAGCCTCAAAGACCCAATGGTTGTTAACACTGCCGAAGTCAAGGTTCCAAGAAGAGGAGCAAATGAAAAACGGCTTGAAGGATGGCAAAAGAACGAAGTGCGTCGCCTGACCTTTAAGGAACGTGAGCAAAGAGTATATCCATTCCCTGATGAAGATGTGCCAAACATCTTAGAACAACTATTGCAGTTGAAGCTGATTGAATTGCCAGAATGCAAGCAGCCAAAAGACATGGGGAAAGTTGATGACCCTAACTACTGCAAATATCATCGCATCATTGGCCACCCAATCCAAAAATGCTTTGTCTTCAAAGAACAAATCATGAAGCTTGCCAAAGAAAGCAAGATTGATCTAAACTTTGATAAAGTTGTTGGGTCAAACCATGTGACCGTTGCTTGTGATGTACTTCCAACTCTCAGGCAGGGGGCAAACACCATTAGAGCTCACAAGTTGATCGACAATGATGATGGCATAAGGATCGGCCCCATCAATGGGAAGTTCCTTAAACACTTCTACACTTGAAAATCAAGAATTGCTCCTCGGTAAGAGCTTAAACTACCCGCTGTAGCGCTGCAAGAGTACATGATGTCTTCCCATTACCCTTCAAAGCGTACCAATAAGGAGAAATTAATCCTATTCCATGTCATCAATTGCGAGTGTGGCGTAGCAGTTGGACGCCCGTGTCTCCCTTGAGGCCAAGGTCTCGGGTTCGATTAGTGGTGATACCCACTATTACACACTACGCCCCCCCCTTTTTGAAAAAAAAAAAAAAAAAAAAAAACACAACACAACAACAAAAACAACAACACCAACAAAACAAAAAAAATCATCAAAAAAAAAAAAAAATCTTTTGAACTACGTGATGACTTGATCCCTTAAACAAGCCCTTGGTTCAACAACTGCAAAGATTCAATGTCTGCATTACTTAAGGAAGGAGCAGTCTCTATGAAAGAAATCTCATCTTGAATGTTCGAGATAATAGAGCTTTGATTTGGCAGCTTTTCCTCATTATTGGGAATCAAAGCTTCGAGATCTTTCTTGCGATTGGATAGATGTTCCAGTTCTTCTTGCAGCTCCACTATCCTAGCTTCAACACTCGCCAGTCCATCCCTAAGTGTTTCGCCACATGCTAACAGTTCATTCTTTATAGTTGACTGCTCAGCAAGGCGAAAGTTACAATCTGTCAATTGCTTGTCACGTTGCTCAGACATCACACTTGTAGAAAAGCAGGATTGAAGTGATTCAAAACTTCTGGCCTTCTCAAAATAATCAGCAACTAAGCCTTGCAATGGTGATGGATCAATAGCTTTATTAGCTGCTATGGCATAAAAAATCTTTTGAGCTTCTCCTATGAGTGAAGGGGCCTTCTCAAAAGGGGTCCTAGCAATCCTCTGCTGAAGACTTTTCCAAAGGTTCAATGCAAGGTCGATGCGATTTTTCAGAATCACATCTTCGGCACGATAAACAGAATCTTCAGGGATATCAAAACTCACGGTCCTCTCCATAAATTTAGTGCTAGGCATCTGAGTTACATTTCCCACTGATATGGCAATAGATCGTGGACCGGAAATTGAAGTTTCACTATCAATAGAGGTCACCTTATCGCTATTAATTGTGTTTAAGGCTTGTTGCCCGGGCTGCAATCAAGAATACGTTACATCAAAAAGAAAAAAAAAATGTACGTATATAAAGACTAAAAAAAAAAAGAGTAGAATAATATAAAATACTTGATCTGCAGCAACTTCAACGTGTTCAAAGGCATAGGAGGTCCCTTCAACGAAATCGGGTTCACTAGGGGTTATCAATTTAAGCTTTTTCTTAGCCCGCCTCCGATGACACTCCTTGTCACTGCTCTCACTCAATTTTTCAAGATATGAGTCCATCTTTTCACTAGATGCCATGCTCACTCTTGGAGGCCCTTCAACAAGAAAAGGAGGCATCTTCGGTCTTACTGTAGCGTCTTGTGGCTCTACAAATTGAGCCTTGTCACTCACAGATTTCTGAACAACATGTGTAACGTGATCGTCAGACAATCGAATACCCCCTCCATTGACATTCTTATCGTTGTTTGTTTGACCCATCTTTGTGCTTGGTAAAGGAGGACGTTTGCTTGAAATCAAAGATGCTATACCATCTTCAAGGTATGTCCCATGCGTGCTATTCCATCAACGCTCATAACTTTAAGTAGTGTGGTGCTTTAAGTTTGATGGAGGAGCTGGGAAGAATGCTTGCGACATGGTCTTAGACTTGGTGCATGATCTCCAAAGTTCTAAGACTTCATCCAAAGAAGCATGACGGATGTCTTTCTTTATACCGCCTACAATGCTTTGACAAAGTCCAAATTGACGACTGAATCGGCAAGGGCTGTAGGGTTCTATGATGAAATGACCATCTTGCCGCATAGACAAGTAAGATGACCGAATACTGATAAAGTGTGCCAGTGAAGTACGAGAAAGATTTCCACTGTCTTCAAAAGTTTCATTCGCATTCTTAACAAGCAAATTGGCACCCCACAACATGCGGTTTCCTTGAATCAACCTTCGAGCTTCATATTCGTCATAATATCTGGCCCCCCCTGCACCAGAAAACCTAACCATCTTTGGCCCGATGACTTCCAATTTGACTCCATGATGGGTATCAAAGTAGTAGCCTAACCACCCATAAATGTAATGCATGGGAAGGCACACCTTTGAACTACCGACAACAGGAGAACAAGCAAGCCTATTTAAACCTCGATAAAGGCTAGTAAGAACAGGTATGGCAAGACTGAAAGGCCTACCAATAGCCATAAGGCTTGCAACCTTGAATGTTCCTGGATGGATAGTATTGAGATCTTCACTTGGTAGCACAAATATGCACAGCCAACAAGATAACAGGGCAACCAAGTAAGTTTCTTCGCATAGTCCTTCTTGAACTTCAAGGTCTGTAAAGGCACCTTTCTCTTTTGAAGACCATGCACAGGCCTTGCCAAATAAACCGTCAGGATTGTAAGTCTGCTTAGGATGACACGATCTCTTTGGCCTTCGAGGAGGTGGTTTCATGTATCTTGGATCCCCTCTAAACCAGAATTTGATCCAGTCATTTACCGAAACGTATGGCTTACCTTCTTTCTCATTATGAAGTTGATAAAAAGCGGCAAACAGATATTCACAACTCTTTGGAAGAAATCTGCCTTTCTCATCACATCCTGCCATTTCCTTGTAACAAGGGACAACTTCATCATAAAAGCTACCAGTGATGGCAAGCCCACCTAGACGATGTAGGTCCCAAAGAGAGATGGACATCTCACCCAACGGGGTATGAAGGGTATTGGTGTCCGGGCACCATGCTTCACAAAATGCACGTATGATGTCATTATTTCTATCATATGTATATAAAGATGCAAGGACCACTTCAAAAATCTGGGCCTTGATAAGAGTCTTCTTGCTACGAGAGAGTACATCTTCAAGCCATTCCCAATAGTAGGGTGTATATCCAAACTCGCCATTGGTTTTGAAAATTGTGCCCCAATGTGTTTCGCCGGAAATGATGCGGCGGCCAAGAGTCCTTAAATAATCCTTTCTCAGTTACATCATCTTGATCTTTTGAAATAACAAGATACTTCTTACCAGACGAGGAAATATCTCTGAAGTACACCATATCAAGAAGCAAGTTTCTAAAAAAAAAAAAAAAAAAGTAAAGTGAAGTCAGTCCTAGTAAAGAATGTCAAAAAAAAGAAAAAAAAAAAAAAAAAAAAGGGCATGGTTTCTCTGCACTCACAATATTATGTTAGTTACTGAAGGCTACGCATGTGCAAACTCAATGCATGGCTTCTCTACACTTACAATATTATATTAGTTACTGAAGGCTACGCATGTGCAAACTCAATGCATGGCTTCTCTACACTTACAATATTATGTTAGTTACTGAAGGCTACGCTTGTGCAAACCCAATGCATGGCTCAGGTGGCCTTATATAGGAAAACTTCTGAAACTAACAGACAAAAGGAGAAACAGGACCAAGCAGTTAAAACTATCAACTTTCAAAAAATACTGCACCGAACCTTGAAAAAAAGAGGGAGATGGTAAATGTCCAAATATGCATACTGTCAGGAAGAAATTGTTACACTAGACTGGCAAGAAGTTATAGGCTAGCAGAGACACTCAGTGGTTACCTTGGAACCACTCCTTGCCTGGGTTGTCAAAATATTGTCAGAATAGTCACCACCAATGTAGACCAAGGTGGCAAC
Organism: Quercus robur; assembly: GCF_932294415.1. Lineage (NCBI taxonomy): Eukaryota > Viridiplantae > Streptophyta > Magnoliopsida > Fagales > Fagaceae > Quercus > Quercus robur. The sequence continues at coordinate 9,895,735 of NC_065541.1, forward strand.
AAGTCCAGCAATGCTTGCAGTCTCCCATTCCGGGCCGGCGAAGGGAAGCTTCTTGTTTTACTGTGTCACCAACTCCTTGAGAATAGGAGAGACACTCAGTGGTTACTCTGGAACCACTCCCTGCCTGGATTGTCAAGCGTTGTCAGAATGGCCACCGCCAAAGTAGACAAAGGTGGCAACAAATCCAACAATGTCTGCGGACTCCATTCTGGATTTCTAAAATTTCTGACAAGATTTCACAAAAAATCAACCCACAGAAATCTTCTAAGGAATTTGGTGTACAAGACCCAGAAAGATCTTCAGCAACGGAGCCACCACGCACCGCCACGAGCGGCCACAGACTCCTAAACGTTCCGCGAAGTTTCTCGTTCAAATCTGCACAAGTTTGAGAAAATTTTCACAAAACGGGTACCACCACTAGATCCATCGGCCCACGATCTACAGAACCCAAAAATTTCTAGCCCAGAAACGGCCGCATCCGCCTCCATGCGCCGCCACAAACTCTCGACGACCAGCGGCCTAATCCTTCAAATCTGTGCAAATCTGCCCATGATTTTGGAAAATTGACTATACCATGGTCTTTTATGGCCTTAGATCAACAAAACCCAAAAATTTCGGGCCCAAAAGCCCAAGCACGCGCCTCCACGCACCGCCAAAAGATTCAGCGGCGCGGCCTTCAGTCCCACGCGTCGATAAGGACCGCCAGAGCTCGCACGAGCCACACGTGTCACACGTGCCATACGTGCCACACGTACCACACGCGTCCTCAGCCCTATGACGTCATGGATGATGTCATCCTCCACACCTGTTGACCTGTTGGTCCAGATTCGACCTAGACCGACCCGGTTTGACCCGGATCCGAACCGCCTGCCAAAAAAAAAAAAAAATGAGAGAAAATACTTTGACCAAGTAGACCTTTGACCTTGACCAAAAAATCAAAATTTTCAAAACGGACCTGTCCCACTCAATTTTTCGAGTACATTCTGATTTTGGGACCCGTTTCTTCATTCGAAGCTTAGAAATTGTGCAAACGTCCAATTTCCAAAAAAAAAGTTGACTTTTGTGCAAATGTTGACCAAATGTCAAAATCTTTGAGATGGACCTATCTTGCTCAATTTTTTGAGTACATTTCGATTTTGGAGTCCGTTCCGTCATTTGAGACTTGAAAATTGAAAAAATGATTCAATTCCAAGTGTTCAAAACTTAGGCCTTCAAGATCAAAATTTGAGATTCATCCATTTAATTGGGATCCTCGCAGGGTTATTCTCCAGATTTCATCAAGACTTGCCTTTCAAAGTACAAATGAACTCTCACAAGTGTGTCTTGAAATTACACTAGGTCATTAGTTCAATCTGCTATTCCCGTTCGGTGCCTACCAGTCTCCAACTTACCATTCCCGTTCGGTGCCTACCATTCCCACCTACCGTTTCCACCTACCATTCCCACCTACCGTTCCCACCTACCATTCTCACCAAAAATTCTCAACTACCATTCTTAACTACCTACCTACCATTCTTCATCTCTCTACTATAAATAGGAGGGCCGAGTTCATCAAAAACTCATCAAAAAAAAAAAAAAAAACACTGAATCATGAAATGAAGATTTGCCTCTTTCAGATTTTCAAATCCTCCTTTTCACAACCATTTCTCACTATGACCTCATCATTCTCAACACCTAGCAACCGATTTTGCTTCATAATCGGTTTGAGATCAACCCTCCCATGGTTCGGTCGAAACCCTATTTACAACATCATTGCAGTTTTGAGATCCAAACAAACTTTGTTTCTCCACTTAACGACCACCTTTGTCCATAAAATTACTCATAACAAGGCCTGCATCGTCCTCCCATGCTTCCGTGGACTTGGTTGGCCAGGAAATCCAAGTCCAGCGGACACACCTGTTCCTAACCTCAGCGCTCCTGTAGTCTCTTTCCAATTGCTTGGTCTTCCAGCAAAAGCAGTGGTTCGGAACAAACAGCAACTTGCTTGGTTTCCAAACCAGGTTCACAAGTTAGCTCCATCTTTCATTTTTTCTGTGCTTTTCCAACAAATTACAGTAGATGAAGATGGTAAAAAGTGTTGGGGTATCCTACAAATTGTTTTCCATCCAACACTTAAAACAACCTCCAAGGCGCCAGCTCATCAGAATTCAGCCTTTGGTGCCGGTAAATGGTCACCAAAGCCTTATTCCATGTCCCCACTACTATGGGACCCAAAGGTCATCGTTGCTGGTACCTCAAAACTCATTTTCTGGAATTACTCCAACTTAAAATCAGCTTGAAGAATTTCAGAAGGTACTCTTCTAAAATTACTTCAACTTAACGTCCGTCGGCATGGTCCTATCACACAGGCACATTCAATAACTTGCCGCTAGACCTCATTCAGTATACAGTCAGTCTCATATTCAAAGGTGTACTTCTTATAAACATCTACACCAGAAGGGTCCCAGCATACAGGGCCAGCACCATGGTGGTGTAAGTTTTGCTCATTTGTTTTGCTTCATCTCCATCTTCTTCATTGCCACCACCAGCATACCCAGAATATATAAGCTTCTGAAATTACCTCGACTTAACTTGAGTGATACAATTACGCAGGTGCATTCAACCACTTTCCCACCTGTCCTCGTTGTAATCCAAAGCATAATCTTCTGAAATAACTTCACTAGAAGTTCTTAAGAACACGAGGCTAGCTCCATGACCCTGCATGCTGTATCCAGCCACCATTCTCTCATCTTCCCCATCTTCAACATCTTGTGATCGCCGCCAACGATCCAAAATACTCTTTTGAAATTACTTCAACTTAACCTCTGCTAAGAAGGCTCCATCACGCAAGTACGTTCAAATACTTGCAGACCCTTTTTCAGTCTCATCAAAGCCTTTCATATGGGTGGGTTTACTCTTCGGAAATTATCTCATCCTTATGAAAGCTCCACCACCTTCAACAACTCCACCACCTTCAACAGCTCCACTTAAAGAGTCAAGTACCGAGTCAAGTACCAAAAATCCATTTTTTCGAAACTCATTCCCACACCACACTCCGAGACTGTGTGCGTGAACGAGTCTCGAGGGGGCATTTGTAGAGAGGGAAAATTCCCGACCTATCACAAGCTGACACGTCACATTACCAAGTCCACAAAATATAGCCAATTACAGAGCACCATGTATTGCTGCTAGGTTTTGCTATCACTATTCAGAAGCTAACAGAAATTTGCCAAGTGTCATGCAAGAGCCAATCACGCATCAGCGCACGTGTAAGCGATGACTCAAGCAGCCTCGCACGTGTAAGCTATGACTCAAGCAGCCTCGCACGTGTAAGCGATGACTCAAGCAGCCTTGCACATGTAAGCAATGACTCAAGCGGACCAATCAGGCTGTGACATGTGTCACCAATCAAGTTCCGCCACGTGTCGCTCACCCACCCCAAAACTTCTATAAATAGAAGCCTTCCTGAGACATTGAGGAGGACCAAAAGATTAGAAGGACCAAGATTCAAGAGGACCAAGATTCAGAAGTAAAAAAGCTCTGCTGGAATCAAGCCTTGAAGCCTCCAGGAACTTCAAGAACTTCAACCCCAAAATCGGAGAACATTCGAAGCAGAATCATCCAAACCATCTGCCTAGATCCAAAAGTTTGCGGGAATCAAGCTCAAAGGTCCGAAAACATCAACAAATCATAAATCAGCGAAGCTCTACGGATTCAAGCCTCCAAAGCCCCGAAGAACTTCCACCACAAATCTTCAAATACAAAGAACATTCGAAGCAGAATCATCCAAACTATCTGCCTAGATCTCAAAGTTCATTGGAATCAAGCTTAAAAGCCTCCAGAAACCTCAAACAACCACAAATTAGTGAAGCTCAACGGATTCAAGCCTCTAAAGCCCCAAAGAACTTCCACCACAAACCTTCGAAGACAAAGAACACACGAAGAACACGAAGAACGTGAAGAACAAGGGATTTCCAACAAGCTCATAGCTAGAGATTCATTGTAATTCTATTTCAAAGATCTTCGATCCATTCTTCAACCAAATTAAAGTACATTGGGTATTCGAATCAAAATCACATTACTACAAATCCAATCAACAAGTCTTTTAAGGAGATCGAATCAGAGGATAACTCTTTTGTAATCACAAAGAATTGTACCACACAATCATCAATACAAATTCGCATTTGTGAAACTATTTTACTCGTTTGATTCATTTCAAACCGAGAAATTTAGTCGCTTACAAAGTGTTTCCCTATATATTAACATGGTATGATTCATATAGTAATGCAGATGGCCAATTCCAAACCATTAATTATCACTGGAAACTCTCTAGGAGGATATGTTGCCTCTCTCTTCACCTTATCACTACTAGAAAAAATCAATTTTACAAACACCAAACGCCCACTTTGCATCACTTTTGGTTCACCCCTTATTGGTGATGAGGACCTGCAAGAAGCCATATCTAAATATGCAACATGGAACTCTTGCTTTTTGCATGTAGTTTTTGACCAGGATCCAGTTCCCAGAGTCTTAATTAATGGTTACCAGCCTTTTGGCACATTTCTCTTGTGTTCGAAGTTGGGTTGTTCTTGTTTTGAGGATCCTCGAACCATTTTGGAGTTGTTGAAGGCAACCTATTCAAGGAGTCCTGGAAATCAAGATCCTAATCCAGTCTTTGGTGTCTATGGAACATTTGTAAAGGATATCAACCGAAAGGTAATTTGTAAGGATACTACAATGTTGCCTAAAACGACTACACAACCATTACGGGCATGCATTATTACACAAATAGTAGCAACTAGACTGATGCAACCAGAGGTAACTCAGTTACAATTCTTTTTGGATAGTATATAATTAAAATGCTTACTTGAGCTATATCATTGTATGGTACTTCTATGTTACACCTAGCTAGACAATACACTAAAGAGAATAGTGTAATGAATGAAATGCTCACCGATTAACAACTAATTCCAAAGCCTCTAATGTTTCTTACATGGATAAAAATTACTACAATTTGAAGTCAGTTTTTGTCCTTGTGATCTTTTAAAACTCCACTTCTTGCCTAACTCATTTTTACAAGTTATTGCAACAACAACAACGACAGAATGTTGACATCAACAATATCATTACAGAGACAGAAAAATGGGAAAAATTGACGCCCAAAAGGGAGGCTTTTGATCCACCAAGGGGTTGAATGACATTAAAGTGAACATGGCCTACCTAGAATGGTATAAGAAGTTGTCTAAAGATGACAGAATTAGATACTATGACAAATATAAGAATGATAGCTGTAATGGAATGACTACAACTGATATGGCTCTAGAAAAGTACAAAAAATCCCTCACAATTTATTGGAAAGATATGGTTGATCAAGCAAAGAAAAGGCCCCAGACAATAGGTGCCTTCCTTTGTACCCGCTCTCTATTTGGGGGAACAAATTACCGAAGGATGATTGAACCACTGGATATAGCTAATTACTACAACAAGGGCTTAAGCGACTACATAAATAATGGAAGGTCTGAACATTACGAAAAATTGGAGCAATGGCTGAAAGAAACTGAGAAACCTTCAAGTTCAAGTGGTCCAAATGATTTGAAGAAACAAAATGTGAAGTTAAGTCTGATAGAGGATTCTTGCTTTTGGGCATATGTTGAGGAGGCTCTCATTTTATGCGAATTGTTGACTGGGAGAGAATCAAGTGTTATGAACAAAGAATCATCAAAGAAGAAACAAAAAGCAAGTGCTATGGACGAAGAATCATCAAAGAAAAAACTGGTTGAGTTTGAAAACTATGTATATGGTTTGATGAAAAATTATGCAGTATCATCTGAGATTTTCTTACCCAAGAGTAGCTTCATGAAATGGTGGGGAGAGTATAGAGAAATTATTTGGAACTTCTTATAGTTCACCTCTCACTAACTTAATTAAGAATGCCGAGAATTACAAGGAGTGTACTAGGGGCACCCTAGTGATTCCTGAGATGTAAAATTATATATTTCAAACTTGTCTAGCATTCAAAATTTATTCCCCACTAAATTGTAAATTGAGGACATCATCTTTTTCAATCATTATTATTACTAGTCATGGATCTGCACAAAGCTTGAGAATATGCGAATTACTTTGTAATGGAATATATGTGTAACCTATTTTCTAAGAACTTCAAGATCATATAGTAGGGTTAGCCATAACAAAGGATTTCTAGTCATAAGAATATTATTTAAAATATTCATTTAAAAAAAGCTATTTTTATCTTGCTCTTTACAAAAGCAACCAAGTGCAAAAGAAGGGTTTATTTTTTATTTTTCAAACTAAAATAAATGACGCCATATTGTTTGCTCTGTCAACTAATGAAAATTTGATATTCTCCATAAATAAAAAACCTATATTTTTACTTCAATTTTTGTTTAAAATTTTTATCTACTCCTACTACGAGCCAATCCATTTTTGATATGATATATATAGTGGTGATTGGAAAGGTAAGAAAAAAAGTAGAGTTTTCTCATCATTTAAAAAACTTTCACTTGCATACCTCTATTTTGATGTTGTCTTTAATCTTAAACCACTATTCGTTGTCATCCATAATCATAGTTCTCTCTCTTTTAAAGCAAACAAAAGAATCATCATAATCTTTCCTACTAAATTATTGCTCTTCTGGATGCATCTGTAAATATCTACCGAATCAAATATATCCATACGTTTTGCAAACAAAACACAAAATGTCATATGATATGAGCAATTGTTACTCAACAATGATTAGTTGGACCCATTAAGAAAATAACTTTATATTGATAACCTATAGAAACAACTTTTTCCACACACACAAAAAAAAAAAAAAAAAAAAAAAAAAAAAAAAGACAAATAGCAAAGCCTCATAATCAAGCTGCTATATAAATCAATCATAAAAGAAAAATAATGAAAATCTTATTGCAAAAGTTAAAATATGTCACTTATCTAATAATTTTTGTTTGACTGGTTGGTCCCAATTATGGATAACACTTGTATTTGCAAAAAGAAGATTGTTTCCTAAAATAAATAAGATTCCATCTATATATAGTTTAAGCTTTTTGGTAAGGGTAATTTATCATGTGTAGTGTGACTAGTGTCAAGTCAATCATGCATTTTTAAACCTAACAAACCAAAAGCTACCTAATTCCATTCATTTGGCTTACTAAAATTTTGGAGAAATTATACTTTACCACCTTAAATTATACCTTCGATTATACTTTGCACCCTAAATTTCTTCAAATGCACGTGTTTTGCACCTTAAATTTATAACCATTGTTACATTTTACACCTCGATGTTAAGTTTGCTATTAACTTGGATGGAAAAATATGATACCACGTGAAAAAACCTAATTGTCCATCTTCTCAATCTTTTAAAAACAAAAGAAATTGTAAGGTTGAATTTATTCAACCATCTAATTGGCTTTATTCCGTGCCAAATTTGCTTGTAATTCAGCATTTAGTAACCCTGTATTTAGGTGGGTTTGTTGTAAGGGTAGTGAGTGAGATAGAGTGAAGATTGCTCAAGAGTGTGCAAGAAAACAGAGACTCGCGGCTGGGACTCGCGGGTGACTCGCGGCTGCAAGCCGCCAGAAGCAGCACACGTGCCAAGCATGCTGGAAGATGAACAGTCATGCTAGCTGGAGCACTACAGGACAAAACAGGACAACTGGCCATACGGTTAACTCGCGACTGGATCTCGCGACTTAGTCAAGCCGCGAGGTCAAGCCGCGAGCCACCCCTGTTTTGTAAAACCTGACGTTTCACATTCCTCTCCCACTCCAGTATAAATACCCCTTTTACCCACGATTGAAAGAGAGCTTCTAGAGAGAATTTTGAGAGAGAAACCCTAAAGGAAAACCAGATTGCTTCACCCACAATCTCTACTTTAGAGTCTCTTCAAATTCCTCAACTCTCTTCCTCTCCATTGTCAAATCCTTGAAAGGCATTATACCAAACCTGGTTCTCACCATCATCATCACTGTGAGACAGTTGTTTGGATTTCTGGGAAGCAGTTAGGAAGGAACCAATCTTCATTGGTTGATGCTATGGTCTAGTAGCGGAATCCGGGAAGCTAGAAAAGAAAAAGGTTCGGCGCAACCTCGTTGGAGCAAGAAGCTTGGAGGGTTTAGGTGCACTGGGTAGATTAGGCTTGGAGGGTCTATTGCTGTCCTTGTATCCCAACTGTATTTTCTAGTGGATTGATTACCGCTTGGAGGGCGGCGGAGAGGTTTTTCGCCGAGGTCTTCGGTTTCCTCTTTGATAACACATCGCATGTTGTCTTTGTGTTTGCATCTTCCTTCCTCTCTATCTTTGCCTTTTTATTATCTGCTGTGGATTTTATTTTGTTATGGCTTAGATAGTTTTTAACAATTTTCATATTATAGCATGTGTTAAGTTTCCGCACACTAGTTGTTTGACATATTGCTTGAATTGGTTAAGTTGTAATTTGGGGGTCTAAACGTTCAAAGGTGTTTTGTACACGTTTTTTGAACTTTCAGAAATATTACACTTTATCACCTTAAACTATCTCTTGATTACACTTTGCAACCTAAACTTTGAACTTCCATCTAAGTTAACAAAAAACTTAATGTCGGGATGCAAAGTGTAGCAAAAGTTATAGTTTAAGGCGTGTTAGGACATATGTGTTTCACATGTTAGGAACATATGTCTCTATTTTATGTAATTGACTAATCCTTTGACAAAACACACTTTACTTGTATTTGGGTAGATTTAGGATGTGTTTAATACTTCAAGAAACAAGGTTTCAAATTTAAGTGTTAAAGTCATGCAAGCCTGTCCAAGATTCAAGTGTGAAAAGTTTTGTTCATTAAAACTCGACAACTAGCATCTATCAAGCATTGAAGAACTGTTCTAGCCCGTGGCTCGACAGCAGCTCCATAAATAGGATATCTATTGAGGTTTATGAAGTTCAGTTTTTCAGGACTATTTTTCATCCAATCCCAGATTATATGTTTGGGCTATCTTTTCTCACAACCCTAGACATATATAAGGATTATTTTAAGGGCCGTCAAAGGTGACACAAGTTGCCCAAGTGTTGAGCAAAGTTTGTTCATGCAAATTGTGATCGGAGACAGAATTTGCCCTAGTTCATCTTTCCTGTGAAGAAGCTACTGTGTTTGTTACCGTAGGGTTTTGTGACCAAGGAGCTTCTCGATCTTCATCGTGTGATGAACTGAAGAATTTTGCAACCAACAATCTTCTCTAGTTGGTGATTGAAGTCGCGCATTGAGATCCACGAAATTGGTTAGTCATGTACTGGGAGTCATGCATTAAAAAGAGATATTGTCACTACAGAACAAGTCCAATTGGGTATTGGGGGTAAGAGTTCAATTGTAGGTTGGTATAAGGTACTGGAATTCCTTTACTTGTAACTGCTTGTTGTGATAATAGTGGATTCTCGGGAGTGGTGATCTTAAATCACCTGGTGGGGTTTTTGCCATATAGGTTTTACCCATTCGTAAACAAATCACCGTGTCAATTTATTTTCCGGTGCATACTTTAGTTTTGGTGATTTGTTTGTGCTACCGCGCACTTTGCATGTTAATTTGATTAATTAATAAACTTAGCTAATTAATCAATTAATTCATCACAAGGGGTCAATTCGTTTTTGGCCTATCAAGGCGCAAAACGTAACATGATGTATAGTTTAAGGTGGTAAAGTGTAATTTTTTCTAAAATTTTTAGCTTTTTAGCTTAATAAGCTTTTAGGACTTTTTTCATCAATATTTTGTTTGTTTTTTTTTACCAGTTGATATATATAGGTCCGGCTATATATATGTGTGTATATGTGTGTGTATATATATATATATATATATGTATACACAAAAGATATTCAATGCTTATTACTTCTCATAAAGCAATGTGAAGTCTTATCAGACATTTGGCATCAAAATGAACTTCCTGCTTTCCTTAAAGGTGAGCTTTTTCATTCTTACAGCGACTTTTTTAGGATTTAAGAGTTGTTTCTCATTCGGCATCTTCGTCATTTCTTCCTACAAGTGCTTATTGGCTTTGTGTTAGGACTTCATACTAATGGGATTTTCCAGATGTTCCCATTCATTTCGCAATTGTGATCAGAGTTAAATGTTATCTTCGAGTTATCATATTCACAGTTCAATAATCAGTTATAATCGTATTTCTTTACAATTAACGTGGTATGAATTGGTACCACATACCTACAAATGCATTGGTTAACTATATTGAACTACAATTATCAAGATAAATATTGAAGCAGAAAGAAATTGAGGCCCTCAGGTCCAACCCCATATGAAATGCTGCCTCAGCACATAAAATGCCTATTAAGACCCAGTTGAAACATGCGCCTAAAAAGTAAAACCCCAAATGCAATGCTATTTCCTAAGTGTATCTCTCTAATAGACAACTTAAACCTAAATTTCTTCAAATTTTGGAGGGTGAACCCTTAAAAAATTGGGTTACTGGGATGCTCTTTTTCAAAGAGCCATATTGTAGCTCTGTAAACACATTTTTAAGTATGTAGTTAAACATTAATTATTTTTTAAGTCATGAGATGAAAGAGAAAAGTTTAATCGCAAAAATTCTAAGGCCCCCTAATAAACCACAATTTATGTGACAGATTGTGAGGGGTAGAGAAAAAATGATAGGTACATGTGAAAAAGATATCAACTAATCACAATCTGATATATAGAATAATTGTTGCAAAAATTATCTTTTTTTCTAGTGTTTTAGATTTTTTTTAAAGGGGCATTTCAGATTTTTACTTTTTATTTTCATGAATCGCAAATTTTCCTTGAATTGCGGTGCCCGTGAGAAAGGGAAAATGATGTGAAAGCAAAGAATAGTATAATTCTATAAACACATTTTTAAGTATGTAGTTAAACACCGGTTACTTTTAAGTTTTTTTTACAAAAAAAAAAAAAAAAAAAAAAAAAAAAAAAAAAAAAAACTGGTTACTTTTTAAGTCATGAGATGAAAGACAAAATGTTAGTAGCAAAAATTATCATGAATTGCAGTTTATATGACAGTTAGATTATGAATGGTAGAGAAAAAAATGCTGAGTTTGTATGAAAAACATGTGTAATTAATCACAATTTACTATGTAAAATAATTGGAGCAAAAATTATCTTTTTATCCTGTGTTTTAGATTTTTTTTAAAGGGTTTCAGATTTTTACTTTTTATTTTCCTGAATCGTAAATTTTATTGCCGTGAGAAAGGGCAAAGATGTGAAAGCAAAGAATTTCGAGTTTTAAATATACTTTATTTCAGAAAAGACAAGACACAACAAAATGTAGAGCAGGTACCTATTATTATTATTATATAATTTAATTGGGTAGATTTTTATATATATTTGTAACGAGTGTGTTTCCGCTGGGGTCTTGGTCAAGTTGTTTTATTTTACGACTTACAAGTCCTGCTTTCTAGCACAACTACCGACAATTCTGGATTAATTTATCTGTGATGTAATTATTTTGTCATATGACTATGGTTGTCAAAGAGCTTTTTCTGCCCTAGAGTCCCATACGAGGGTAAATAAAGTCACTACACTCACTATAATAATAATATGGATTTTGCTACTATGTATCCTAAGAGCAAACAATAATTTTAATTTTTAGAAAAAAATTTCTCAGAAATTGACAAAATATTAACAGCTTTTTAAATTCCCGATAAAACCGAACTCTAATAATATATATATATATATATATATATATATAATAAAAGTTGGACTTAAACGTCGTGGTTACGCCAAGTGGCTTCACCATATTGTAGAAATTTTTTTAGATTTTTAGATTTTAAAAATATATATAATTTTTCTTCTCCTATAATTTCTTAGTTGATAAAAATCTTAATTTGATTACAATCTAAATTTTTCATCTTATCCATGTAATCGTTATTTTTTACGTGTAATGTATTATAAGAGAAAGCAGCAATTTTCTTATTTTTTAATTACTACACTACATGTAAAAAGAAAAATTTATAACAAAAAGTTATATATTACTAATAAAAGTCTAATCAATATTGCAGTTTTTTTTTTGTTTTAGATTTAAAAATGATAAGACAAGTAAAAAAAAAAAAAAAAAAGCTTAGAAACATGGATAATTTTCATCTCCTATAATTTCTAAGTTGATAAAAATCTTGATTTGATTACAATCTAAATTCTTCATCTTATCCATGTAATCATTAGAAACATGGATAATACAACTAATTTACTTAGATTAGAATAGTGTAACCATTAGTATTTTATTTAAAATTTAAAATAAAAAATAATTTTAGAAAAAAAATACCCATTTTTTATAGATTTTTTTTTAATTTATTATTTTTCTCCCTCTGTTTTTCCCAATACTCCACCAAAGTTCGTGAATCATATTTTTTTTTTTTTTTTAAATTTAAGTACAAATTTAGGATAGGTTCAAATATTTTGCTCATTTGCAGTGGTATGCCAACTGAATGAGTTCACGTGAATCAACGGTGTGACCTTATTCTCTCCTTTAAATAATTTTTCTTTATTTAAATTGCCATAATCCTTCATATCCTAGAGGAATCTATACATGGCTTATGTGCGAAATACACTAATAATGTTTCTAAACTTTAACGATATATAATTGATTAGAATTTCACATAGGATAGGTGTTTCTTTTTCTTTCTTTTTTTGGAATAAGGATAGGTGTTTCTTTAATTCTAAACCATCTAATAATTTCTCTTATAATTTAACTTCAATATAATTTGAAATTCTATATCTAATAGAACTCTCCAAGTCCTAACTTCCAAGTTTTTTGGATAAACATGCATCATAAGTGATGAGTTTTGCCTTTTTTTTTTTTTCCTTTCTAAACGTTAATTGTGATAATTTTTTTAATATATATTGTGGGGCCCAATAGTTTAGGGGCCCGGCTCGCTCGCTTATGGGGAGTCCACAGGCCCCAAACTAAAGGAGGCCAGGGCCCAAGTCCAAAAATAGGAAGCCCAAAGTGGCCCGAAGATACAGCCGAGGACAGCTTAGTCCTCGGCAGACCCAAAGTCTCATGGATTAGAGTGGAATACAAGCTAACTTGAAAGATCAGAAAATATCTTGGGGAAGTTGTCCTTAATACCCTCCACTGATATGACACTGCACCTAACAGAGCCGGATTCTTAGGCTTTATTGATCATCTCCAACAATTTCAGGATTAGATTGATGGGACAGATATCTGTCCTGGAAAGGTTGACCCTACACGTGGACGAGGGACAACGAACGTAGGCTAGTATAAAAGAAAACGTTAGGTAACGAAGGAGTGGGGGGGGGGGGGGCTGATCCCCATCTCACTTCCTGGAAAAAGCTCCAGGAATGAGAATGCCCGGATAATATATGCGCTCCACCATGGAAAACCCATCGTCGGGTAACCGGAGAAAAACACAGTGCTCCTCGGACATGATCCGAGGAGTCCACTCCCTTCATTTATAAAGTTATTGGGCTTGGATATCCGGACTAAAACCTTTTCTTGTCTAAGTTTATCCAAGGTCCGGCATGTACTAACGCCCCGTGACCCAACGCTAGCCTTTCAAGCCCACTCTCTACAAATTTTATTGTGAGGGATCCACCACGCGCGAGCCCAACGTCATTATTGGGCCGCTTGAGAATCGTGTCCCTACAATTGGCGCCGTCTGTGGGAAAGGCTTACGCGTTGGCACGGGTGGCGCATGAGTCAGCTCTCTAGCAAGCAGAGATTCACGAGTCTTTTCCCATCTCCGGCGACGTACAGCTGTTGCTCCGCCATAAGCTTCTGCTAGGGGCTACGCCTTGCACTGCTAACGGAGCGGGCAGCTCTAGGGGCTTCCGGACTCAAGCCAACTCTCCCCTCCCTGGCCCAGGGGCTAACCTTCGAAAAATAAATAACTATAGAGAAAAGACTACTTAAAAAAGAAATCTTACAAGTTTTGGACAGAACCAAGGCATTGCATGGTCCTCAGACCCAAGCCTATGGGGAAACCAAGTACAAAAAAGAAATCTTACAAGTTTTGGACAGAACCAAGGCATTGCATGGTCCTCGGACCCAAGCCTATGGGGAAACCAAGTACAAAAAAGAAATCTTACAAGTTTTGGACAGAACCAAGGCATTGCATGGTCCTCGGACCCAAGCCTATGGGGAAACCAAGTACAAAAAAGAAATCTTACAAGTTTTGGACAGAACCAAGGCATTGCATGGTCCTCGGACCCAAGCCTATGGGGAAACCAAGTACAAAAAAGAAATCTTACAAGTTTTGGACAGAACCAAGGCATTGCATGGTCCTCGGACCCAAGCCTATGGGGAAACCAAGTACAAAAAAGAAATCTTACAAGTTTTGGACAGAACCAAGGCCTTGCATGGTCCTCGGACCCAAGCCTATGGGGAAACCAAGTACAAACAAGAAATCTTACAAGTTTTGGACAGAACCAAGGCCTTGCATGGTCCTCGGACCCAAGCCTATGGGGAAACCAAGTACAAAAAAGAAATCTTACAAGTTTTGGACAGAACCAAGGCATTGCATGGTCCTCGGACCCAAGCCTATGGGGAAACCAAGTACAAAAAAGAAATCTTACAAGTTTTGGACAGAACCAAGGCATTGCATGGTCCTCGGACCCAAGCCTATGGGGAAACCAAGTACAACAAAGAAATCTTACAAGTTTTGGACAGAACCAAGGCATTGCATGGTCCTCGGACCCAAGCCTATGGGGAAACCAAGTACACAAAATAGAAACCATAAGTTTTGGGCAGAACCAAGGCATTGCATGGTCCTCGGACCCAAGCCTATGGGGAAACCAAGTACAACAAAGAAATCTTACAAGTTTTGGACAGAACCAAGGCATTGCATGGTCCTCGGACCCAAGCCTATGGGGAAACCAAGTACAAAAAAGAAATCTTACAAGTTTTGGACAGAACCAAGGCATTGCATGGTCCTCGGACCCAAGCCTATGGGGAAACCAAGTACAAAAAAGAAATCTTACAAGTTTTGGACAGAACCAAGGCATTGCATGGTCCTCGGACCCAAGCCTATAGGGAAACCAAGTACAAAAAAGAAATCTTACAAGTTTTGGACAGAACCAAGGCATTGCATGGTCCTCGGACCCAAGCCTATGGGGAAACCAAGTACAACAAAGAAATCTTACAAGTTTTGGACAGAACCAAGGCATTGCATGGTCCTCGGACCCAAGCCTATGGGGAAACCAAGTACACAAAATAGAAACCATAAGTTTTGGACGGAACTTAGGCCTTGTATGGTCCTCGGGCTCAAGCCTATGGGGGAACCAAGTACACAAAAGCACCATCGGAGTTCCCTACTTCCCAGTCGATTGCTCGGATGGATTATTTAGTGATTATCAGCTTGGGACGGTATCCACGCGCTTATCACAGAATATTCAACTGCTATCCCGGTTAGTTTCCTAAATTTGATTTACTATGAATTATCGATATATTGCCTGGTAGTATTGATAAATTGGAGTTAGTTAGATTATGTTTTAAGCTATTCTGCTTTAAATATTCTTGAAGAAACACACACATGAGGCACACCCATTCACAAAGTAGTGTTGTCAAAGGAACGGTATCCAAAACAAGTAAAGAAATTTCCATTTTTACTAAAACAAAGAAATAGTACAGCGTACAATGAAAAGTTCGGATCAGTTTGTATCAAAGCTCACTACATAACCAAAAAGAAGGGAAGATACAAGAGAACAAAATAAAGCTGAGGAAGTAGATCGGAGGAGAGGTTGGCTACAGCTCCAAGACCTTGTTCTTCCCCAACGCTTTCACATGCCCACAACTCAAACAGCAAAAGAGACCCAACTTGAGCCTGACACCGTTGAAGGAAAGGTGCAGGGAGTTGGAAGTTGAGGGGCTTTCTCTAAATATTTGCCCGCCACAAGGCAGAGGCACTGATGGCGGAGAATCTTTCTTCTGACACGCCAAGATTCTGGCATGAACAGAACCTGCTTCGGATTTTGACTAAAAGGGGGAGAAACACCCTTTCCCCTCGGTCGAAATGGAGTATTCCCCTGAACTTATGCTTCCTGCGCCCATACCTTGCTGTTTCAAGTCTCATAAGGACACAGCGCTTCCATGGCGGAGAGAGTTCTTCCTTCCCAACCTTCGCCTCAAACATGTTATGATAATGGAGGACAGCACCAAATATAAGAGTTGTGATTTAGGAGGAGGCTGAAGGAGCTGTGTGTATATAAAGCAGCTCTCTCTCTCTCTCTCTCTCCCTCTCTCCCTCCTATTTATTTGAAAAGGCAAGGTGATGGCTGTCAACTCACGCAGCATCCCAAGGTACGCTACAGACAAAACAATTCTGGCTCAACTTCCAACATCAACTGCAACCACAAGATTAAAGAAGCCTCGTAAAGGCGCACCTCGATCATTATGACATCAGAGAGTACCGCGTGGCCAGTGGTTGCAGAAATATCTCTTAATTCATGGGCTGAGTGGATTCGCGGCCCAGGCCCGCTCTGCGTGAGGGCCCAGGGACTGCGGCCCACGCCGAGAAATAGCCGTTGCCAAGGACGACCCCTGCTCGGCGCCTTATGAAATGCCTGATGAAAGGGAGAATCTGAACTCGAAGAGTCTTTGACAGAACCTAGGACTTGTATGGTCCTCGGACTCAAGCCTATGGGGAAACCAAGGACATAAAAGTCTTGGACAGAACCTGGGACTTGTATGATCCTCGGACTCAAGCCTATGGGGAAACCAAGGACATAAAAGTCTTGGACAGAACCTGGGACTTGTATGATCCTCGGACTCAAGCCTATGGGGAAACCAAGGACATAAATGTTTTGGACAGAACCTAGAGCTTGCATGATCCTCGGACTCAAGTCTATGGGGAAGCCAAGTACATAAAAGAAAAAGCGTAAGTTTTAAATAAAACCCAGGCTTTGCGAAGTTCTCGGACTCAGGCCTTTTGGGAAATCAACTGCTCGGATGGAGAAGTTTCTCGGCTCAAATACGGGAAAAAGTTAAGGCCAGTGTGTTAAGAAGATGGCGAAACGAACTGATGATCGTTAGCCTAAGGAAATTGTTCATTGGGAAGGTGACATGTCCTCGGATAACTACTTCTTACACCTTATCAAACACTTAGTCCCCATCTCGACTAATTTTAAGGTAAGTCTCGTTCCTCATTGGTCGGATTGTTATGTCGAATAATAATTTTGTTACAGTTATTATGGCGTCTTTTTATTAGCGAGTATTTTGGCCTTAGTTGTCATTGGTTCAAATGCTATACTACTGTGCCGAGCAGAACTTGTAAATTTATTAAAACATATAAACAGAACATGCGAAATAAAATAACAGTAACTTTTATTAATATAAAAAATTATTACAACGTACAAAGAAGGGCTTAAGCAAGCCTATACAAAAAATGAACTGCCGAAGCAGTAATAACATCCGTAACACAGATAAGTAAACCGCCAGATGTCCTTTAAACTCGCCTTCAAAGTCTCTCTAAAATCTCTGCCTCAGTACCGCTCATATCAGAAGAAGAACCTTATATAGAAAAGTAGAAGGAGAAGGAAGAAGAATTGGAACACATGGAAGCACTTCAGCAAGCTCTTGTCGCTGAGGAGAGCAAAGGGAAAAGAAGATGGAGGACATGAGCAGGAAGGAGGAGAAGGAGAGGGAAGAGATGAAGAAAATAGAAAGGAGCAAAAGAGGGAGAAGGGGAATCAAAGGATGGCGCCAGTGAACAAAGAGAGGAAGAAGCAAGGGCATTTAGTCCCTGCCTCAATCTTAACTCTTAGCACACTGGAGCCATATTAGGTATGCTCATGAGAGAGCAGATGGAGATGACAAGGGAGGTTTTCGACTCAGTCACACCGGAAGTGGGGTGTGACGAGTCCCTGCTTCGGATTTTGGCTAAAAGAATGGGGAGGAAAATCTTGAGTCTCCGCCATCCTTGCCCCGACCGAGCCATCTCAAGTTTTGTTAGGACATGGCGTTTCTGGGAAAGGAAGGGTTTGTTCATGGCTGATTACTATGGGGGATGTATTATCGGATAGGGAATAACCCGATTGAAGAAGTGAACTCTGAGAAGGGCCTGAGGGATTCAGATATGAGAAAATCACCTTCTGTCTTCTTTCTTTATATAGGGGACGAAGAAAAGGGTATATAACGCGTTCAGATCCCCAGGGAAATCTGCAGAGAAGAATTCGCCGTTTCGTTCCCCCACACCATTAGTAACCGTTAGATCTAGGAGGTCTCATAAATGGGAAGATATTAAAGACACGCTGCAGATAACCAAACGTCATAATGGCAACGTACGCAAATTCAGGAAAACGGCTCATAGACCGGTACATTCCTCGGGGAGGTGAAGAGTCGCCAACGTTGATCAAGGGCTGAACTAAATGAACTGCAATGAAGGCTTGATATTATCAAAACCCACCTTTCCAACCATGACGTTGGGCAGCAGGGTTTTGAGGGGCTAATGTGGGGCCCAATAGTTTAGGGGCCCGGCTCGCTCACTTATGGGGAGTCCACAGGCCCCAAACTAAAGGAGGCCAGGGCCCAAGTCCAAAAATAGGAAGCCCAAAGTGGCCCGAAGATACAGCCGAGGACAGCTTAGTCCTCGGCAGACCCAAAGTCTCATGGATTAGAGTGGAATACAAGCTAACTTGAAAGATCAGAAAATATCTTGGGGAAGTTGTCCTTAATACCCTCCACTGATATGACACTGCACCTAACAGAGCCGGATTCTTAGGCTTTATTGATCATCTCCAACAATTTCGGGATTAGATTGATGGGACAGATATCTGTCCTGGAAAGGTCGACCCTACACGTGGACGAGGGACAACGAACATAGGCTAGTATAAAAGAAAACGTTAGGTAACGAAGGAGTGGGGGGGGGGGGGCTGATCCCCATCTCACTTCCTGGAAAAAGCTCCAGGAATGAGAATGCCCGGATAATATATGCGCTCCACCATGGAAAACCCATCGTCGGGTAACCGGAGAAAAACACAGTGCTCCTCGGACATGATCCGAGGAGTCCACTCCCTCCATTTATAAAGTTATTGGGCTTGGATATCCGGACTAAAACCTTTTCTTGTCTAAGTTTATCCAAGGTCCGGCATGTACTAACGCCCCGTGACCCAACGCTAGCCTTTCAAGCCCACTCTCTACAAATTTTATTGTGAGGGATCCACCACGCGCGAGCCCAACGTCATTATTGGGCCGCTTGAGAATCGTGTCCCTACATATATCTTTTCCCTAATAATTCTATTTTTAGTGTATTCTTATATATTTATATGCACAACTTCTTCATTTACGGCTTCTTTCTTTCTCTTTTTTTTTTTTTTTTGGAGATAGAAACACTACTTATTTTTCTAATCAATTTTTTCTCTTCCCATTATTAATAATAAGTTTGTATCTCTCTTTTTGTTTGCAATAGAATAGTTTATTAAAACCACACTATTACAGGTATGTTTCTATTCTTTGTTTTTGTTTCTATGGTTTTGCTTATGAGTCATAAATGCAATTTTAAATCCATTTATATGAACCTCTATAAATATTTCACCTTTACAATTCGTCAGGCATCAATTATTATTTGAGTTTGTTTTGTATGTAGTAGAATGTTTTATCAAAGCCACCATCCACACTATTAAAGGTATGCTTTTTCTCTTTGTTTTTGTCTTCTATGGTTTTGTTTATGAGTCATAAAGTCAATTTTAAATCCATAAAATCCATATATAAGCCTATATAAATATTTCACATTTATAATCTGTCCGACATTAGTTATTATTTGTAGTAGAATGCTTTATCAAAGCCACCATCCGTATTATTACAGGTATGTTTCTCTTCTTTGTTATTTTTGTGTGTGTGTGTTTTTTTATTTATGGTTTTGCTTGAGTCATTAAAAGGTAATTAAATCCATGAAATCTACTATATAAACCTCTATAAATATTTCACCTTCATGATTTGTCCGCATCAATTATTATTTGAGTTAAACTTAAAGGTATGGAGATTTATCCTTCTATCGCTATAATATTCTTCCTTTTTATTCTACAAAAAATATGTTTAGTTTTTTTCTTCTTCTTTTGTTTGGTTTGCATTTATGAATTATTTGTACTCATCTTTTTTTTTTCTCTCTCTCTCATAGGCTTTATCTCTTTATTATTTAAGAATTATCAAATTTTGTATTTCCTCCTACAACAAGGGTTTCGTCTTTTTTATTTCTAGGTTGTATTTGACTTATGCTTATATGTGCATTATTAGATTAAATTCATTTTCTTGAATAGTAAAATTTTTATGTTACTATTTCTCTCTTTTTTTTTTTTTTTTGGTTAGTAATATTATATGTGTGCAATTATGTTTATTTTTTTGGCAAATGAAATACCTTTGGTTAAGTTTCCATAGGTTTTTAATTATTAAATTTAGGAATTATTTCATATAAATATGTTGTGTTATTGCTTGATACTTTTAAGAACAATAATTTGTATGCAATTTATATAATCTAGATTCAAGTGATTATTAATTTATTATTTCTCAATAAAATTATACTAAAAGTTTATAACTAAAACCGTGCAACGCACGGGCATAATACTAGTATATATATAAAGTCACTACTACTTCAAAGCCCAATTGCTAGTTTAATAAGTTTACATTCCTAGACAACGATATTGACAGGACAGTTAACTCTCGTACTAGCCAATGCAGAGGTATGGTACCAGAAAGATGTGAAAAAGAGACAAATGTTTTATTTTGAAAAAATGTAAAATTTGAAAGTTCAAAAACGTGTACAAAACACTTTTGAACGTTTAGACCCCCAAAAATTAACTTAACCAACACAAGCAATATGTTAAACAACAAGTGTGCGGAAACTTAACATATGCTATAATGTGAAATAGGTTAAATACTATCTAAGCCATAACATAATAAAATCACAGCAGATAATATAAAGGCAAAGATAGAGAGGAAGGAAGATGCAAACACAAAGACAACACGCGATGTGTTATCGAAGAGGAAACCGAAGACCTCGGCGAAAAACCTCTCCGCCGCCCTCCAAGCGGTAATCAATCCACTAGAAAATACAGTTGGGATACAAGGACAGCAATAGACCCTCCAAGCCTAATCTACCCAGTGCACCTAAGCCCTCCAAGCTTCTTGCTCCAACGAGGTTGCGCCGAACCTTTTTCTTTTCTAGCTTTCCGAATTCTGCTACTAGACCATAGCATCAACCAATGAGGATTGGCTCCTTCCTAACTGCTTCCCAGAACTCCAAACAACTGTCTCACAGAGATGATAATGGTGAGAACCAGGTTTGGTATAATGCCTCTCAAGGTTTTGACAATGGAGAGGAAGAGAGTGAGGGAATTTGAAGAGACTCTAAGGTATAGATTGTGGATGAAGCAATCTGGTTTTTCTTTAGGGTTTCTCTCTCAAAATTCTCTCTGGAAGCTCTCTTTTAATCGTGGGTTAAAGGGGTATTTATACTGGAGTGGAGAGGAATGTGAAACGTCAGGTTTTGGTAAAACAGGGGTGGCTCGCGGCTTGACCTCGCGGCTTGACCAAGTCGCGAGATCCAGTCGCGAGTTAACCGTATGGCCAGTTGTCCTGTTTTTTCCTGTAGTGCTCCAGCTAGCATGACTGTTCATCTTCCAGCATGCTTGGCACGTGTGCAGCTTCTGGCGGCTTGCAGCCGCGAGTCCACCAGCGAGTCCCAGCCGCGACACTCTGTTTTCTTGCACACTCTTGAGCAAACTTCACTCTATCTCACTCACTACCCTTACAACAAACCCACCTAAATACAGGGTTACTAAATGCTGAATTACAAGCAAATTTGGCACGGAATAAAGCCAATTAGATGGTTGAATAAATTCAACCTTACAAAATTGATCTTCTAACTTTAACATTTTTTTCCATTTCAGTCCTCTGGCTTTCAATTTTGTCAATTTAGTCCTCTAACTTTCAATTTTTGTCAATTCAGGGCTCGGTTATAGCTCAGTTAGTGCTGCCGTTAGAACCACTGAAACGATGCGCGTTTTACATGTGTGTGTGTGTGTGTGTGTGTGTTTTTATTTTTTTTATTTTTATTTTTATTAGGAATTGAAAGAAAATAAGAAAAATCTGGAAATTAAATTAAATTAAATTAAATTAAGGGGAACAACGTCATCATTCCCTTTCCCCTGAATCAAAACAAAACAAAGGACCCAAATCTCTAACCCGTGTAGCTTTGAGAGAGAGAGTGTGTGTCGTACCTCGCTGCTCTGCTTGAGTGGCAGTGAGTGTTCATCAATGGTGAACGAACACTCATGAACTTATCCGACACAAACACAGGACTTGGCTGCTCCTCCCAACACCTTTTAATCTCAACCGTCGAGCTCAACTGCTCTGAAGATTGTACGGTATCGATGATCTTCTTAAGCGCATTCAAGTCTTCATTGCATTTCTCCAATTCCATGAGCAACTTCTCTTCTTTGCAGTTGATTTGGGCACCATCATCTCGTTGTTGGCATAGCTTCCAAACCCATCAAGCACGCCACCAGTGCCAGCAGAGTTCGAAAGTTTTGAGTCGAGTTTACGGAGTTTAATTGCCGTATCTCTGCCAGAAGTGTAGGGCTTCTAGGCATGTCGCAAGAGAGTCTTTTGAGATTATTGGTGGGTTTGATGTCTTTTGCTTTTGGTTTTGTGGTTGCATTGATGATGGGGAAGCCTCTTGGTTTTGTGGTTCCCCTTAATGGTTTTTTTTTTTTTTTTTAATAATTCCGAGTTAAAAAAAAAAAAAAAAAAAAAAAAAAAAAAAAAAACACATGCAAAATGGCATCATTTCAATGGTTCTAACAGCAGCACTAATTGAGTTGTAACGGAGCCCTGAATTAACAAAAATTGAAAGTTAGAGGATTGAATTGACGAAACTGAAAGTTAGAGGACTGAAATGAAAAAAGATGAAAGCTAGAGTGTCAATTTTGCATTTTTGCCTTTTATTTTCCATTTGAAGTTTTTGGTAAGAGAAAGAGAGGGCAAGAAGTGAAAGGAAGAGAAAATATTTGTGTCAAATTGTTAATATATTCTTATCTGAATTTTTATTTGATAAATTATAGGAGCAAAAATGTCAAGTTTACTTATGTGTACTCTAAAAAGAAAAATCATCCTTTCTTATTTTTAAAATTTGAAAAATTATAAACTATCTTTTATGTTTCTTCCACCTTGGATAAGGAAAATTCCATAAACCTAGAGAGCTTAATAGACTTTACTCACCTTTTTTTTTTTTTTTCTTTTTTTCTTTTTTTTTTTTTTTTTTTTGGAGAAAGAGACTTTACTCACTTAAGCATACACGTTTGGATTTGTACCATCTTATTTTACAATACATCTAATATTCTTTAAGTTTGCTATTAACTTGGATGGAAAAATATGATACCACGTGAAAAGACCTAATTGTCCACCTTCTCAATCCTTTAAAAACAAAAGAGATATTATACTTTACCACCCTAAACTATCTCTTGATTACACTTTGCAGCCTAAAATTTGAACTTCCATCTAAGTTAACAAAAAACTTAATGTCGGGATGCAAAGTGTAGCAAAAGTTATAGTTTAAGGCACAAAACGTAACATGAGTTCAAGGTGGTAAAGTGTAAATTTTCCTAAAATTTTCAGCTTTTTAGCTTAATAAGCTTTTATGACTTTGTTCATCAATATTTTGTTTGTTTTTTTTTACAGGTTGATATATATAGGTCCGGCTATATATATATATATATATATATATATGAAAAGTGATAAGGGTAATTTTGGAAGAAGGATGAACTTGTCCATGTATGAGGAGGCCGACGGTCCTAATGAACCCGTTAGCTTTTGTTGTGCATTTAGAGAGATGAAAATAATGATATCATAAGCTGACGACTCCATCTTAACGTCCGATGACGTCTGTGTGAGACGACAAGGAAGCTGACGGGGAGAAAGAGGCCTTTGACGGGTCCAGCGTAGCCTTGCTTGGCCTCCATAAATGTGTATATAAGGAAATATCTTACACTCCACGGTTAAACCTAATTAAGAGGATTCTTACAAGGAAAGGATCCTACAAAATACACGTATTAATGAGGATCTTCCTTACAAGGAAAGACCTTTTCTACTAAGAAACGGATGTCAATTCCACGATACTATAACCCCCCCCCCCCCCAAAACTCTCACAAATCAAGGTATGCATAATTCGCCCAAATTCTGGCATTCTAGAGTTGTGGAAATTCTCTAACTTGACCTTCGAATGGTATTTGGCCGGTACCACACCGGTACTCTTTGTAGGGTTTTCTTCTTCTTCTTTTGTTGTGCAGGTCTTGTCTAGGGCACGTAAGGACCGTACAGCTTACTGACGATTTTTAGCATCATCAGTTGGCACCGTCTGTGGGAACTCAGCAATAAGCCATACTATCGCTTCCCAAACAAAGAGTTACATGGTACTTACTCGCTTTTTGGCGACCACCAACAATAACCATGGAGACAAACCACGTACCACCGTCCTTGAGAGACAAGTTCAAACACTCACTACACCTATGGAATGCCTCACCAAGCAAAACCACGATATAGAAGAACAGTTGCACCAAAAGAACGCAAGACTTAACACTCAGGAGGAGGACTAAGAAGGTAACAGCACTGAGAAAAGGGACCAAGATGGGCCAGAGGGTAGCAACACCCCAACAAGACAAGAGCGACAGGATACAAGCCGTTCATCCGTCGCAGATATGACTCCACCACACATGGTCGTGGAGATGTAGATGATGAAGGAACAAATGGACTTCATGATGAACGCCTTCATAGGACAAGTGTCTAGCGACCTTGATGAGTTATTGAATTGATTCACCATTCACTACATCCATCACTGCGTTCCCCCTTCCACAGAAGTTCCGCAGGCCGTAGGTAGAGGGCTACGATGGATCTAAGGATCCCCTAGATCACCTGGAGTCTTTCAAAACCTTGATGCACCTACAAGGAGTGGCGAACAAGATCATGTGCAAGGCCTTCCCCACTACACTGAAGGGCCCCGCAAGGGTTTGGTTTAGCTGGTTGATGCCTTACTCCATTAGTACCTTCAAGGAGTTAAACGCCTAGTTTGCCTCGCACTTTATCGAGGGACACAGGTATAAAAGTCTACTGCATGCCTAATGAACATCAAGCAACGAGAGGACAAAACACTAAGGTCTTACATTACCCGCTTTAACAAAGAGTCCCTCTTGATTGATGAAGTTGACGACAAGATACTCGTGGCTACATTCACAAATGGGTTATGGAATGGTAAGTTTTTATTTTCCTTATACAAAAATGACCCAAAGACTATGTCAGATGTACTCTATAGGGCAACTAAGTACATTAACACGGAAGATGTGCTATTGACCCAAGAAGAGAAGCCTAAGAAGAGGAAAAGACAGGAGAAGGCACGGTAGGACAAGAGACGAAAGACAACAAGGACTAGAGACTGACG
Organism: Quercus robur; assembly: GCF_932294415.1. Taxonomy (NCBI): domain Eukaryota; kingdom Viridiplantae; phylum Streptophyta; class Magnoliopsida; order Fagales; family Fagaceae; genus Quercus; species Quercus robur. Next base: position 9,921,122 of record NC_065541.1, read on the forward strand.
GGAGGATAAGCGCTTCAAACCCCCTACTGGGAGGCTCATAAGCTTCACCTTGCTAATTGCCTTGATCGACCAAGTCCTGATGCTGATCAAGGATGAAATAGCCCTCACATTTCTCTGCAAGCTGAAAGGAGACCTTAATAAGAGGTCCAGAGACAAGTACTGCCACTTTCACCATGATCATGGTTATGACACAATTGACTGCTACGACTTGAAGCAACAAATAGAAGCTCTTATCAAATAAGGAAAGTTGCAGAGGTTCATCAGTAAGGAAAGAACAGACCTACCACAAGAACAGGTTGCCCGAAGGGAGAATGAGCGTCTTAGGCCACCCATAGGAGACATAAGAATGATTGTGGGAGGCACTATGGTTTCTGGCTCGTCCAAAAAAGCCCATAAGACTTACCTCAGGATGGTTCAGAACTTCCAGCTGATGGGTTTCGTTCTAAAGATAGCGCTGGTCGACAACCCCATCATTGGATTCTCAGAGGAAGATGCTCGACGTCTCCACCACCAGCATGACGATACACTTATCGTTAGCATACGGGTAGGAGACTACAACACACACTAGGTCCTGGTTGATAATGGAAGCTTCGCTGATACCCTCTACTACCTAGCATTCCAACAGATAAGGATTGATAGAGAACGACTGGTCCCAACCAACGCACCGCTCGTTGGGTTCGGAGGGATAAGAGTATACCCCCTCGATGAAGTCACGTTACCCGTAACGGTTGGTGATTATCCTCAGCAAATCACTAAGGATGTTACATTCCTTGTTGTCGAGTGCTCGTCCGTTTACAATGCCATCCTAGGACGACCTACCCTCAACTCATGGAAGGCCATAACTTCGACCTACCACCTGATGATCAAATTCCCCATCAATATGGAGTAGGAGAAGTACATGGAGACCAAGTGGATGCATGTGAGTGCTACTTAGCAATGTTGGAGATGGACGATCATCTACAGGCCATGAACATAGAAGAAAAGCGGACGGTGGCGGATCCAATTGAAGGACTTGAAGAGATACATCTCAACAATTTCAGACTAGATCGAACGACTAGGATCGGCACCCTCGCCAGTTTGCTGGTCCACCAAACACTCACAACTTTTCCCAAAGGGAACCAGGATGTCTTTGCCTAGAGCCATGAAGACATGCCCAGGATCGACCCTTCAATCATGGTGCACAGATTGAATTTGTCACCCACTTTTCCACCTATCCGTTAGAAGAAGCAGTTGTTCACCCAAGAATGAGATCGAGCTATAGCAGAAGAAGTTCGCAAGTTATAAGAGGCAGACATCATCAAAAAAGTTTACTACCCCGACTGGTTGGCCAACATGGTGATGGTCAAGAAAGCCAACGGAAAGTGGAGGATGTGCGTAGACTTTACTAACCTAAATAAAGCATGCCCCAAGGATAACAACCCCCTCTCACGGGTTGACGTCCTAGTAGACTCTACGGCTCAACACTAGTTATTGAGCTTCATAGATGCTTTTTCTGGCTACAACTAGATCAAACTGAACAAAGCTGATCAAGAGAAGACTTCGCTCATCACCAGTGAAGGCCTCTTCTGCTACAAAGTGATGTCATTCGGCCTTAAAAATGCGAGTGCAACAAATCAGAGGCTTATAAACAAGATGTTCGCACATCAGATTGGAAAAAATGTCCAAGTCTACATTGACAACATGCTAGAAAAAAGCTGAAGGGAAGACGATCATTTGGATGATCTTAGGGAGACCTTTGACAACCTCTGCTTTTATAACATGAAGCTCAATCCGAGTAAATGTGCATTCGGGGTGACGGCTGGAAAGTTTTTGGGGTTTATGGTGTCTCAGAGAGGTATTGAAGTCAACCCAGACAAGATTCGAGCTATAATAGAGATGGCACCAATGAGGAACGAAAAAGAAGTACAAAGCCTAAACAGCAAGGTAGCCACGCTAAATTGGTTTGTATCAAGGGCAACAGACTTCCGTAGGCTGCAGAAGTCTTTTGAGTGGACGGCTGAGTGTCAATAAGCATTTAAGGATCTGAAGGCCTACCTCTCTTTACCACCATTGCTAAGTCCCTCCAAACAGTGGAAGAACTATTCCTCTACTTGGCTATATCCCTGGTTGCCGTCAGTGCAGCCTTAGTCAGGGAAGAAGATAAGGTGCAGAAACCCGTGTACTACACTAGCCGAGCACTTCGAGGCACGGAGGAAAGATACCCACTAATGGAGAAGCTTGCTTTCGCTTTAGTTACTGCAGCCCATAAGCCTTCCAAGCCCACACTATGGTCATCATGACTGACAAACCTCTACGGTGAGCAATGAGTAGTCCTAAAGCTGCCAGACAGATAGCGCTATGGGTAATAGAATTGAGTGAGTTTGATGTACAATACCACCCATGTACGGCCATAAAACGAAAAGTAGTTGCCAACTTTATTGCAGAGTTCACCAATATGGAAGGCTAGTAGGCAGAAGAACATCATCAGTGGAGCATCCATACGGATGGGTCTTCTAACAAGTACGCTGGTGGAGTTGGTGTAGTGCTCCATTCCCCTAAAGGGGACGAGATTGAATGCATGGTTTGTCTCGACTTCCCAACAACCAACAACAAAATAGAGTACGAGGCCTTAGTGGTGGGGCTGGATCTCGCAAAAGTTGCAGGGGCTACAAGTGTAATTGTATATTGCGACTCTTAGGTGGTCAATAGTCAGGTGAACGGTGACTACAAATGAAAAAGGGAAAAGATGAAGAAGTATATAGAGTAGGTGCGGAGAAGAGTAGGTGAGCTGAAGGCCAAGTTCATCCAATTCCACAGAGAAGAGAATGAGCAAGCTGACCGCCTTGCCAAAGCTACCTCAGTGGAACACATGTTTATCCCCGGTAAGGTATTTTCTTTTATTTAGCTCTCACTTTTGATAGATGACATCGGTGTGCAGAAAATAGACCTGGGGAACCATTAGACCGCACCGATAGTTTCCTATTTTAAAAACAGTACATTACCTGACAGGAAGGAAGCCACAAGAAAGCTGAAGGTCCAAGCAACACGATTCGTTCTTATAAAGGATGTTTTATACAATAGAAGCTTCTCCCGCCCGTACCTAAGATGCTTAGACCCTGAAGAAGCGGACTATGTCATGAGAGAAGTCCATGAAGGTATCTATGAGAATCACTCAGGGTCACGATCTTTGGTGCACAAACTGATTCGAGCTGGATAGTACTGGCCTACTATGCAGAAGGATGCCTAGGCTTATGTCAAAGCCTGCGACAAATGTCAAAGGTTCAGTAGCGTTATCAGACAGCCGATAGAAGAGCTCACCCCAATGATGGCCCCATGGCTTTTCACTCAATGGGGATTGGACATCATAGGCCCATTCCCAATAGCGATGAGAGAGCTAAAGTTCCTAATAGTCAGCATAGTCGATTTCACCAAATAGGTAGAAGTTGAAGCCCTGGCCACCATCACAGAGAAAAGTGTACAAAGCTTCTTTTGGAGGAACATCATCTGCAGATACGAGATCCCTAGAGTATTGGTATCAGATAATAGGAAGCAATTTGACAACAACTTGTTCAGGGACTTTTACTCACAATTGGAGATCAAGAACCACTACTTCTCTCCCGCCCACCCTTAAGCTAACGAACAAGTTAAAGTCACGAATCGATCCTTGCTTAAGATCATCAAGACTCGGCTCGAAGGGGAAAAGGGTATATGGCCAGAAGAGCTGCCAAGCGTACTATGGACATACAGGACAACAGCCAGAACTCCTAAAGGAGAGATGCCATTTCGGCTAGCATACAGAAGTGAGGCAGTTATCCCAGCTGAGGTCGGACTCACAAGCTACAGGGTGGACAATCATGATGAGAGGAAGAATGACAATGCCATGCGTCTACAGCTTGACCTAGTGGACAGAGTCAGGGCAACAGCTAAACAAAGGCTAGCACGATACCAGGACCTTATGGCCAAGCACTACAACTCCAGGGTTAGGCACAGAGACTTCCATGTTGGAGATCTCATCTTGAGGAAGGTGACTGTTGCCACGAGAGATCCTTCCCAGGGAAAGCTTGGACCTAATTGGGAAGGACCCTATAGAGTCATGTCATGGCAAAGGAAAGGCACTTACCACCTGGAGACATTGGACGGGAAGAAGTTGCACCACCCATAGAATGCCGAGTATCTTAAGAAATACTACCAGTAGAAGATAGCATGAAGGACGCCACTCTTTATTTCCAGTTTATTTCTTTTAGTTAATTTTTATCTATAGTACTTTCTAAGCCCAAAGGGTAGGTTTTTATCTTTTTTAGAACAATTTTTTACTTATGCACGTAGTTATCACAATAAGAGGAGTTATTTAGAGATGGCTTGTGTAAGTATGCATTTCTACAAAACCAACATCCACAAGTGGACAGATCATCCCAAGGGGTGCCTAAAGTTAGTAAGCCCACAAATGGGTTAATTCACCAAGTCCACAAGTGGACGACTTCAAAACCACATCCACAAGTAGACGGGTCATCCCAAGGGATGCCTACAAAATAATTGAGTCCACAAATGGATGAATTCACTAAGTCCACAAGTGGACAAGTTTATTACGAAGTCTACAAGAGGACGAGGTCACTACGAAGTCCACAAGTGGACGAAGTTATCACGAGGTCCTTAAGTGGACGAGTTCATTACGAAGTCCATTTAAGTGGACAAATTCATTACCAAGTCCACTTAAGTGGACAAATTCATTACCAAGTCCATAAATGGATGAGTTTGATACTTAGCCTTCAAAAAGGACAAGTTAAGTCCACACGTGGACGAATCTATTATTAAGTCCACAAGTGGACAAGTTAATTATTAAGTCCACAAGTGGACGAGCTCATTATAAAGTCCACACGTGGACAAATCTACTATCAAGTCCCCAAAGTGGACAAGTTCATTATTGAGTCCACAAGTGGATGAGTTCATCCCATAGGGATGCTTTGAAATTATTAGGTCCACAAGTGGACGAGTTCATTATAATGTCCACACATGGACGAATCTACTATTTAAGTTCATAAGTGGAAGAGTTTATTATTGAATCCACAAGTGGAAGAGTTAATCCAATAAGGATGCTTTGAAATTATTAAGTCCACAAGTGGACGAGTTCATTATATAATCCATACATGGATGAATCTATTATTAAGTCCACAAGTGGACCAGTTCATTATTGAGTCCACAAGTGGACAAGTTCATCCCATAAGGATGTGTTGAAATCATTAAGTCTACAAGTGGACAAGTTTATTATTAGGTCCTCAAATAGGGCAAGTTCATTATTAAGTCTATAGGTGGATGAGTCCACCAAATTAGACAGGTTCATCTCAGATATCCACCAAGTCGTTTGGGAGAGCATTCTAACATGAATCCATAGAACCAGACAGACATATGCATATCTCAGAATAAAGATCAACACATATGATGAGAATGCAAATTATCATATTTTTCTCCCTTAATATTTAGTCTTTTATATTTATTTGGTGCCTAAATGTACTAATTATTATATTTTGATTTAGGATGCAAATGGAGGCATTAAGTGCAAAACATAGCTAATTGGGTGATTTTGGACGGCTTTGACATCGCTTCGTAATCTAGGCATAACTCTCTCATCCAAGCTCCGATTAAGATGATTCAAGATGCTATGGAACGCCAAGACAAAGCTCTACAACTTTCATGTTTTGAGGTCGAAATTGGGCTTGAAGTTGCTGCACCTACACTACTGACGTTTTGGAATGTTCCTTTGCCTGAAATTCTAATACCCATATCTAATGTGGTTTATTTTTGGAAGCCTCCAGATTTGGTGCATGAAATTTCCAGCTGAAAAACACCACTTTCCTAGTTGTATTCGGATTTTGTTTTATTTTTAATATTTTTCCTTAATTAGTTAGATTTGGATATTATTATTGAGAATATTTTTAGGAGATTTTGTAGACTTGGGAAAGGGGGAATTAACGTGTAAAAGGGGGTGGAGAAATCAGAATTACACACACACACGCCTCTCTCTCCCCTCTTCTCTGATTTTTTTTCCTTTGAGTTTTCATCATGGCCTTGCGTGGCTAAACTTTTATACTTGGTCGAAGGAAATTGAAACCTTGGAATCAATAAAACTGTAAGATCTAATTTGTTTTTATTGTTCAATTTATGTTTTGAATATCGGATGTTCTTCTGTGCTTATTTTCATGATTGTCTCATTTAATTACTAGGAGGCCTACTAGTTTATTATTCATTCCAATCTACTGCTAGGTTAGATATCAAATCCATAATTGTTTGATCACTCTAATTTGTGAAGCAGCAAAGATTTAATGATTTGCTGCGTCAGAAATTATTAGATCTTAGGAAGAATGCTTGACTAAATTAAATGCAACCGCTTGTGTTTGTGTTGTTTAGTTTCATCGATCTCTCTAATTCTCAAGGCTGCTACTAGATTAAACCTTTAGCGCTTGTCTTGGGTTGTTTAGTAGTTAGGGTTTATTAGATCGCTTTTTTTCTAATTAACTACGACTAAAGAGAGATAGGAAAATAGTTCCAATGGTGAATATTCAAAGTGTGAATTGATAAATGCTTGCATCGATGATCAGTTGTAAAATTCCGATAGTGGATGTTGACTTGGACCAAGGTTTGTTCTCTTGATTGATTTCGATATTTTAATTTGAATTGTTCCTTAATTGTTTTTCTTAAAATTGTTTTCATTATACTTAAACCCCCGTCCCTCCTTGTTCACGTAGCATAAAACTAGGCTAGATACTCTCTGTGGGAACGATCCTTACTCGCACTACTACATATATTTTTAGGAGTATAGGTTTTATTTTTGGTTGCCTGCGACAGCACACCAAGTACTAAAAGTGACGGATGTAAAATAATAAAAATACACCATAAAAAATAAAGTGTTTACAAGCAAGGCCTAAAACCAGAAGGGCACTTAATATCATCTGAAAAGGAGATACAAGAAAAAAAAATAATTAAAACTAAGCAGGAAGGTTTTGGGTGTCTCGTCGTTAGTAGGAGGGTTTTGGGTGTCTTTGGTGGAAAGGTTCCTGGCGTCCTTAGGAGGAGGATCATTAGCAAACAGAGCCAAGGGAGTGACAGGCCCTTCAAATGCAAGTTGGGCAAGGACCACATTGTTATCTTTTGGATCCTGCTCTGACTGAGTAGAGTCGTCAGTCTCCTCATTGACGGTGTTGCCACTTGTAGGGTGTTATTGGCTAAGGGTCGTCCATGGAGACTTTGGATAAATCCAAGTTTGGGTAGACGGACCTGACCTGCTTCAAGAAGTCCTCAAACCTGTCACCATAGTAGATGGCGCAGGCATTAATGAAAGGCTGGGAAGCCTTGAACTCTATTATGGCATCAGCCCTAGCCGTCTCGACCTGCCCACAAATGATCGTTAGCTCTGCCTTCAGATTTGTCTTTTCCTTTTGCACCTTCTCTCGGACATGGGCTTTTTCCTTCAGCTTTTCAGTTAAAGCAGTCACTTCCTTGTTAAGCGTATGGAGGGCCCCCTTGTATTGCTCTTGGTCATTGGTCAGGGTCTCATTATGCTTACAAAGCCTATTAATCACCCCTTCTTGAGCGACGCTCCTATCTTGAAGCGCCTTCATACGCACTAGTGCTTAAAAACAAGACAACCATCAGCTAATGAACAACAGTAGGAAAAAAAAAAATGGCGTGCCCTAGAAAGGTTAAAAAGCCTGACTTTCCCGACTCTACTGTCATCTTCTCAGCACAAGGATCCAAGTCTGCATCCTTGATGATGGACTTTACCATCTCAACAGAATGGTCCTTGTGCGTAAGAAGACGACGGACGGTCCCTTGGGTGACGGGACCCGTCGCCATCATCAAACCTTTACCAGCTTTGTGGCTGGGTTTGGGAGGCGACGACTTCTTCTATTTGTCACCCACAAGGATGACCGGTCCTTTCTTAAGGGGACAATTGTCTTTCCCTTCATTTTTCCTTTTTGACGATCCTTTCCTGACGACTTTGGGAGCTGACGTGGACGCCCCCTCTTTCTCTTTTTTTATGAGTCGCAACTAACACCCGTACCAAAGCTCTCTGTCTGGTTGCTTCCATTTTTGCAAAGGGCAAATGGTGAAAGTTGGATAAAAAGACGGAAAGAAAACGACGGGAAGAAGTAAGGAAGTAAGAACTTATGCTGACAAGAGTAACTATTCAGACGACGTGCTGTAGGCTTTGGCTCAAGACCTCCACAGTAAGCGTACAGTGTATCAAGAATGGTTACGACCCAAGGAAAAGCGCTAGCCACATCTGCGCTATACCTCAAAAGGACTAGTCACAATTGAAGCTCCTTGCAGTTGTTAATAAAGCCTAGTTCAACCCAGTAAATACCTGATGTGGGACTCATCACACATTACACACATCACACAATCAATCATATTGGGGCATCACAATCTCCCCCACTTAAATCCCTAACGTCCTCGTTAGGGCTCACTTTGTGGGGTAGTGTCTTTGAGCCTATAGGGGATTATCGGGCCGGCTCTGACACCATAATTTTATTGTGATGCCCCAATATGATTGATTGTGTGATGTGTGTGAGTGTGTGATGAGTCCCACATCGGGTATTTACTGGGTTCAATTGGGCTTTATTAATAACTGTAAGGAGCCTCAATTGTGACTAATCCGTTTGAGGTATACCCAAACTTAGGTCGTTACATTGTTATCTTGGGTTGTTACATATGGTATCAAAGCCGGCCCAGTAATGCCCTGTGGGCTCAGAGACACTACCCTACAAAGTAAGCCCTAACGAGGATGTTAGGGATTTAAGTGGGGGAGATTGTGAAGCCCCAATATGATTGGTTGTGTGATGTGTGTGGGTGTATGATGAGTCCCACATCGAGTATTTACTGGGTTGAACTAGGCTTTATTAACAACTGCAAGGAGCTTCAATTGTGACTAGTCCTTTTCCTTAGGTCGTTACAGATCAGGTTCCTACACTTCCATTCGTCAAAAGGGATTTTGATAGGGCAACAATGTATTGATCCCCTTATGATGAATTAACAAATTAATTAGCCAAGTTAATTAATTAATTCAATTAGCATGCAAAACGCGTGGTATCACAAACAAATCACTAATTAACAAAATGCAGCGGAAATTAAATTGACACAGTGATTTGTTTATGAATTGGGAAAACCCACACGACAAAAACCCCACCAGTATCTTATACCAACCTACAGTTGAACCCTTACTCCAATACCCAATTGGACTTGTTCTGTAGTGACAATCTCTCATTTTCAATGCACGGCTCCCAATACATGACTAACCAATAGATGCGTGGATCATAGTACGTGACTTAATCACCAACTTAAGAAAGATGTTAGCTGCAAAGTTCTTCAATTCATCACACGAAGCTCCTTGGTCACAAGGTGTACAAACACAGTAGCTTCTTCAAGAGAAAGATGAACTAGAGCAAATTCTATCTCCGATCACAATTTGCATGAACAAAACTTTGCTTCACACTTGCGCAATCTTTGACGGGCCTTAAAATAATCCTTATATATGTCTAGGGTTGTGAGAAAAGAAAACACAAACATATACACACGGATTGGATAAAAATCAGTTCTAAAAAACTGAATTCCATAAACCTCAACAGATAGAGTATCTATCAAGCTAGCTGTCGAGCTTCGAGCTTTAGCAGCTTTTTAAACCTCGATAGATGCTAGTTGTCAAGGTTTAAAATCTAGCACTTCTTCACTTGTTTCTTGTACAGACTTGCATGGATTTAACACTTAATCTTGAAACATTGTTCCTTGAAGCATTAATCACATTCTAGATCTACCCAATTACAAGTATAGTGCATTTTGTCAAAAGATTAGCTAATTACATAAAATATTGACATATGTTCCTAACATGATTCACATATGTCCTAACAGATCTCAAGAACTTGACAAATAAAAGCTTCCTGCTTATCGGTTATACACGGGCGGACGCTAGTTGAAAAAGGAGAAGAGGACAACATTAAAATACTTGAACAAATAAACAAAGAAAAAAAGTAAAAAGACTGACGATACTAAACCTGAGTTCTTCACAATACCCCAAGTATTGTCAAAACCATGAGGAATTGCATCCCACTCCTCTTGATGGCATACAATTTGTCACTTGAACAAAAAAATATCTACTCTTCCAGTTCCTATTGGAGTCAGGCATGTCTGACACCAGCCTAAGTGCCTTCTTCCTTGCCACAAAGTGATATATCTCCTGGGACGAGACAATATGTTGGGGTCTATAGCACTAAAAGAACTCGTTAAGAGTAAGCTGATGGTTCCCACCACTAAGACGACCCCAAAGGATTTCAACTCCAATGAATATCTTCTAGGCGTTGGGAGCAATTTGGCTAACGGATAGCCCTAGAAAATTGGCCAACTGACAGTGTAGTGTCGTCAGTGGCAACCTCAGTCCTGCTGCAAGCATGGCATCATACATGTCGACGTCCGCGGTCTTCCCCGAGTAGCACTTTTCAAACTTCCTGGGTAGATGGATTGGGATATTTTCAAGGATTTGATAATGGTTTCTTAAGTTCTTAAAAATGTTAGTCGTCATCATTGGCTTGAAATCATTAATGGTCCACACCTTAGGAAGGATGAAGGGACGAGTATGACTGTCCTCTGGGCTTTCTAAATCTCCTCCTTCAGGAGCCGTCTCGTCACCCTCACCTTCATCTTCGTCATCTTCTCCCCTGTACTCTTCGTCCTCTTCTCCCTCACCGTACTCATCCTCACCTCCCTCGACATCCTTTACTTCCTCTCCATCATAACTTTCCCCTTCGTCATCAGGGGAATGGGCGGACGATTCTCTCTTTGACCACCAGGAAAGGCCCTCCTCGAGCTCATGACCTGACGAGAATACTTTGTCATAGCCTGTTCCCTCACGGACTGACAACTGTTCACTCATCACTTCTCTATCAATTGACATATATTCACCTACAAGCGATGGAGTAAACTAAGAACCTGTTTGACGGGTCTCTTTATAGAAGTGATGACTAACCACAAAAGAAGAGGTAAAAAGAAATGAAAGGAAGAAGACTTACAAGATTAATTGACGACTTAAGAGATGATGAGGTTCGCATGCTAACGACAGCAAAGATAACGGGATGACAGCCCTTTCTCTTAAGGTTTGCAAAGATGAAATAAGGAAAAATGAGAGGAGAGGAGATATTTATAGGACAAAAATACACAGGCAACGAAGCGACGCTTTTATCCAAAAAAGAGGCCAACTAGCTTGTGCCACGTGTCCCAACATTTAATGATAGCTACTCGAGGAACCATTGATGAACATCCCTTTTTCTGAACGAATAAAAATAATAGAAAAGATATAAAATCAAACTCCATAACCCGTTAGCTAAAGCTAACACTCAAGAGTTGTGGAAATTCTCTAACTTGACCTTCGGAGGGTATTTGGCCAGTACCACACTGGTACTCTTTGTAGGGTTTTCTTCTTCTTCTTTTGTTGTGTAGGTCTTGTCTAGGGCACGTGAGGACCGTGCAGCTTACTGACGATTTTTGGCATCATCAAAATGAAATGTATACACAAAAGATATTCAGTGCTCATTACTTCTCACAAAGCAATGTGAAGTCTCATCAGACATTTGGCATTAAAATGAACATCCTACTTTCCTTAAAGGTGAGCTTTTTCATTCTTATAGCGACTTTTCAGGATTTAAGAGTTGTTTCTCATTCGGCATCTTCGTCATTTCTTCCTACAAGTGCTTATTGCCTTTGTGTTAGGACTTCATACTATTGGGATTTTCCAGATGTTCCCATTCATTTTGCAATTGTGACCATGGTTAAATGTTATCTTCGAGTTATCATATTCACAGTTCAATAATCAGTTATAATCGTATTACTTTACAGTTAACGTGGTATGAATTGGTACCACATATCTACAAATGCATTGGTTAACTATATTGAACTACAATTATCAAGATAAATATTGAAGCATAAAGAAACTTAGTCCCTTAGGTCCAACCCCATATGAAATGCTGCCTCAGCACACATAAAATGCCTATTAAGACCCAGTTGAAATGAAGCAGGCATGCGCCTAAAAAAGTAAAACCCCAAATATAATGCTATTTCCTAATAGTATCTCTCTAATAGACTCCTTAAACCTAAATTTCTTCAAATTTTGGAGAGTGAACCCTTAAAAAATTGGGTTACTGGGATGCTCTTTTTTTAAAGAGCTATACTATAGCTCTGTAAACACATTTTTAAGTATGTAGTTAAACATTAGTTACTTTTTAAGTCACGTGATGAAAGAGAAAAGGTTAATTGCAAAAATTCTAAGGCCCCCTAATAAACCACAATTTATGTGACAGATTGTGAGCAATAGAAAAAAAATGGTGAGTTCATGTGAAAAAGATATTCAACTAATCACAATTCATGTGACAGATTATAAGTGATAGAAAAAAAATAGTTAGCTTATATGAAAAAGATATGCGACTAATCACAATCTGCTATATAGAATAGTTGTGGTAAAAATTATCTTTTTATCTAGTGTTTTAGATTTTTTTTTTTTAAAGGGGCATTTCATATTTTTACTTTTTATTTTCATGAATTGCAAATTTTCCTTGAATTGTGGTGCCCATGAGAAAGGGGAAAAGATGTGAAAGCAAAGAATAGTATAACTCTGTAAACACATTTTTAAGTATGTAGTTAAACACTGGTTACTTTTTAAGTCATGAGATGAAAGAGAAAATGTTAATAGCAAAAATTATCATGAATTGCAGTTTATATGATAGTTAGATTATGAGGGGTAGAAAAAAAATGATGAGTTTGTATGAAAAAAAATGTGTAATCAATCACAATTTACCATATAAAATAATTGTAGCAAAAATTTTCTTTTTTATCCTGTGTTTTAGATTTTGTTAAAGGGTTTCAGATTTTTACCTTTTATTTTCCTGAATCGTAAATTTTAGGCGAAAAACACATTTTGGTCCCTACATTTTCAGCCGATTCCCGTTTTAGTCCCTAAGTTTTTTTTTTACCGCTTTTAGTCCCTCTCCTGAAAAACGGTTCCATTTTGGTCCCTACCGTTACATCATAAACGGATATTGCTGATATGGCAAACGGCATTGATAATCAATAATAAAATAATGGGTCTACAGTAACCTGACTGCTACTGTTAGTTATTCCCGCCCTTAGTAGTCACGTGCCACTCACGTGACGGTCCCTAACCCAAGCAAAACCCCAAATCACCCAATTAGACCTAACCCGTTGCTGAAAATCCCTAATCTCTTACCTTACCCGTTGCTCATCACAAGACCGATCAAAAAATCCACAAATCGGCAAGCACAAAAATCCCACAAATCGGCAAGCACAAAAAACCCACAAATCGGCAAGCTTCAGTGTGTTTGTGCTGAGCAGATTGCGAAGGTTGTATTTCTCTCCAACTCTCTCTCTCTCTCTCTCTCTTTATGTTATGAATGCCATTTTAAGTGCTGGGTAATCGTTCTGGGTTTGAATCTCAGTTGTTGGGTTTTGAGAATTTGGGAATTTTGAGATGTTGTGTTTTGTTATTGCTCTGGAATTTCAATCTATCTCTGTTTCTCTCTCGTTGTGTCTCACTCTCACTCTCTCTCTTCCTCTCTCCCTTTATAGCTTTTGTAGTGGACATTATACTGACCGTGATAGTGGAATATTGTTGGGATTTGCATTGTTTGGCTGTTGTGTGTTGCTTTTGTTATTTGCGGCTATGTTTGTTTTACTTTTTGTTTTACTTTTGTTTTTCAGGGACCACAATACTGACTGTATTTTTGTTGGCAATTGCATTGTTTGTCTGTAGTATGTGTCACTATTGTTTATCAGGGACCACTATATTGACCCTTGAATCTTTGTGTTGGTATTTGCATTGTTGTCTGTATTGTGTCTTGCTTTTCAAGAAGTGGCTGGGTCCATGTGATCCCTTTGTCGGTATTATATGCTTTTTTATTTGTTTATTAGCCTAACAAAGTATTATTAATATCTGTTTTCATTTTCATTCTTTTTTCTTCCCGTGACTTGCATGCAGGATGAATGAGCTTTTTACTCTGCATGTCCACCATGGTGGCCATTTCATGTGGAACCCTCAAGTGTATGTGGGAGGGACAGTTGATATAGTGGATAATTGTGACCTAGATAGGTGGTCAAAAGTAGAGATTGAGAGTATATGTAGGGATTTTGGCTACTCTGAAGTAGATAAGCTATGGTATAAAATGCCTGGTGTGAACCCAGAGCGGTCAAATTTCCATCAGGTGGTTGATGATGATGCTGCTATGTTCATGACTGACTTGGTGAAGGGATATGGGGAGATTCATGTCTTTGTGGAGCATCCAGTGCATGAACCAGTTGAGTTACCAATGGAGGATTTTGATCCCTTAGCTGCTGGAGTACCTGGTAGTGAAGTAGAAAGTGTAGGTGTAGGTGTAGGTGTAGGTGTAGGTGTAGGTGTAAGTGAGTATGATAATGAAGAGTACAGACCTGATTTTTCACAATTTGGAGGCCATGATCATGTTGAATTTGTTAATGTTGACCATGGTGAGCCACATGAGGTAGATGATGAGCAAGTTTGTGCTAGGAGGGCTGGCAAAGCGCCAGTTGTTGATGACCAAGTTGAGGAGAGTAGTGAGGGTAGTGAGGGCATTGAGGGTAGTGAGGGTAGTGAGGGTAGTGAGGATGAGAGGAGTAACTTAGAAGAAGAGCCAGAAGTGCAACCAATGAATATTGGTGAAGATAGTCCTGATAGTTGGGACAATCAAGCTGAAGATGCTGAGGTTGAAGCAGGACAAATAGGTGGTGGTGTCATGAATTTTGACTATGAGAGTGAGGAGTTGCTTAGCCTTGATGAATCATCATCAAGCAGTGAGGGTGGTGATGATTCAAGTGATGATGACATCCTTGTTGCTGAGGTTGACAATTCTATTAGGAGCAGCAAATACCCAATCTTTAGGCCAGTAGCCAAATCTGAGAACCTTAGGTTTGAAAAGGATATGTTGTTCATCTCAACTAAACAATTTAAAGATGCTATAACTGATTATGCAGTCCATGGTGGGTGGGGTATAAAATTTGTGAAAAATGACTTGGTGAGAGTGAGAGCCCGATGCCAGCCAGGGTGCAAGTTTGTTGCCTACCTTGCAAAGGTGCCAAGGGAAAAGAGTTTTAGATTGAAAACACTGAACATGGAACACACATGCAGCAGAAGCTATAGAAATCCAAGGTGCACAGCATCATACATTGGGAAGAAGTTAGTGAAGAGGGTTAGGAGACAGCCTGGCATAAAGCTTAAGGATATTCAGGATGCTGTGCATGAGAAGTATGTGGTTGACATAAGTGCAGGCAAGGCAAGTAGGGCTAGAGAGAAAGCTCAAGATGCTGTTGATGGGACCCACACTGCACAGTTCAACCAACTATGGGAGTACTGTGATGAGTTGAGAAGGTGCAGTCCTGGGAGCACAATATTGATGAAGGTGCATACTTATGATGATGGTGATTTGGCAACTGAGCATGGATTGGCAACCGGGCTGCCATATTTTGAAAGGATCTACATCTACCTTGAAGGTTGCAAGAAGGGGTTCTTGGCAGGGTGCAGGCCAATCATTGGTCTAGATGCATGCCATCTGAAGACCAAGACTGGTGGGCAGCTGATGTGTTCTGTTGGCAGAGATCCCAATGATGAATACTTCCCATTCGCTTATGCAGTAGTAGAGGCTAAAACAAAGGACACTTGGACCTGGTTTCTTAATTTATTGCTTGCTGACATAGGAGATGACAAGATATGGGTGTTCATATCTGACCAGCAAAAGGTATGATGGTAGCTTTATTGCTTGTTGAATTAATTGTAGTTAATGGTAGCTTCATTGCTTGCTGAATTAAATGATTGTGCTTTGCAGGGGTTGGTGAACACATTTGTTGACAATTGGCCACAGTACGAGCACAGGATTTGCTGCAGACATTTATACCAAAATTTGAGGAAAAATCATCCTGGTGTCCTTATTAGAGACCTTTTTTGGAAAGCAGCCAAGGCTACCTATCGGCAAGCATTTTAGAGGGCAATGAATGAGCTAAAGGAGGTGGATGAAGATGCATTCAAGTGGCTGCAATCTCAGTCACCAACTATCTGGGCTAGGCACATGTTCAAAAGTGATGGCCAAAGTGACACAGTCTTGAACAACATGTGTGAAAGCTTCAACAGCACGATAGTTAAGTTCAGGAGCAAACCTATAATCACCATGGTATGCATAATTCTCCCTTTCATGTGCATTATGATCCATAGACCTATGTAATTCATGAATGATTAATTATCCCTTTCTCTCTATGTGCTTGCAGCTTGAGTGTATTAGGCTATATCTGATGACTAGATTTCATGCAAACAGAGAAATGATTCTAAAGGTGGAATCTGAGTTGTGTCCTAAGATAAGGAAGAGGCTGTACAAGGAGAAGTTGGCATGCAGCAAGTGGATAGCATGTTGGGCTGGTCGTATGAAGTTTGAAGTGAAGAATGGGCTTGAGAGTTTCATTGTGGACTTGGAAGAGAAGCAATGCAGCTGTAGGAAGTGGGACATAGTTGGCATACCATGTTGCCATGCCATTTCTTGTATATTTTTCAACAGAGAAGATGCTGAAAAGTATGTCAATGCTTGCTACAGAAGGACTACCTACATTGATTGCTATGAACCCATTATAGAGCCCATCAATGGCCAGAATATGTGGGGACCTAGTGGACTGCCACCTGTGCAACCCCCTATCAAGAGGAGACCTCCTGGCAGGCCTAAGAAGAAGAGGGCACTGGAGCCTGATGAACCTAGAAGTCACAGAAAAAATAGAGGCCTAGGCATCTCAAAACAATGCAAGTTATGTGGGAAATTAGGACATAACAAAAGGAGCTACAAGGGAGAAGTAGGAGGGAACTCCTCCTTGCCTGGGAGTGCATCCCAAGCCAGTAGGACCACTAGGAGGGTAAATATACACTTTGACTTAGATATCCTCATTGTTTTGTTTTTCAGTTGGCAAACTATTAATTGTTATTGTGCTTATGCTTGCAGGCAGCCAAGGATGCTCAGCCAACAGTACATAGGGCACAACCAAGCTCTAATCATGATGTGACCACAAGTGCACCTCCACCCCCCACTAATAACCAGTCCAATCCAAGACCAAAAAGACAGAGGAAGAGAAGTGCAGTCACTACTGAAACCTTGAATGCAACTGGGAATGCAGCAAGATATATGGCAGCAATGAGATCTGCTAAAAGATAGCAAACTGAAGTAGGACCTTTTTTTTTTGTTGTGCTATATGTTGAAGCACTCTTCATATGTTTATGTAACTGCTAGAACAATTGGCATATGTTTATGGGCTGACCAAGTCCTTTTTTGTATGAATGTGCTTGGTAGACTTTGTCCCATATTTTGTAATTATTGTGGTACACCAAAAACTATCATTGGTGTTAAATATTTTGTAATTATTCTCCCATTGTTATGATGATTCAGCTTCCATTATTCAGATTTGCTGGTTTTTAGCTTTGGTTTTTAAAAGGCTTAAACTCAAATTTGCTGGTTTTTAGCTTTGGTTTTTAAAAGGCTTAAACTCAAATTTGCTGGTTTTTAGCTTTGCTGGGCAGTTTGGTGATTATGCAGGTTTGGTGAGCATTGGAGTTTAATGTGCTGGGCAGTAGCCAGTTTAATGTGTAATGATGTATGATGTATGAATTAATGTGTAATGATGTAATGATGTATGTATGAATAAATGTATATTATACAGGTTTGGTAAATTATGCAGGCTGCTGGTGTGCTAAATTATGCAGGCTGCTGGTGTGCTAAATGGTTTAATGCCTCTTTTATTTTGCAACCAGTTGCTCTCTAAATTGCTGTCAAATTACAGTATCAAATTGCTGTGTCAAATTGCTGTTTCCATTCAAAATTGCAGTGTCAAATTGTTGTGTCAAATTGCTGTCTAAAACAGGATGCTTTCTCAAATTGCACAGTTAATATCAAAATTGACAGTTGATGCACAGTTAATATCACAAACTGCTTTGGCACAAACACTTAACAACAATGTAATAAATTGGTACACAAATCATAGATTAATTAAAAAGACCATATTCCATTGCTAAAGTCTTGGATTGCAAAGAGAATTACACCAAAAAATCAGGCATTTTCCCACTACTACATACCAACAAATTCCAACACAAATTATGGCCTTCTTCCACTAATATATACACCAAAATTCAGGCCTTTTGCCACTAATACATACAACAAAATTCAAGCCTTTTTCCACTAATACCTACCCACCTAATGACCCATTTCCCCCCCCCCCCCCACCTATTTAGCCAACCAGAAGAAGCATCAAACAAAGTAGCATCCCACTTATCACCAGAGACAGCCCCAGGCAAATGAGCAGCCTCTTCTCTCTCTTCCTGTAGCCTACAATGGCAGCTTCAAGGGTCAAAATCCGTTGCCTCTGCTCCGGAATCAACACCTTGCCACGCTCGCAGATTTCATCATCAAGCCACTGAAAAAATTTACACTTGCGTCCAACCTGACACCCAAGGGCCAGATAAATGATGTTAAATGAACAACCAGAATCATGAAAAACAATAACAAATAGTATTAGCAAATACTACCTTACCAGAAACTAAAATAGTATTAGCACAATGTTCTTGTATTAGCAAATACTACCTTACCTTAAATTTTTTATTTATTTAAGAAAACAAATTCTGGGTTCCCAAGACAAGAAAACCAAGTTGGGTTTTCTCTACGAATTAGCAAAAAAAAAATTGGTTGTCAAATATTATGAAGCTGTGTTGGTTTAAGATCAAAATGACGGTCTTAGCGAGACAATAATGAACACTAAGAGAAATAAAAGGTCTGTAAATGAAAGAGAGAGGGGTTAGACTTAGACTAAAGGGGATTGCAAGATTGAAATGAAAATGAAAAAGGAAAACAGAAAGGCTAAAGGGAACCTGAAGTGCTTCCAAAGTTAAAAACCCAGAAATTTAAAAACATTACAAAGAGAGATACTACCTTACCCAGTAATTTGGACAACCGTAGAACCTTCTTCCAGGGTTGTCAGATGTCCACGAAACGACCACAACGGGTTTCTCCGAGCAAAAGCATCGGGCTGGGCCCCTTTTCCTCAAGCTTCCACTCGATGACATCGAGCTTGAATCCATGGAAAGCAGTTGATTTCGGCTGTGTGGTGAGCGAGGAGCAATTGATTTGAAGGTGTTTTTGAGTTCGTGACTGGTGAGGGACTTCAATCCATGTGGTGACTGATGAGCGAGGAGCTGAGGAAATTTGGGAGTTAGGGATTTCTATTTGGGTGATTTGGGGTTTTGCTTGGGTTAGGGACCGTCACGTGAGTGGCACGTGACTACTAAGGGCGGGAATAACTAACAGTAGCAGTCAGGTTACTGTAGACCCATTATTTTATTATTGATTATCAATGCCGTTTGCCACATCAGCAATATCCGTTTATGATGTAACGGTAGGGACCAAAATGGAACCGTTTTTCAGGAGAGGGACTAAAAGCGGTAAAAAAAAAACTTAGAGACTAAAACGGGAATCGACTAAAAATGTAGGGACCAAAATGTGTTTTTCGCTTAAATTTTATTGCCGTGAGAAAGGGAAAAGATGTGAAAGCAAAGAATTTTGAGTTTTAAATATACTTTTATTTCAGAAAAGACACGACACAACAAAATGTAGAGAAGGTACCTATTATTATATATATAATTTAATTGGGTAGATTTTTTTATATATTTGTAACAAGTGTGTTTCCGCTGGCGTCTTGGTCAAGTTGTTTTATTTTGCGACTTACAAGTCCTGCTTTCTAACACAACTACCGACAATTCTGGATTAATTTATCCGTGATGTAATTATTTTGTCATATGACTATGGTTGTCAAAGAGCTTTTTCTGCCCTATTGTCCTAGACGAGGGTAAATAAAGTCACTATACTCACTACTTTAATAATATATATATTTATATAAAGTAACTACTACTTCAAGACCCAATTGCTAGTTTAATAAGTTTACATTTCTAGAAAATGATACTGACAGGACAGCTAACTCTCGTACTGGCCAATGCAGAGGCAAGGTCCAGGAAAGATGTGAAAAAGAGAAATGTTTATTTTCCATTTGAAGTTTTTGGTAAGAGAAAGAGAGGGAAAGAAGTGAGAGGAAGAGAAAATATTTGTGTCAAATTCTTAATATATTCTTATCTCAATTTTTATTTAATAAATTATAGGAGTAAAACTGTCAAGTTTACTTATGCATACTAAAAAGAAAAGTCATCCTTTCTTCTTTTTAAAATTTGAAAAATTATAAACTATTTTTTATGTTTCTTCCACCATGGATAAGGAAAATTCCATAAACCTAGTGAGCTTACTAGACTTTACTCTACTAGACTTTACTCACTTTTTTATTATTTTTTATTATATATATATATATATATATATATATATGAGAAAGAGACTTTACTCACTTGAGCATACATGTTTAGATTTGTATTATCTTATTTTACAATACATCTAATATTTTTTGTAGTTTTTATTTTAACATCCAACACATTAAAATAATATAATTACATAATAAATAAATAAAGAAAGAGGAAAGAGAAGAAAAGTCATTCAATAAAAAAAGTTAATAAACATTGAACCAAATTCTACAAAGAATATTTATTTTTTAATTAAAAAAATCTTGAAACATTGAACCAAATGATATAAAAAATTAACATTTAATTTTTTTTTCTTATACCACTTGAAAATATTTCAATTCTCTTTGCAAAGAATACGTCGCTTGGCAAAAAATTATACTTTCTCCCGTAAGGTCTCTTTCCTCGTGTTTTATTTCATTAAACTAGAATTTGTATACAAGAGGTGGCCAAAGTGTATCACAATTATAAAAAGAAAATACTTAAAAAAAAAAAAAAAAAAAAAAAAGGTGCACCAAGGTCTAACGTAACTTTTTTCAAGAACTGATGAAGTAATAAGATGTAAATTAATGATAAACAACTGACAAAGATAATAAAAATGAAGTCAATTATTATTCATCAATCATAACTAATACCATTTTAGTTAGTTGAGAATTCAACAAGTTTGGGAATGATGTTGAGTCGAGTAGCTAGCTTGTCAGCAGAGCCAATAATTTCCTCTAAACGTCGACCTCAGAAGAAATGGTCATTAGCGTCGGAGCCTCTCTATGATTGTGCCAAACAAGTACCATAGAAAATTTCACATTCTCTTGCAAATTACAATTCAACTCATCTGGGTCCACTCAATACAAAAATAGAGAGAATGTGAAAATTCCAGTATATCATAGACTTTATTTTGTTAATCATAATTGATAACAAAAGTGAGGAATGAAAAATTTCGCACCAGTCGAATCCACAAGTTAGTAATAATAAGTAAAAAGATGTTAATAATAAATTTTTGAATAAAATTAAGTAAAAATTTATCAACTTAATAATTGAAAAAAAATAAATAAAGTTGATAGTTACTTGTTTCTTGTTACCCAGAAATACTGTATATATTGTGAAATTTTTGTGTGTCCGAGTTATTTCTTTTTAAATTTTCTCTTTAGATGTGGACAGCATATAATGGTATTTCTTATATATAGTAGGAAAAGTCCAGGCACCATCCTTCTTGTCTCGTGTCTTTGACTCTTTGTGGAGGATTCAAAAGAACGAATGATGGGGTGAGAAGAAATAATGTTTCTTTAAAAATAGTGGGAATTGGATGCTTATTATAGTATATTTTTATCCTGGTAGCTCATTTATTCAAAGATAATAGAAAATGACCCTGGATTAAAGAAAGTCATCGACTAAACCTACGCGGTATTTGAGACTTGTCGTCTTGTGATGCACCTGAATTTCCTGGGAAATTTCTCTCCTGATGGGTTGCAAAGTAGAACCATGCGATGCTTTATGCTTACATATGTACTGCTCAGATTGCTCAACTTTCCTAAGCAAATTAATCTAAAGCCAGAGAGAGAGAGGATGACACAAACTCAGTTGAAAGTAAAATAAAAAATCAAATCATTTCTTTTTTTTTTCCTTAGTTGTTTGTGTTTGTTTCCTGTGATTAATTATTCTTGATGGCAGGGTTAGTAGTGGGTTAGAGTTGGCAAATTTCATGGTGAGCCTTGATGTCTTGCCCGATGCATATGTTTGCCAAACAGAATCTTTAGTTACACCTAATTAATATCAATATATTATATATATATATATATATATATATATATATAAAAGTAGAGACATTACGTGGGAGTGCATGAACTCATGCCATGTGATGCTCTAATATTGCATTTAACATTTTTTTAACTAGTCGCTAACCCATGCAATGCACAAGAAAACTTTGCATAAATGTATAATGTATCATGTATAAGATTCAAAGCTGAAATTATTAAACAATAACAAAAATATTTGATCACACAACAGAGAAATATAAGAGAAAGATGCTGTTAGGTTCTAAGTACTTAGGAACTAATGTATTAGAACTCTAATTTGTATTGTTAGCAAATCATAATCAAAATAGGTTTTTAGTCTTGTTTTAGACTTGCTTAAAGTATGTGTTTTATGTAAAGTTGGAATCGAGTTGCTGCAGAATTCATTATGTAATTCGGTTTGGCTCGATTGATCGAGAATTAGACTCGACCGATCGAAAGTTAGGCAGAATATTTTTTTTTTGCAGAATTTCCAACTTAGCCCTAAGCCCATATGATGTGTAGGGTTTTATGTTTTGCCCTACGTATAAAAGGGAAACCCTAGCCACGTTTTTAAGGTAGCTCTATTTGCTGTGTGTGTGAATCTCTTGTGAGATCTGAGAGATGGTTGCCGTCATACATGCTTAGGATTATCAAGAAGGAGATTTCATTGAGAGCTTGATGATCATTCAGTTGCTGCAATAAAAGTTTAAAGATACCTAAGCAGGAGTGCTTGTACTTGCTGGAGAATCCAAGAAAGAAGGAGCCTGTGGTTTCGGAGCTGTCACGTGGTCGTGTCAGTAAGTTTTCTACTGGTGGGTAGCAATAGGATATTAATGGTTTAAGTCGCTATTGTAAAACTTTGATTCTTTCATAGTGGATTCAAGTTTACCTTGAGGATAGCTAGGTTATATCAACCCAGGTTTTTACTGTTGTGGTTTCCTGGGTCATCATATCTTTGTGTTCTTTATATTCCGCACTTTACATTGATATGATTATATGATTGTGTTAACCTAGATCATCTGAAATTTGTACTAAGTAATCACTTGGTTAATTAATTAGATTAATCCAATTGTGTTTTAAGGGGTTTAAAAACATACAGATGTGGCTACACTTAAAAGCCTAATTCATGGCTATATAGTTGACAAATTCAGTTATTGCAAAAAATGAACCCAAAAATTCAAATGTTTAAACTTTCATAAGGGTAGAAAAATTAAAGAATCTGAATATTCTAAGCCAAAAAATTATTGAAACAAAACAAAATATATATGTCTATGTAATTACGCAGAGAAAGATGAGTTACCTTCAAAAGAATAATTTGTGGATATAGTTATTGAAATCTGAAAGTTCAAATAGTGTATAAAACACCCTTGAACGTTTAGACCCCCAATTACAAAATAACCAATTCAAGCTTTATGACAAACAACTAGTGTACGAAAAATGAACACATGCTATAAACAGAATTGGTAAACAATCTAAGCCAATTAAAATCACATCCACAGCAGAAAATAAAAGGCAAAGATTAAGGGAAGGAAGATGCAAACACAAGGACAACACACGATGTGTTATCGAAGAGGAAACCGAAGCTCTTGGCACAAAACCTCTCCACTGCCCTCCAAGCGGTAAGTAAGCCACTAGAAAATATAGTTGGGATACATGAATAGCAATAGACCCTCCAAGCCTAATCTACCCAGTGTACCTAAGCCCTCCAAGCTTTTTGCTCCAACAAGGTTGCGCCGAACCTATTTCTTTTCTAGCTTCCCGAATTCCGTTACTTGACCATAACATCAACCAATGTAAATTGGTTCCTTCCTAACTGCTTCCCAGAACACCAAACGGCCCTCTCACAATAATGGATATGGTGAGAAAATGATTTGGTAAAAGACCTCTCAAGGATTTAACAATGGAGAGGAAGAGAGTTGAGGAATTTGAAGAGTCTCTTATGTGAAGATTTTGGATGAATCAATCTTGTTTTACTCTAGGATTTCTCTTTAGAAGCTCTCTTTCTTTTGTGGATATAAGGGGTATTTATACTAGCGTGAGGATGGAATGTGAAGAGTCAGGTTTTTCAAAACAGGGTTGGCTCACGGCTTGACTGAGTCACGAGATCCAGCCGCGAGATAACAGAATTGCCAGTTGTCCTATTTTGTCCTGTAGTGCTCCAGCTAGCATGACGCTTCAACTTCTGGCATGCCTGGCATATGTGCATCTTCTGGCGACTTGTAGCCGCGAGTTACCCGCGAGATCCAGTCACGAGTCTCTGTTTTTCTTGCACACTCTTAAGCATTTCATCACACTATCTCACTCACTACCCTTACAAAAATCCACCTAAATACAGGGTTACTAAATGCTGAAATACAAGCAAATTTGGCACGGAATAAAACCAACAAGATGGTTGATTAAATTCAACCTTACAATCTCCCCCTTTGGCTATTCCGTGACAAAACTTTAAAACAGACTCTAGACTTAACATGTGAGTTGGAAATAGTTGAACAAAACTCACTCACACCTAACTCTGGAAACTGTGAAACTCTTGAATCATATGAACATGAATCTCCTGAAACACAACAATACACCATGATCATTGTATACAGAAAAGCATGAAATGCATATGAAGTAGGCATGATGTGATCAAGCAAAGATGGAGTTAAGAAACAAACCATGGCTTGATCAAACAATTAATCACTACAAGGTAGTGACCACAATGCTCATTCACACTTGAACATACAAGCTAACAAGAACAATGCAAGTTACTTGTATGCTCAACACTCAACCAATGCATAATACACTAAATATGCATCTTGGAACAATCCTACAAGGGCACAAGAGTGACAGTACTTAACAAGAAAATGCATGACATTTAGTTAGAAGTACTGATTTAACAAAGCATAAAGGCTGCATAAAGCATGGTACAAACCATAAAACCTACAGATAAAGAAAATAAACCCTAAAAGCTTACGAAAGCAACATGGGTACAAACATAAAAAGCTGAAAAAACAACGTAAAGTAAAATATTGAAACTGCTTGCTGAAAACTCCCCCTTAGGTAATTTTCTCCCCCTCTAATCAAGCTATCACTCCCCTTTTCATTGTATTCCCCTTATGACATCATCTCCCCATTTTTAACCGGAATGGACAAAGGGTCACTGCCCATGATGTATGGTGAAGCTGTCAAATATTGTTGAGAGAACATCAAGCTGGGCCTACATGGCTACTATCTTCTCAGACTGCTCGGTCTGGACCTCTCTGATTCCATCAAGTCTTTCCAGAATGACCTGAAATGCATCTGGAGGTATATCTGAAGAAGTTGATGCTCTAGTCCTCTTGCCACTCCTTCTGAGGGTTGAAGTTGATACCTGACCTACTGCCTCTGCCTCAGTCTCCATTGGAACACCCTCTCCTTCATCACCTTCATCTTCTTCACCTGGAAGATGAACACTTATCCTTTTGAAGGTTTGCTTGTTAATTGCTGAAGATGTAGACATGGGACTGATGTCTTGAGGGATTGCAACACCCTTTTTTCTGAAAATCCTCATGAGTAGGCTAGGAAAGATCAGTTTAGGCCTAGAAGTGGTTCTAGTCTCATCCAGAAGACTTCTCAAGGGTGTCTCGTGACTAAGCTTCCCGCAAAGTGAAGCATGTGCCTTGCACATGACTGGAATACGAAGAGTCTGTATAGATGGAGACAGCTATGTCTCACGAGTATCTCGCAGGTAAGGCCTTCTCGCAAGACACCACGAGACATTCTGTTCTGCCAGTCTATACTTCCTGATACACACTTTATGTACCCTCACTATATATACCCATATTACCCACAAATGTGAAGGAGAGCTTCTGAGAGAAAACCCTAGCTAAAACACTTGAGAGTTAGAAATTGTTTTACCAACAATTCTCTACACATTTGTTTGTGGAATTTCCTCATCTCCTACCTCTCCATTTCCATACCATTGAGAGGTCAATAGCCCAAACACTTACCACACCTTTTGAGAGTGTCCAGTGAGGTTTTTGTGCTGCTGGGAAACATTGGAAGAAGCCAAGGATGGCAGATGCAACATGGAGCTTGTTACGGGATCCGGAAAGCTAGACAAGACACGGTTCCAGGAAGCCTTGTTGGAGTAGGAGCTTGGAGGGCTTAGGTATAGAGGGTAGATTAGGCTTAGAGGGTCTCTTGGTTATCCATGTATCCCAACTGATTGTCTAGTGGATCAATTACCGCTTGGAGGGCGACGGAGAGGTTTTTCGCTGAGTTCTTCGGTTTCCTCTTCGATAACACGTCTTGGTGTTATCTGTGTTTGCATCTCTCTTCCCTACTCTTGTTCATTTCATTTTACTGTTGTGTTGCTTTAAATATGGATTAGAGTAGCTCTCGTGCTTGTATGCTTGTGTTTACACTATTCCGCACTTAGTATTAAGTTAGTGTAAAATCAACCAAGCCGTAATTTGAATTGGGGGTCTAAACAAGCTCTTGTTTTTTCACACAATTCGAACTTTCACCCACTATTTTAATATTTTAAAAAAAAACAAAATAATAATAATTAAGGACTAATAGTAATAACTAACTAGATGAGGCCTTGGAGAGAGATAGAGAGACACAAAAAAGTTGTGGATGATTGAATAAAACACATTGCTTCAGTATATATTACCAAAATAAAAGACCTAAGACTAACAAAACATTTGAAAAAGTGAGAAAGCGAAATCTGAGGGGCTGCCGCCTCCGTCATATTCACTTCCCATCACCATTAAGGCGTCAAAACCCTTATGTGTATTTTTTTTTTCTTTTTAAATTAGGCGATTAAATATGATTTGGTTGGATAGTTTTTCTTTTGGGTATATAAGTAGAGAGAACACTCGGTATGCAATGTAAAGCCATATTCTACCATGGTTTTAAATCATCTATAAGACACATGCATACACACTTGCCCACTTCATGTTTTAATGTCGCATTATCAATGACTGGAAGACAGTGAGAGAGTTGGACATACTTTTATTTCATAGTATTAAATATGTGAACACAACACAAATTAGTTGATTTTCATGGTCCCGTTACTCTTTTGCATTTGTTTTTGGTTTCATGATTTAAAAAATAATAATAATCTTACCTTGAAAAGGTTATAAATATGTAGTGAAACTAGTAGATTAATTTTTAATATCTCAAAATGTATATGTTTCTTTACTCTAATTTAGTTTACTTTTTTTTTTTTTTTATAATATATGTACAACACTATCTAAAACCGTCTTATATAAAATATTACAAAATTATCCGTGCATCTCACGAGAAACTTACTAGTTATCTTGAAATGTTGGAGAATGAACCTATAAAATTGTGTTACTCGGATTTTTTTTTTTAATTTTAAAAAAAAGAGCTATAATAAAATATAAACAATTAAAAAAAGAGCTATACTAAAATATAAACAATTAAACATGGTGGTTATTGTATGTGAAGAAATATAAACAATTAAAAAAATCATGAAAATTTGATATTTTTTAATGAAATGTAGTGTAAAATAAATAATCTGGTGTGATATATTTTGAAAAGTGAATATGTAATATAGAAAAAGTAAGTTCTTATACCAAAATAGACATAAATTTTTACACAAACTGAAGCGAATGCCCTAACATTGGCAAGACAACTAACTCTTGTACTACTAGGTGAAAGGTAGGGTCCTGTGAAGATGTGAACAAGAGGACAATGTTTCTCTCTAAACTAATTTGGAGAGAAACTCTTCAAACTTCCCCTATATCTTTTCATTGAAAATGAATTTAAGAAAATCTAATCGTTGAAATACATATTCTTATTATATCCTCCATGCTTGCAAAATTTTAAGAAGATCAAAAATCAATAACTATATCATCAATCAAATGTTTAAATTTTAAGTTTTTGTGGCCTAAAATTATGCATAAAAAATAAATTTATTGATTGACTAATAGATAACATCCGATTTGAACAAAAGTTTACATGTGCGTGAAGAACATAAAGAAAATACAATTCAATGGTTAAATTTTGAAACTTCAAATTCAATTAAAAAATATAAGAGAAGTTTGAAAGATTTCTGTCCAAATTACAATTTCTTGAAAAAGAGACATAAATTTTTTTAATTTTCCCTTTTGAAGTTTTGGTAAAAGAAAAAGGGGAAAGAAGAGTGAGAGGAACAAATTTTTAATTTTTTTTTTTTGGGTCAAATTCTTAATATATTATTATTTGATTTTTCATATGATAAATTGTAAGAGTAAAAATGTCAAGTTTACTTGTACATATAATTTTCTCTATAATTTTTCCCTTATGAAGTTTTATTAATGGGAGAATGAAAGATGAAGGGCTCTAAAAAAGAAAAAGAAAAAAGGTTCATCCTTTCTTCTTTTCTACTACTATTAAAATTTGAGAAATTGCAACCTATCTTCTATGTTTCCCCCACCCTAGGCCTAGTATGAAATGCATTAATTAAAATAGGATTATGTTAATAGATGCACTTAGGGTCATGGTTAATAAATAATAAAAGAAAAGTTTTGACATTACTTTCATTAGAAATTTGAAAAAAAAAAAAAATTTCTTCAACTTTTATTGTTTTATCATTCTTCCAATAAAATATTTCTAAAAATAGTTCTTAAAAGCATTGGTTAACATTTTCCAAGTATTGTAAAAGAGAGTACGTTGGATAACGAAAATTCCACCAACCCAGTGAGGTAATGATTACAAGACTTATGATTAATGGAGTCAAAGATGCTTAACAGACCCCAACAAGTATAACAATAAAAGATTCTTTGAGACAAATAAATCAGGTTAATTGGCAGAAATTGACTTTCTAATTATCTATATAGAAGCTTTATTATTATTATTAGAAAGTTTATTTCATTAAACTAGAATTTGTATACCAGTGGTGGTCATGTATATCATAGTTAATAAAAAAAAATACCCAAAAAAAAAAAAAAGGTGCACCAAGGTCCAACATAACATTTCAGCAAAAGAAAAGAAAAGCCCTACAAATATAACTTTTTTCATGAAGAGTAATGAGATGTAAATGATAGGCAAAGATAATAAAAATGAAGGTATATTAATTACTCATTATCCATCAATCATAGCCAAATAGTTACCATTTTAGCAAGTTGAGAATTCAACAAGTTTGGGAATGATGTGTCCAGTCGAGGAGCTAGCTTGTCAGCAAAGCCATTAATTTCCTCAAGGCATCGACCTTAGAAGAAATGGTCATTAGCTTCCAAGCCTCTCTACATGCATCATCAAGTACCAAAGAAAATTTCACATTCTCTCATAATTCAACTCATCTGAATCCACTCAATACAAAGATAGAGAGAGAATGTGAAAGTTACAGTATCTCATAAACTTCTTTTTGTTAACTATAAGTGAGGAATGAAAAATCTCACAGCAGTCAAATACACAAGTTGTTAATAATATGTAAAAATTGTCAAGTTTATCAAAATAATAATAATAAAAAAAAAATGTCAATGATAAATATAAATAAAACCCAATTAAAATTAATCAACTTTAAAATTGTAAAAAAAAAAAAATGTCGGTATGTACACACAATAATACACAATGAGTAATGTTAGAGACACATAATTTGCCACAACTTTGTGTCACAACTAGTCACGTGGCGAGTTGTGGCACAAAGTTGTGAGAAATTATGTGTCCCCCATCATTACTCATACACAATTGAGTTGGTAGATGCTACACCCAATGACACTCTGTGTTGTGAAATTTTTCGTGTTTATAATGTAATTTATATATATTTTTTCTTTAGACATGGAGAGCATAATGGAATATTTTTAGGTAGGAAAGGACTAGGCACCGTCCTTCTTTTGTCTTGTCTTTGTGGAGGATTTAAAAAGAGTGAATCGCAGCTCACCGTGAGTGATGGTGTGAAACAAAAGAATGTTTCTTTCAAAATAGTGAAATTGGTCCATTTCAATGCTTATAGTACTTACTTGGTAGCTCATTTATTTGAAAGATAATGTAGAAAATGACTTTGGGTTAAAGTAAAGCAAGTCAAGTAAACCTCCACGGTCTTTGACTTGTCGTCTTGTGAAATTTCCTGGGAAATTTCTGTACCTGATGAGTAGAACCATTCAATGCTTTATTCTTATATATGTGAGACTCAAGTTTGCTCAACATTACTAAGCAAATCTAAAGCTAGAGAGGATGACCCAAACTCAGTTGTAAGTGTAAATTAAAAAAAAAAAAAATCATTTTTTTTCTTCTTTATTTCCCTAGTTGTTTGTGTTCTTCACTTTTTCTCTCTTCCTTTCAAGTTTGTTTCTTGACCAAGAAATTCAATACTAAAGAGTAATGCATCATCATTTCTTTGCTAATTTTTCCTATGATTAATTCATGATGGCAGCTTTAGCAGGGGGTTAGAGTCGGCAAAGTTTGTGGTGAACCTTGATATCCTACAACATGCATGGACTGCAATTAGGGACCTATGCAAAGAAACCAGTCAAAATGAAGAACCATCTTCCTCAGTGAAATCCAAAGTTTTTGATGAGCTACCAAACTGTACCATCATTGCCTTTTTCACTTGGCCTGCCAATAGCAAAGACTATGCTCAGGGAAAAGGAGGAGGAGATTATGTTACATCATCAACTCTTGAGAATTCTTTTCCTCTCTTCAATTTCCTGTGCACCAAGGACAACCCAAATTTCTCCATTAACAAACCTGCATTTCAGCTTTTTAGCTCCATTAATCTCCCTTCCTTGAAATCAAAGGTACCTATATATATACTCTGAATTTTTAAAATTTTTTTTTGGTCATATATAGCAGTTGTAAGCATTAAGTTCGACCCATGTGTCTTCTTGTCGAGAAACTTGCACTTGCTAGCCTCAATGATTTGATCTAGCTCAATGTTCAACATTTGATTGAATTACTATTAGGGCGAAATCATATCTTTTTTTTTTTTCCTGCTGAATAAAAGACTTTTAAACCACACAAGCAACAATTGCCTGGGATGCCTCTGCCAAGATAACATTACCAAAACTTGGGGGGCCAAATCCCAGATCAAAAGTTGGATGAAATCTGATCGAGTTTCCTTTTCCCTGAACTTGTATATATAGAAGTCTAGCAGAAGCTCCCTCGCTATACTTTTACATGCTAGTTTTTTGACTGATGTGCTTGAGTTGCTAGATCAGTACTTATTTGCCATGGAACAGTTACTATTATTATTACTATCAAGGATTTAAATTAAATATCTATCCTTGAAATGATATCTGGTTGAATTGGTATAACAAAAATAATAACTCGTGTTGAGATATCATTATATTAAAAGAAAAAAAAAAGTATGATATTTTATTATTCTAGTTTTTTTTTTCTTTTTTAAATTTCTGGTATTTTCCGATGTATTGATCCGTAAACCTAATATATTTCAGTCTTTAAAAAAAAATTAAATAAACAAATCATTTTGCAATCTTTCACATATTTCTGATCGTATTCTCAGCCCAATTTTCAAGATATTGATATCACTTTTCATATCTAAACCAACACATTACAAGATGCTCCAAACAATGTGTCTAGACTATAATCACATATTCTTTTCCAACAAATTTCATAATTGTTAAGTGGGTGATTGCGAGTGATAGACACATTTGAAATTCATGAACTTGTCATTTTTTTCTTTACTACTCACTATTGACTATCTCAATAATTGCAAAATTTATTGTGAAAAAAAAAGTTATGTTCATAGCACTACTACTATTTTATCACAATCTTTTTTCATAATCATTGAGGTGACAAATTTTAAAAGGTAGACAAAAAAAAAAAAAAAATGGTATTAACATTTATACATTTATGAAATCTATTCTGGAAAAATATTTTGTCTAGTATTGTCCTGTTCCAAAACACTAACTTCTGAAATTTTTGTTTTGTATACTTTATCATTTTTTTAATGAAAAAAAGAAGAGGTTGGCCCTTGGGAGTGACTTGAGTTGGTGTCATTCACTTGAGTATGATTATAATGGCACTTTATGAGCCCATAGTTATGCACCTAGCCCCATCTGAATGTTATTTTATTTTATTTTTTTAGGAAACTTATCCTTTTTATTTAATAGAAAGATTTCCATTTTAATTTTTTATAGGCTTATCATTATCATTATTACATATCTCACTCTTCCATGTTAGTGGTGTCAATGGTTGATGATGTTGGCAATTACTATCAAATATATTCATAACTGTGTGTGTAAACTCTTGACTTTTATTTTGTAAATCAATTTATTTCTTCCTTCCATGCATGTTGGTGCTGCTAACTGTTCAGAATGATTGTTACACACACGCGCATATATATATATATATATATATATATGTGGAGAGAGAGAGTCTTTTTGTATTTTATAAGAATTAGATACATGAATTTGTATTTATATATAATTGACACAAAATTAAAAAGACATTTTGCAATAATTTCTTTTTTAGGAAAATTCCGCAAGAAATTAGAGTACATTAATTAATATCTAAAGACACTTGACATTAAATTATTAAACAATAGAATGATAATTGGCATCAAATTATTCGAAAATTTAAAAAGATATTTGGCACAAAATTGGAGTCCAAATATTTTAACTTGATTGAGTTTCCACTTTAATATAGTGTATATGATATATTATGGGTTTGAGAAACTTGTTTGATTTTACAATTTTACATATCCCAATTGTTTTAGTTGGAGTTTTTATTTTATTTTTAAAAAACTTTATATTCAATTGAAGCGTTTATTAGAATAGGGAAAATGGAAAAAATCAAATAAAATAAAACCTTAAAAGACATATGTCTCTAAACAATCAAATTAGAACATAAGCTTAATTTCTTATTTTCACATCTTGGTCAAATTGTAAGTTTTCCTGCAATATGGAATGTAATTTTTAT
Organism: Quercus robur; assembly: GCF_932294415.1. NCBI lineage: Eukaryota > Viridiplantae > Streptophyta > Magnoliopsida > Fagales > Fagaceae > Quercus > Quercus robur. The sequence continues at coordinate 9,954,146 of NC_065541.1, forward strand.
AAATATGAGTCCCTTTTGGATTCATTTTTATCCACTAAAATTTTCGGATAACTGATTCCACCCGTTAGAACCAGTTGCCAAGTAATCTAGGAACGTTCACTCCTAACAAGTTAAGCAATTTATACTCTTGCCTAAAAGCACTCTCCACTTGTTATTGACAGATTAATTTCAAAAGTTGCACTTATTAGTATGAAGATGTTAATATTGATCTATGCAAAGTAAATTCAATAATAATATTAGTTTTAGATAATGTATAATTGAGCTGAAGTTATAAATTTTTAAACTTTCATAGATTTTGAATTCATTAGGAAGTTAATTTTATTAATTTTGGCATATTTGTATGTTTATATTTCCAGTACGGGTTAGTGACAAATATTCATAGTTGGCATAATAATATTTAACAATGTGTACAATATGCATGCCAAATATTTTTTTATTATTGAACTATGAGAATGTGACTTGGCCAGTTATAAACATTGTAAGATTCATATCATAATGCAGATTGACAATTCCAAGCCATTAATTATCACCGGAAACTCTCTGGGAGGATCTGTTGCCACTCTCTTCACCATATCACTACTAGAAAAATTCAATTTTTCAACCACCAAACACCCACTTTGCATCACTTTTGGTTCACCCCTTATTGGTGATGAGAATCTGCAAGAAGCCATATCTAAATATGCAGCATGGAACTCTCTCTTTTTGCATGTAGTTTCTGACCAGGATCTGGTTCCCAGAGTCTTAATTAATGGTTACCAGCCTTTTGGCACATTTCTCTTCTGTTCAAAGCTGGGTTGTTCTTGTTTTGAGGACCATCAAACCATTTTGGAGTTGTTGACGGCAACCAATTCAGGAACTCCTGAAAATCAAGATCCTAATAAAGTTTTTGAGTCCTATGGAACATTTGTGAAGGATCTCAACCGTAAGGTAATTTGCAAGGATACTATAGATGATGAGTCCTTAATTGATTTGACTACAACACCGTTACGGGCATGCATTATTACACAACTAGCAGCAATTGGACTGGTGCAATCACAGGTAACTCAGTTACAACTCTTTTTGGATCATATATAATTAGACTGCTTATTTGAGCTATGTCATTGTATGGTAAAGATAATGTTACACCTAGGCAATAGACTAAATAGAATAATAAAATGAATGAAATACTTACGTATTAAGTATTAATAACTAACCAAAGCCTTTATTGTTTCTTACATGGATAAACATTACTACAATTTGAAGTCTTTGTCTTTGTCCTTGTGATCTCTCAAAACTCCCCTTCTAGCCCAACTCATTTTTACAAGTCATTGCAGCAACAGCAAAACGTTGACATCAACATTAGCATAACAAAGACAGAAAAACGGGCAAAAATGATGGCAATTTTAAACCAGCAGGCTTTTGATCCCACCAAGGGGTTGAATGACATTAAAGTGTATATGGCCTATCTAGAACAGTATAAGAAGATGTCTAAAGAATATGAAGTTGGATACTATGATAAATACAAGAATGGAATTGATAGGAGTGATATTGAGCTGGTAAAGCATAAGAAATTCCTCAAATGTTACTGGGAAAAAATGGTTGAGCAAGCAGAGAAAATGCCTCAGACAGTAGGTGCCTCCCTTCGTCGTACCCGTACACTCTACGGGGGAACAAATTACCGAAGGATGATTGAACCACTAGACATAGCTGATTACTACAAGGAAGGCAAACATGACTACATAAATCAAGGAAGGTCAAAACATTACATAATATTGGAGCAATTGTTGAAAGAAACGGAGAAACCTTCAAGTGGTCCAAATGAATTGAAGAAAGAGAATGTGGCGTCAACTTTGACAGAGGATTCTTGCTTTTGGGCACATGTTGAGGAGGCTCACATTTCATGCAAATTGCTGAGTAGCGGAGAATCAAATGATATGGAGAAAGAAACAAACAAATTGATTGAGTTTGAAAACTATGTATACGGTTTGATGAAAAATTATGCAGTATCTTCTGAGATTTTCTTACTTGGAAGCAGCTTCATGGCATGGTGGAGAGAGTATAGAGAGATTAAGGGAACTTTTTATAGTTCACGTCTCACTTGCTTAATGAATAATGGCGAGAATTACAAGGAGTACGCTAAGGGCCGCCTGGTGATTACCTGAGGTTTATATGATTTTGATCACATATTTCAACATTTATGTGTGCACTTCCCTTTAAACATTTATGGTATTTTGAAGTCATTCCCCAATAAATTATAACTTAAGGACATCATCTTTTCAACTTTTTTATTATTTTTATAAAATTTTGGTGTCTTGCTTTTTCCATTTTTGGGTTGGATACTTGGATGTGAGCATATTTTGGATGAACATATTTCTCGTCAACAAGACCATTCATGATTTGCTAAACCCAAGAGTCTTAATTTGACCCCCCACAATCCTTCTGCAACTAAAATGGATTCACAAACTTAAAAGTTACAAGCCGTGTTTTTCAAAAGCTCAATATCATATATTAGAATTAGCCATATTAACAAACAATTTCGCTCAATAAGAATATTTTATTTTAATGTATTAAACTGTTAATTAAAAAATAAAATCCTTTCATCTTGCTCTTTACAAAACCGGCAAGGAGTTTTTATTTATTTTTTTTTATTTTTTATTTTTTTTATTTTTATCAACTAAAAAAAACGATGTCACATTGTTTACAAGTTCTTTTTCCATTTCACCATACACAACGAAAACAATCACATTCACAACCCTCGGCCCTCAATTTTCTCAATACTTTTAAAGGGTACATTATCTATGTCAAACTGCAACTCTTAAAAAAATATTCTCATTCTAGTCTACTAAGCCACTTGTTTCATAATCATTACAAAAGAAAAAAGAAAACAGAAACAAAGAATGGAAGAGAACAATCTAAAATGATAAAATTTACAAAATTTGTCAAGAAGAAATAGGTCTTAGAAATCATGCTTTGGAAAGCCAATTCAAGTTAATATCTAAATTGGAGAAGAATTCCTCAAAAGGCTCCCATAACTTGGCTCTCTCTTCATCACATACCACAAGCCTCAACTGCTTGAGATCAGTAATTGATGATGGCAACTGCTTACGCAATCTCAAGCACTCTTTCATGTGTAACTCTTTCAATTTATGCAACTCACTGATGCGTTTTGGCAACTTGAGAATGCTTAGACAGTCAGACATGTCAAAAATGCTTATGGAGGCTTCTAATATGACTCCGGCAACTCTGACAATTCGGTACAAGACCTAAGCCTTGGCACTTCTAAATTCACCAACTTTCCAATTTCTTCAGGCAGTTCAGACAACTATGACAATTGGTGATGTCGAGTTTTTTTAGGTGGAGAAACTCACACAACCATGCAAGCAATTCCACCAAATCATTGCAACAGTCAATGTTTATCTCCATTAGATCTGGAAATGAATCTGAAACTTGTATGGTAGAACCCCAAAAGTTTAACCAATATTACACATAAACAAAGATATTTTCTTCAAACTCCTCAATTGTACGAGGGTATTGCAAAGGGAAGATATTGAAACCTTCTCTAATCTAATTCTCTTTAGATTGGGGAGAGAACTGAGTAGCTGAAAATTACTTAATTCAGCAGGAAAGAAACCATAATTAGTAACAATTATAACCTTGAGTTTAACCACAATATTCACAAACTTAGGTATGGTGTAATTCCTTGTTCGAAAATTCAGAATTAAAGCCTCAACTTCAGGTGCTTGAATGTTGCACCAACTCGACGAAAACAGCTCATTTGCAAAAAAATTCCATATGGTGTGACAAGATACTCATTAGTAGGTTACATTGTGTGTCTGCCTTTGTTAGAGAGAAAAATGTACGAACCAGTAGAGATAGATAATAAGCGTGCATTGATAAGTTGTGGTTTCATCCACCAGTCTGGTAGATTGTTTTCCCTGATGTCCACAATCAGTCTTGTCTTTTCTATTATTGGCTTCTGGCTGCTCAATTGGATAGCTAGCTCCCTATGGAGATCATGTTGGGTGACGAATTCTTCATTGTAATAGTAACTGACCTCTTCCGCATCTTTCCTGGTGAATGACCAAAAGTATAAGCTTATAAGAGATTCAAATTCTTCAGTCCTCACGTAAGAAAAATATATATTCCATGGAAATCGAACATAGTTGTGGATACGATAACAAAGACATGGATTGAGACAATCAGTTTCTATCTGTACCAATTAAAATCAAACGGTTATAAGATAAGCAGCAAAAAGGTATAGACAACTAAAAGTTGAAATTCCCCTCTTTTATTGGGCAGAGTAATTGGACCCCTTATTGTTTATCTTTTGATATAGAATTCCTTTTTGTCTCTTTTTAGTAATCACCTTTACCATCCTTCGTGTGTATATATATATTATCAAATATGGCTAGAAGTTGATCAAGCTAGAAGACATAATGCAATATTTTGGGCCTTAGGTCATGTATAGAGATATCACATCACAACTAGCAACTAGAAATGATCAAATGAAGAACTTATCCTACAAGAAAATCACACTTCAGAAATCAGAAGTCTGAACAAACCTTTTCATTACAAGACTAGCCAAATTCCGACTGTTGAGTTCATGCAAATTAGCAATAGCATGGACATCATTACAAGACTAGCCAAATTCCGTCTGTTAGTTTATTACCACACCAACGGACCAAATATATAGTTTATTCAAAACTTTAACAATAATTGTATTTTTATGCATAATAAAAAGGGGTAATTGTTAATAAATAATTTAGGGAAAGTTTTGACACCCTTTTATAGAAAATATAAAAAGTTGTCCAAAAATATTAATTTTTTTTTCTTTTTGAAAGTTCAATAAGTGTATAAAACACCTTGAACGTTTAGACCCCCAATTTACAAATTACCAATTCAAGCTTAATATCAAACAATTAATGTGCGGAATATAAACATAAGCTTAATACAGAATTAATAAACAATCTAAACCAAATAAAATCACATCCACAGCAGAAATTAAATGGAAAATATTAAGGGAAGAGAGATGCAAACACAAGGACAACACTCGATGTGCTATCGAAGAGGAAATTGAAGCCCTCGGCATAAAACCTCTCCGCGCCCTCCAAGCGGTAAACAATCCACTAAAGAATGTAGTTGGAATACATGAACAGCAGAAGACCCTCTAAGCCTAATCTACCCAATGTACCTAAGCCCTCCAAGCTCCTACTCCAACGAGGTTACACTGAACCTATTTCTTCTTTAGCTTACCGGATTCCGCTACTTGACCATAGCATCAACCAATATGAAATTGGTCCCTTCTTAACTGCTTCCCAAATACCAAATGGCCTCCTCACAGATGGGTATGGTGAGAAAAGGTTTTGGTAATGTACCTCTCAAGGATTTGATAATGGAGAGGAAGAGAGTAGAGGAATTTGAAGAGTCTCTATGTGAAGATTATGGATGAATCAATCTTGTTTTTCTCTAGGGTTTCTCTCTCAAAATTCTCTCTAGAAGCTCTCTGAATATCGTGGGTATAAGGGTATATATATAGTAGGGTGAGAAGGAATGTGAAAAGTTAGTTTTTCCCAAACAAGGTGGTCTGGCGACTTGACCTCGCGACTGGGCTGAGTCACGAGTTCAAGCTGCGAGCTAATGGCCTGACCAGCCTGAGACTTTTGTCCTATAGTGCAATAACTAGCATGACTCTTCAGCTACCCTACATGCTATGCATGTGTGCCAACTTTGGCGGCTTGCCAGTCGCGAGTCACCTATGAGTCCAGCCGCAAGTCTCTGCATCCTTGCACAATCTTGAGCATTTCTTCACACTCTTTCACTCACTACCCTTACATGATTCCCACCTAAATACAGGGTTACTAATTGCTAAAATATAAGCAAATTTGGTACGGAATAAAGCCAACAAGATGGTTGATAAAATTCAACCTTACAATCTCCCCCTTTGGCTATTCCGTGACAAAACCCTAAAACAAACTCTAGACTTAATATGTGAGTTAGGAACAGTTGAACAAAACTTACTCACACTTAACTCTAGAATCTGATAAGCTCTTGAATCATATGAACAAGAATCTCCTGAAACATAACAACACAGTATCATCATTGTATGCAGAAAAACTTGTAATTGCATATGAGACAAGCACAATGCGATCAAGCAAAAATGGAATGAGAAATAAATCATGGCTTGACCAAACAGGCAATAAAATAGTGACCACAATGCTCATTCACACTTGGAATGAACATTCGGACATACGAGCCAATAAGCTTAATGCAAATCACTTGCATGCCCAACACTCAACCAATGCACAATACATAAAGTATATGCATCTAGGAACAAAATCCTAAAATGGCACAAGAGTGAGAATACTTAAAGAAAATGCATAACATTTAGCTAGAAGTATTAGACAACAAAATAGGAAGGCTGCATAAGCAAGGTGCAAACCATAAAAGCCTACAAAACAAGGAAACAAACCCTAAAAGGAAACAAACCCTAAAAGCAAACAAAAGCAACATGGGCATAAACTACCATAAACAAGATCCATAAAATACTGAAATAAAAACTTTAAATATTAACAAGCCAAAGTAACATGAGTGTTTTAAAACAGATCCATGAGTTTAAAACCAAAACAATAACCCAAGAAACACAGCCAGACAAAACCAAGAGTTTATAAAGACAATAGAAGATTATAAGTAAATGACTGATAAACTAGGCTAGCCAAAGTTAGGCAATATGTCCAAAGGTATGTGTGAGTGTATATGACAGCTTTCTCCTCTTGAGCACACAACTCCCCCTTTAACTATGCACACTTCCTTTTGTGTTGCTCTCCCTCTTTCAATAAGCTCTCCCCCTTTTTGGCACGAATAGCTAAAGGCTGTCCTCTAGCTTTTGTTGAATAACATCTAGCTGATTCTCCATGGTCGTGAGTCGCAATTGAACTTGATTGTTGGTGGAGTAGATAAGTCTTTCAATTCCGGCAATGCGCATATGAAGATTTTCAAACAAAAGACCCAACCTATCAGATTGAGGACCAAACTATTCTGGCTGATTGCTAGTTGGCTATAACTCAGGGGTGACTAGAGAGATAGTTGCGGTATGCACAGGTGTATTTGACCCATAAGCAGATGTTGTAGCAGGAGATATATGTTCACTCTTTGGTTTTTGAGAGGAGTGACTCTTGCTAGCTTGGAGAGAGACCGTGGATATTGGTCGAGGACGGTTGATCATTTTCCCATCTGATGAGGGATTGACACCTTCAAGAAGTATGATCTTCATGATGAGACTACAAAACGGAATACATGCTCGTGTTGCTGATCGAGCTACGGTCTTCCCAATGGTCTGGAAGATAATAAGATCACATAGGAATTGAGCTCTTCCAAGATTAATGAAAGCAGTATTAGACAATGAGTAGAGATTGGAGAACATGATCAGTTTCAGTGTGGTCAACTCAGGGGCAAACTTTGCAGTGTTTATAGATGTGCCTTTACTGGAGACTTCATGATCAGGCCCAAGAACTTGCAGAATTTCTTGAACCTTAGGAGTTCGATCATCATAAGGGGTAAGGTCCACATTCTCAGGTTTAGTGATGCGAAGGACCTTGGCTATGTATGTCAGATTGATGGAAAACTCTTTTCCTCTTACCCATCATTTTAACTTAACTCCAATGTATCTCGCATTTGAGAAGAATTCCCTAACCAACTCTTCCATCGGGTCTTCGAAATTCCCGAATAGATTGGCCTAATCTTTAGCTTCAAAGATTCTAGGGATAAAAGTTGTCCCCAAAGTGTCAAACTTTAGCACTCGTTCCACTATGGGAGTAGCACCTTCAAAAATGCTTGAGTGAGTCTATGAATCGAGAGGAGTTTTGAACCTCTCACGGTTTAAGTCTTTAGACGAATGAGATGAGAAACGAGTTCGTTTAGCAACAGGGGATGATGAAACATCAGTTACAATCTCTTTTTCTTTGGATGATCAGTGAGACATCTGCAAAATAACAAATACACAACAAAGATCCAAGTGCATAGACACATGACATGAACAACAACTTGATTAGATTCAAGACAGTAAAAAATTGGAGACTCATTGAAATTCAGACCAAGATAACACTTAAACATAGTACATGAACCTAGTTAGCAGTATGTGAGAATGAACAACACTGAAGCACTGTATACTAAAACATGTAATAGATGTCCAGCAATGATGAATAAACAATCACAGTTCAATTCACTGTAAACTATGGTCAGTCACAAAGTCACAAATATCTATCATTGTGACATTCTACCATGAGAATGATATGCACAGAGCAACGCAGTCAAGATAGACATCTAAGAAACAGTTAAGAAAACAAGAGAAGCAAGCATCAAATCACTAGAATCAACAAAACCCCTTTAGCCAACCCAATAGAATAAACCCATGTACGAACATTGCAAAAACTCACAAACTCAAAAAAAATTTCACAAAATGAGGAAATGCATGGAGAAATATGTAAAATTGAGTGAGAAAATAGAAACCCATACCTTTTTCCTTGAAGATTTGAGAATGATATGGTGAGTTCAAGAGTGTTCAGGAATGATAAACAGTCATAAATGTTCGAGGGAAAACTGAAAAAGTTGAAAAACTGACCCATTTTGTGCAAAACATGCGATTTTCGCGACTGACACAAGTCGCGTTCAAGTCGCCAGGACCAGCTACTAGAACACTTGAAAGAAAACCTTTTAAAAATTTTCTAAGTGTTTTTTGCAACTGGAAGTTCCACTCGTGAGAGAGTCGTAAACTGAGCCGCGAAAATCTCTGTGTACCTTTCATGACTGGACCTTCCACCTGCGAACAAGTCGCCAACTTGAGTCGCGAAAAACATGAAATTCCAAATTTTTGAAAAATATTCTAAGTCTTTTTCACGACTGAAGCATTTACCTACCAATGAGTAGCCAAAAATCTCTGTGATGGACTCGCGACTGGGGAATGCGATTGGTTCTACCTGCGACTGAGTCGCCAAAACAGGACAATACAATTTTTGAAAATTTTGACAATTTTTGCAAAAAAAAAGTACTTTCCAAAAACAACTAAAACACTCAAAAATCTTTTTGTGATTGATCAATAAAGATTGAGCATGTGAAAACACATTTAGTCAAGTACAATCATACAAATGAATATGACATTCATTGAACATAGACATGTGTGTTGTGTGTGAATATCAAAAATGAGATAGTCCTTAGTCTAATGTGAAGCTTCAATGATCAATTCAATCATGGCATACACAACTAGCACTACATAATGTGATCCATCTCAATTATAGAAATATGTATATATAACCTCCCACAAAGGCTTGAGTACAATGTCTTTGAAACTTTTCATTTGGCTCCATGTTTGACATAACGTTTGATCTTTTTGAATCAACACATCTCATTGTGAGATTGATGTCTGAATCCACTATGAAACCACACTAGTAAAAACCTGGGGAGGATTTAACCTAGCTATCCTCAAGGTAAACCTGAATCCACTATGAAAGAATCAAAGTTTTACAATAGGACTTAGACCACTAACATCCTATTGCTACCCACTAGTAGAAACTTACTGACATGATCACGTGCAAGCTCCGAGACCACTGACTCCTTCTTTCTTGGATTCTCCAGCAAGTACAAGTACACCCACTTGTGTTTCTTTAAGCTTCTATGGCAGCAACTGAATGATCATCAAGTTCTTGAATGAATCTCCTTCTTGATAATCCTAAGCTTGTGTAAAGGAAAGCTCCTCACAGATCTCACAAGAGATTTACACAAATAGCAATATGAGCAACTCTAAAACATGGCTAGGGTTTGCCTTATATACCTAGGGCAAAAACATAAAACCTTAAACATTTTAATGAACTAGGGCTGAGTTGAAATTCTGTAGAAAAACGCATTCTGCCCAATTTTCGATTGATCGAGCCTAAGCTTCGATCGATCGAACCAGGCTGAAATGCACTATTAAATCTACATCAGCTTAAATCCAACTTTACATAAAATACACAACTTTGATCAAGTCTAAACACGACTAAACAACTTGTTTTGATCATGGTTTGCCAACAATACACATTAGAGTTCTAAATACATTAGTTCCTAAGTCATTAGAACCTCAAAACTGATTAGACTATTTTTTCCATGGCTTATGGCACCAAGGCTATTATACCTATAGAGGTTGGTTTTATCAGGCATGAGGGAGGCTGATTTCACACAAAGCAGTAACGACAAGTGTGTATCAGAGGACTTAGATGCATTGGAAGAGAAGCGAGAAATGGCGGCTATTCGGCTTGCAAACTATTAGCAAAAATTGGCTTAAGGATACAACAAAAATGTGAGACCCCGGGGCTTTGTGGCAAGAGACCTCATTTTGCGGAAGGCTATAAGAAACATGAAAGACTAAAATGCTGGCAAGTTGGCTCCGAATTAGGAGGGACCCTACCAAGTTATAGCAATGGCTGAAACGGGGGCTTACTACTTGGAGAACTTGGAAGAAAGGTGAAAGTTCAAAAACGTGTACCAATACACTTTTGAACGTTTAGACCCCCAAAAACCAACTTAACCAACACAAGCAATATGTCAAACAACAAGTGTGCGGAAACTTAACATATGCTATAATATGAAATTGGTTAAACAACTATCTAAGCCATAACAAAATAAAACCACAGCAGATAATGTAAAGGCAGAGATAGAGAGGAAGGAAGATGCAAACACAAAGATAACACCCGATGTGTTATCGAAGAGGAAACCGAAGACCTCGGCGAAAAACCTCTCCGCCGCCCTCCAAGCGGTAATCAATCCACTAGAAAATACAGTTGGGATACAAGGACAGCAATAGACCCTCCAAGCCTAATCTACCCAATGCACCTAAGCCCTCCAAGCTTCTTGCTCCAACGAGGTTGCGCTGAACCTTTTTCTTTTCTAGCTTTTCGGATTCCGCTACTACACCGTAGCATCAACCAATGAAGATTGGCTCCTTCCTAACCGCTTCCCAGAACTCCAAACGACTGTCTCACAAAGATGATAATGGTGAGAACCAGGTTTGGTATAATGCCTCTCAAGGATTTAACTATGGAGAGGAAGAGAGTGAGGGAATTTGATGAGACTCTAAGGTAGAGATTGTGGGTGAAACAATCTGGTTTTTCTTTAGGGTTTCTCTCTCAAAATTCTCTCTGGAAGCTCTCTTTCAATCGTGGGTTAAAAGGGTATTTATACTGGAGTGAAGAGGAATGCGAAACGTCAGGTTTTTCCAAAACAGGGGTGGCTCGCGGCTTGACCTCGCGGCTTGACCAAGTCGCGAGATCCAGTTGCGAGTTAACTGTATGGCCAGTTGTCCTGTTTTGTCCTGTAGTGCTCCAGCTAGCATGACTGTTCATCTTCCAGCATGCTTGGCACGTGTGCAGCTTCTGGCGGGTTGAAGCCGCGAGTCCACCCGCGAGTCCCAGCCGCGACACTCTGTTTTCTTGCACACTCTTGAGCAAACTTCACTCTATCTCACTCACTACCCTTACAGCAAACCCACCTAAATACAGGGTTACTAAATGCTGAATTACAAGCAAATTTGGCACGGAATAAAGCCAATTAGATGGTTGAATAAATTCAACCTTACAATCTCCCCCTTTGGCTATTCCGTGACAAAACCCTAAAACAGACTCTAGACTTAACATGTGAGTTGGGAACAGTTGAACAAAACTCACTCACACCTAACTCTAGAAGCTGTGAAGCACTTGAAACATATGAACATAAACTCCTGAAACACAACAATACACCATGATCATTGTAAGCAGAAAATTATAAATGCATATGAAACAGGCAATATGAAATCAAGCAACGATGGAGTTAATAAACAAACCATGGCTTGATCAACCAAGTGAACACCACAAGGTAGTGATCACAGTGCTCATTCACACTTGGAATGAACACAAAGACATACAAGTTAACAAGCACAAGGCAAGACACTTGTATGCTTAACACTCAACCAATGCATAGCACACAAGGCATATGCATCTAGGAACAATCCTACAAGGGCACAAGAGTGACAGTACATAAACCAAAATGCAGAACATTTAGATTAAAGTACTGATTTCAACATAGCATAAAGGCTGCATTTAAGCAAGGTACATACCATAAAGCCTACAAATTATGCATAAAACAATAACCCTGAAAGCTTACAAAAGCATATGGGTACAAATACATTATATTGAATAAAAACTTAAACAATATAAACTAAAAGTGCTTAAAATTTCTCCCCTTCAAAGTGATGATAAGTTGTGATGCACTTGGAACATATTTATACTTGTACCCTGAAACACTTGCACAAAACATATTAGACCCTCAAGGTAAAGCAAGTAATAAATGACAAGTATAATATAACAAGTATAGAAATGGCTATAATGATCACATAGCAAAGCAAATGATCATCTGAACATGCATTCAATGAAGCATAATAGCATAGGGATATGTGCATGTCCAAAGCACAAACATGATGCAATGAGAACAACAAAGCATAACTCAAAGCACCATAAAGCCAACAAGAAAACAAATAGAACAAGGTTTTCTAGTTAACACAATGTCTTCTCCCCCTTGGTATATGCATCTCCCCTATGGAATATCTCTCCCCCTACAAATGTGCATGAGAAATAGAATTTCTCCCCCTAAGGATGTGCACAAGAGTCATATAGAAATGAAAAAATACTCCGAAACATTCTCTAGAGTATACTCTCCCCCTTTTTGTCAGGAATAGACAAAGGGTCAAGAAGAAACGAGGGCAAGAGAAGAAGTAATGAACAATGATAATGATGCATGAGGGATGTGAGATGAATGAGAAAATGAAGCTCAAACCTAAGACAAAGTAACATGCGACAAAGCATAAGGTAGAGAAGACAAGTTAGGATGAAACAGCAAGGTCAAGACCAATGCATGACAAGGGTAGCAAAGGTGTGTGCAAGAGGTGGCTAAGTGCAATGCATGACCAATGCAAGAAAAATGCACATGTGGGGCAAGGTGTGTTAAATACACAACCAATGAACCAAACATGTTCCTAATGAGGAAACATGAGAAACCCCAAAGTTTGGTACTCATCGGAGTCCAAACAAGCGAGAAAATGCCTAAGAGACATTTTATCAAACACCTAGCATGCACACTATGAACAATAATGTGAAATAATGCATGAACATCATGAAAATCACCCTTAATACATGTTCTTACTGCCACAAGGGGCCAACATCCAATGCATATCAACAAAAGAAACCAATCCCATGAAGAAAATTGACAAAAAATAAGTTTTCCCAACCCCTATGATGAAAATCCCAACCAAGAGCACAAAACTCTCCAAAACATAATCTAAGGATCAAAATCAATGAAAAGAGTTTATAATTACCTTAGAGATGTTAATGGATTGAAAAACCATTCAAATTGGTTGGGTTTTGATGTAAAAATATTGAAAGAGGGGTTTTAGAGAGGATGGGAGAGGTTTAAAACAAGTTTCCCACGAAAAAGCTCTTTAAAAAGCTGATTCTGGGCGACTCGCGACTGGCGAGTCGCGAGCCAAGTCGCGAGTGAGCCGCGAAACCTCTCTGTCTGAACTCGCGGCTTAGGCTCGTGGCTTGCAAGCCGCCAAACCGACCAGCCAAAACTGGCAGCTTGCTGGCAGCTCACGCAAGTAGCCAAAATGAGTGGCCAAAAAATCTGACACTTGTTTTTCAAACCAGAACATGTTTAAACATTGAAAAACAAATTAAGCACTAAACATAAACTCAAAGAGTGATAAAAATCACTTCCAAAAACATATAAAATGATCAAAAATCTTTTTGGATTGAACCATATATGATTGAGCACACACACATCACATTTAGACAAGTACAATCTAACAAATGAATAAGACATTCATTGAACATAAGGCAAGTGTGTTATGTGTGTGTATCAAATGTGGAATAGTCCTAAGTCTAGAATGAAGCTTCAATGATCAATTCAATCAAGTCATACACAACTAGTACTAAGTCAAGTGGTATATCTCAATTATAGAAGTGAACATATATGACCTCCCACAAGAAAATGATTACATAAGATTGAAGCTTTTCATTTGGCTTCTTACAATTCATATCATTTGATCATTTTGAATCAATACAACTCATTTTGAGCAATACATCTCATTTTTGAGATTGATGCCTGAAATTTTTGATATTTCAATTTGATGAACAAGCCTTTGGCTTTTTGGGCATCATACATTTTCATATAAGTCGCTTTCCCTTTTTCCTAGTCGAATACTAGTATGTGCGACGGCTTTTGCAGCTCATTATCTCTTTTCATTTTGAGATTTACATTTATTGAGCTCTTTAAGCAATAAAGATAAAAGAGTGGGAAGAGATATAAGCACAAGTCTACGCATGTATCAAAACCAACATGACTATTGACAAGTCATTCATGACAAGTTTGAAGATCGATTTACAACAATCACACAAAGATGTCAAGATTTTTCCCACAAAGATATAAGTGCAAAAATAACAAGCTAAGCTCGAAAATGCACAAAGCCATTTGTACAAAGGTACAAGGCCAAACTCACATGTGATATGTGCTCAAACATATACGATCAAACTTTTTGAATTTTTCACTTTTTATGTGGTTTTGGATTTTTACTCACACAAAATAGAAACATAAAATTAAGATCAAAAACGAAACAATGCATACAAATAAATGCAAGATGCACAAAATGCATGAAGATATGACATTTAATGCATGAAGGGTCCTACAAAGATCGAAAGAATTAGATCAAGGACCAAAAGAGCAAAAGCTCAACCATAGGAACCCTTCCTCATCCAAACGGAACGATTGTTTGGAATGAGTGTCTCAAGAGAAGCGAGACGAGGGTTGGAAGAATGAGAATCGGAGATGCACATAGTCAAGGAGTTAAGAGCATTAAACATTTTCTTTAACAACATGCTATTTTCACTCAAATCCAGTTTACTCTTTTTAGCACAACTTCCAAAAAGCTCAAGTTTCTCTTTTCTTTTGATTCTCTTAAGAGCTTGAAACTTAGAGCAATGAGGTCTTAGATGACCAAAGGCACCACAATGGTGACAAATAATGTGTTTAGGTCCACTAGGCTTTTTGGGAATGGATCTAGCAACATGGTTTTGTTCCCTCTTCAACTTATGACATTGAGGTCTTATATGACCAATCACACCACAATGGTGGCAAGTTGGAACAAACTTAGATCCATCCAAAGCCTTAGGTTGAGACCTAAACGAAGGCTTTGACTTAACAACCTTTCTCTCCACCTTTTGATTTCTTTTATGTGGAGGAATGTACACCGATTTGTCCTTTAAGGTAGAACACACACTAGGCACAAAATCGGGTACCACAACATGATTGCAACAAATATTTTCATCCTTTTTAACAATAGGTTCAGCAATCAAACACTTGGCATGCATCTTAAGAGATTCATTTTCACATTTAAGATCATCAACAAGTTTGTTAGACAAAACAAGTTTAGCATCCAAGTCCATATTCAAACATTCAAACTCTTTCAGCTTTTCAAGAGAAATTTCAGCAAGTTTTTTATATTTCTCAACCAATTTGTTGGATTCATTGAGCTTAGCAATCAAATCATCCTTTTCACAAAATAACTTGCTCAAATTCTTTTGAAACTTCTTAGCATTTTTCTTGAAGAGTTTGTCAACAACACCCATAGATTCAAATAACATGTCATCACACTTATGAGGATTAACGCTCATAGAGGCATTTTCACAAACACGTGGCATGTTACATTCATCACCAACCAAATCATGCAAAGAGTCATACAAAGCACAATCCATGGCAAATAAACACAAGGGGTCAAGGATCACACTTAGGTATTTAAACCACAACAAGTGTACCCGCTCTGATACCAATTGAAAGTTCAAAAACGTGTACCAATACACTTTTGAACGTTTAGACCCCCAAAAACCAACTTAACCAACACAAGCAATATGTCAAACAACAAGTGTGCGGAAACTTAACATATGCTATAATATGAAATTGGTTAAACAACTATCTAAGCCATAACAAAATAAAACCACAGCAGATAATGTAAAGGCAGAGATAGAGAGGAAGGAAGATGCAAACACAAAGATAACACCCGATGTGTTATCGAAGAGGAAACCGAAGACCTCGGCGAAAAACCTCTCCGCCGCCCTCCAAGCGGTAATCAATCCACTAGAAAATACAGTTGGGATACAAGGACAGCAATAGACCCTCCAAGCCTAATCTACCCAATGCACCTAAGCCCTCCAAGCTTCTTGCTCCAACGAGGTTGCGCTGAACCTTTTTCTTTTCTAGCTTTCCGGATTCCGCTACTACACCGTAGCATCAACCAATGAAGATTGGCTCCTTCCTAACTGCTTCCCAGAACTCCAAACGACTGTCTCATAAAGATGATAATGGTGAGAACCATGTTTGGTATAATGCCTCTCAAGGATTTAACTATGGAGAGGAAGAGAGTGAGGGAATTTGATGAGACTCTAAGGTAGAGATTGTGGGTGAAACAATCTGGTTTTTCTTTAGGGTTTCTCTCTCAAAATTCTCTCTGGAAGCTCTCTTTCAATCGTGGGTTAAAAGGGTATTTATACTGGAGTGAAGAGGAATGCGAAACGTCAGGTTTTTCCAAAACAGGGGTGGCTCGCGGCTTGACCTCGCGGCTTGACCAAGTCGCGAGATCCAGTTGCGAGTTAACCGTATGGCCAGTTGTCCTGTTTTGTCCTGTAGTGCTCCAGCTAGCATGACTGTTCATCTTCCAGCATGCTTGGCACGTGTGCAGCTTCTGGCGGGTTGAAGCCGCAAGTCCACCTGCGAGTCCCAGCCGCGACACTCTGTTTTCTTGCACACTCTTGAGCAAACTTCACTCTATCTCACTCACTACCCTTACAGCAAACCCACCTAAATACAGGGTTACTAAATGCTGAATTACAAGCAAATTTGGCACGGAATAAAGCCAATTAGATGGTTGAATAAATTCAACCTTACAAAAGGCCACTACCCTGACCATGGAATGTATGCAATTTGAAGAAGTACTATCAGTAAATGAGAAGGGGACATTGTAAAATGTATTGGAAATTGTAGACGGTCGTAAAATGAGGAAAATAAAAAATATATTAGTTGCATTGTTCGATGATAGGCCAAGAATGTGTTGACCCCTTGTTATAAATTAACCAATTAATTAGCCAAGTTAATTGATTAATTCAATTAACATGCAAAATGTGTGGTAGCATAAACAAATCACCAACTAAGTTAAATGCAGCGGAAAATAAAATTGACAAGGTGATTTGTTTACGAATGGGGAAAACCTCCAAGGCAAAAACCCAACCGGGTGATTTTAAGGTCACCACTCTCGAGAATCCACTATTACCACAACAAGCGATTACAAGTAAAGGAATCTCAATATCTTATACCAACCTGCAGTTGAACCCTTTCCCCAATACACAATTAGACTTATTCTGTAGTGACAATCTCTCATTTTCAATGCACGGCTCCCAGTAGGTGACTAACCAATCGATGCGCGGATCTTAGTATATGGCTTACTCCTTTGCACAAATCCCAGTATGTGACTAACACACCAACTTGAAAAGGATGTTGGCTGCAAAGTTCTTCAGTTCATCAACACGATGAAGATCACGAAGCTTTTTGGTTACAAAACCTTACGGCGTATAAATGCAACAGCTTCTTTAAGAGAAATATGAACTAGGGCAAATTATGTCTCCAGTCATTGCATGCACAAAACCTTTACCTCGCACTTGCGCAACCTTTAACGACCTTTAAAATAATCCTCATATATGTTTAGAGTTGTGAGAAAATAAAGCCTAAACACATACACATGGATACGCGTGAAATTAGATTTGAAAAACTGATTT